>NW_026652276.1:189044830-189437831 GCF_009828535.3 Hylobates moloch | reverse complement strand
TCAGGAAACAACAGGTGCTGGAGAGGATGTGGAGAAATAGGAACACTTTTACACTGTTGGTGGGACTGTAAACTAGTTCAACCATTGTGGAAGTCAGTGTGGCGATTCCTCAGGGATCTAGAACTAGAAATACCATTTGACCCAGCCATCCCATTACTGGGTATATACCCAAAGGAGTATAAATCATGCTGCTATAAAGACACATGCACACGTATGTTTATTGCGGCACTATTCACAATAGCAAAGACTTGGAACCAACCCAAATGTCCAACAACAATAGACTGGATTAAGAAAATGTGGCACATATACACCATGGAATACTATGCAGCCATAAAAAATGATGAGTTCGTGTCCTTTGTAGGGACATGGATGAAACTGGAAAACATCATTCTCAGTAAACTATCGCAAGGACAAAAAACCAAACACCGCATGTTCTCACTCATAGGTGGGAATTGAACAATGAGAACTCATGGACACAGGAAGGGGAACATCACACAACGGGGACTGTTGTGGGGTGGGGGGAGGGGGGAGGGACAGCATTAGGAGATACACCTAATGCTAAATGACGAGTTAATGGGTGCAGGAAATCAACATGGCACATGGATACATATGTAACAAACCTGCACATTGTGCACATGTACCCTAAAACCCTAAAGTATAGGGACAGCATTAGGAGATATACCTAATGCTAAATGACGAGCTAATGGGTGCAGGAAATCAACATGGCACATGGATACATATGTAACAAACCTGCACATTGTTCACATGTACCCTAAAACCTAAAGTATAATAAAAAAAAAGAAAGAAAAAAATATATATATAGGTCAGATGCGGTGGCTCATGCCTGTAATCCAAGCACTTTGGGAGGCCGAGGCGGGCGGATCATGAGGTCAAGAGATCGAGACCATCCTGGCCAATATGGTGAAACCCGTCTCTACTAAAAATACAAAAATTAGCTGGGCGTGGTGATGTGTGCCTGTAGTCTCAGCTACTCAGGAGGCTGAGGCAGGAAAATCACTTGAGCCTGGGAGGTGGAAGTTGCAGTGAGCTGAGATCGTGCCACGGCACTCCAGCCTGGTAACAGAGCGAGACTCAAAAACAAAAAAAATACATATATATGTGTGTGTGTGTGTGTGTGTGTGTGTGTGTGTGTGTGTGTATTAAGCATGTTATTTTGAGAAATATAGGTAAATACACAAAGAATCTGCAATATCATTAGAAGGGGTTGACTCTGGAGAGAAGAAAATGAACTAGGACTGCAGGCTTTTGTTTTGTTTTGTTTTGTTTGTAATAAGGCTTATAGAACACTGGGTTTTTAAGAATATGTGTAAGAGCTATGGGCTCGCTCCTATTCATCCTTCAGGACTGATATGGTTTGGCTGTGTCCCCACCCAAATCTCATCTTGAATTGTAGCTCCTATAATTCCCATGTGTCCTAGGTGGGACCAGTGGGAGGAATTGAATCATGGGGGCAGGTCTTTTCTGTGCTGTTCTCATGATAGTGAATAAGTCTCATGAGATCTGATGGCTTTATAAAGGGGAGTTCCCCTACACAAGCTCTCTTGCCTGCTGCCTTGTAAGACATGACTTTGCTCCTCATTTGCCTTCAGTCTTGATTGTGAGGCCTCCCCAGCCATGTGGAACTGTGAGTCAATTAAATCTTTTTCCTTTATAAATTAGCCAGTCTTGGATTATGTCTGTATTAGCAGCAAGAGAACAGACTAATACAAGAGCTGACCTATTCGTTATTTTGTCTAGAAAACCTTCATTTGCCCTTCCAGATAACCTTCATATTTAGTCTGTTAGCTCCTTTTACTTAATCCTATTATCATTTCTATCATCCAGTGTCATTAATGCTTCTTTACTTGTTTTTTTATCCCCAAAGTATAAGCTTTTTATGAGCTTTTTAGCTTCATTGTCTAGCACAATTCCTAGTACAAAGTCAGAGCTCCATAAATGTTTTTCAGGTGAACAACAGCACCCACTAAGCCATATTTCAAGAGCTGTTTTGCTGGGTCTAATTCTGGCTCCACACTGAGACAGTCAGCATATAAATTAACCAATTTGTAGCTCCATGAGTATATTATTGTCCCATTATTCAGGCAGGTCCTGTTAAATTATTAACTTGAATTATAGTGTAAATAATGCTACTTTAAATCTGTCCTGGCATGTTATAACCAGTACCTAGAAAAGGTGCAGTAGCATTCCCTCCAGGGTTGGGGACTGGACCATGGGAGGCCTTTAGGAGGCTCATTGGATCCTCTAAAATTTAATGCAAAATTTCATATGCATAGGCATTTTTCACAATTTCTATTAAGATTAAGAAAGGGATAAATTACCCCTCAAAATTTAAACACCACTGCTCAGGGCAATAATATCTTACATCTTACCTTGTGCCTTTCTTTAGAGAAACAAAAGCTCTTTACATATTTTATTATCTAAAAACCCTGAAACATAGAAATGGAAAATCGACTATTCTAGACAGATTTTAATACACAAACAACAGCTCAACTATGTGATTTTAATTAATCAGGAATAGAACTAGGACTAAAAGAAAAAGTGTCCCATATCTAAAAGCAGGCTTGATAAACTGTACAAAGAATTCTTACAAATCTTAGACGAATACTGCCTCATAATTTTATGGAAAATAACTTTTAATGTTCAAATTACTATATAGAATATCAGAAAATAAATTTAGGGATTAAGTAAGTATTTTTTTGGATCGCTGGAAAATAATATGTAAGTTCAATTCTTGCTTTTGGTTACAGAAATATAATTCAAAATGAGAAGCAATGGAGCAGGAGCTAATTTCAGAGAGAACCTAATCTTTAGTTTTATTCAGTGCATGGTTCATATTTTCCATTAATAAAGATGTGTGGTGTTTAAATATGCACAATGAACTCGAATATTATAAATGTGAAATGAGGTTAATTTCATTGAGCTTGCTACCTTGGTTAGTCTAAGTGAAAATGAATTCACTAGCATGAGACTAGAATGTACCTGAACCACGGATGAAAAATAAGTTAATCCGTTCATCAGTGTGGTATTAAAAGATGAGAAAGAATTTTTGAAGGAGTAAAGAGTGACAGATAAAGGACACTATAAATTGTTCAAACAATTCCCAGAATGTCATTAAATAAGAAATGTCTATTCCTTTTTTGGAACATGAAATAATATGTTTAAGAAGCATTTGTTTTGCCTTGTTAAAACTTGGTGCTTTGAAACACCCTTCAGCATATCAACTTCCAGTCCACCTGGATAGTTTTCTTAATTTGGGAAATGATAAAACACAAAGGGAAAACAATGTTCCTTAATATGGGAGGGGCATAGAGCTGGGATCCAGCTGGGATTTATTTTATTACCAATGCAAGCGAGACTGAAACATCTGGTTTGCATTGGTAATATAATTTAGTGAGTAGGTAGAAGCACATTACTAGGTATCACCACAGAAATGTATTTCTGAAGAGTACTGTAAACAAAGCTTTTTAATAAAAAATAGACAACAACATCAGCTCAAGTCATGCAAAGGTAAACTGCTCATTCCTTAGCAATAACAAAATACTGAGTGAGGCGACAGCACTACTAAGAATAGAGAATGGAGCACCCTGGTTTTAAACAATAATTCTTGATATGGGAAAAATTGCTTCCAAACTTAGATAAAACGATCCCACAAATTCCTCCTTCTCCTTCTCTTCTTCCTCCTCGTCCCCTTACGATTCCTCTTCCTATTTTTGTTGTTGTTGTTGTTGTTAATCTGGAGCAAAACTGAAACCAGAACTTTTCAGGGCCAGCGGTGTGGGTAAGAGTCCTATGTATCACTGAAGAACCAGTTCAAATATCACCTGTTCCAGGTGTACACACCAACTGATTGTTTATGCCTCTGTCTGAACACATTCTATTCATTATTATAACGAAATCACACTTTGCTTTAATTGCCTCTTTATGTATCAGTCTCTGTGACTGCTCTGCAAGTTCCTAAGAGGTGGAGGCCAAAACTTGTTCGTGGCACCTAGCAAGCCCTCAAATTTTTACAGAAAAACAGGATAATAATAATATGCTATCTCTTGTGGCCTTATCTGATTGACGGATGGTTGATAAAGTGAACTGCATCATGCTTAGATCTATTTACTATTTAATAAATGCTATTTAATAAGTACTATTTAGTAAATGCTTAGATCTATTTACTATTTAATAAATATTGTAGATCGTTAACCTAATGGGAACTTTACATTACTCAGTCTCTAAACCTGTTGCTAACTCTGTGCTGGCTCGTTTGCCCTACTGTGTATCTCAACTCTACCCATTTTAACAGCAAATAGAGGAGAAACCATAGAAATTACAATGTCAAAGGAGATGGGAAATTTAGAAAATATAAGACTTAAATGAGAGAAAAGAAATTTAAGATGGTTAAAAATACACATATCACTATTTTCAATTTGAGGTCCCACTCGGAAAGTCACAAAATATTGACTCTAAGACTCCTATTTTCAATTGCAATATATAGAATGATTAACAAATAAATCAATGAAACTCAAAAATGTAATAACCCAACAGTACAAAAGGTGATTTATCAGCCACTCCTAAATTTTCCTTATGTTGGAATTATCTAAATTCTAAATTGAATTTTTAAGTCAAGACTTTGATATTTTTCTAAATAGATATTTTTCTAGACAATTATCTTCATCTTGAATGACTTATCTCTTGATTAGGATTTTATTCTATGAAGCTTAAGCTCTACCTAAATTTATTCTCTATCTTCACAGATATATTATTCCTAAAAGTGTTTGTAAATATTTCAACTAGTTACACTTTTCACAATGGAACTGACAGCAAATTGTCACTTGAGACTTAGAGAGAAGCTGCCATTTTATCTTAATGCCATGGAATGTTTGCTGCCAACTCCCTCAAAATAACAAAAATTTGTGGTTTACGATTGTTCTGGGAACTATACTAATCTATTAGACATGAAAAGTCACTTTCACTACACTTTAAAAACAGTATAGACATTCTTAACACTACATAGTAATATGAATAATGCTATGCTTCATTTACTGGTCTTTTTAAATCTTATATCAATTCATTTTATGGAGCAATTCAACTGTTTTTGTTATTCTTGGCAGTGTGTCTGTTTTTAAAAATGTAGCCTCTAATTCAACAAACTATAGCAATCTATATTTCTCTAAATAAGACAAAAATAAAACTAAATATAATTTACTTCTTTTTCTGAAAATATCTCTACTAGTTTCCTTTGATTGCCTCTTCCTTCTAAATTTGCATTACTGCATTTCAAGTGTGGAATTTACAGAGAATCTAGGCCAGGCATCGTGGCTCATGCCTGTAATCCCAGCACTTTGGGACTAGCAGATTGCTTGAGCCCAGGAGTTCAAGACCAGCCTAGGCAACATGATGAAACCCCGTCTCTACAAAACATTACAAAAATTAGCTGGGCGTGGTGATGTGCCCCTGTAGCCCCAGTTATTCAGGAGGCTGAGGCAGGAGAATTGCTTAAGCCCAAGAGGCAAAAGTTTTAGTGAGCTGAGATTGCACCTCTGCTACTCCAGCCTGGGTGACAGAGTGAGACCCTGTCTCAAAAGTAATTAATTAATTAATTACTAAAGAGAATTTATGGAGAATTTGTTTCATAAGCATTTTTTACCCCCTCCTTGTTGTTGTTGTTTACCTATTCTACATCAATGAGCTTCTTTGTTTTTGTATTTGTTTTTTTTTTTGAGATAGAGTCTCGCTCTGTCACCCAGGTTGGAGTGCAGTGGCGCGATCTCAGCTCTCTGCAACTTCTGCCTCCTGGGTTCAAGCGATTCTCTTGCCTCGGCCTCCTGAGTAGCTGGGATTACAGGCGCCTGCCACCATGCCCGGCTAATTTTTGTATTTTTAGTAGAGATGGGGTTTCACCATGTTGGCCAGGCTGGTCTTGAACTCCTGACCGACGTCAGGTGATCCACCCGCCTCGGCCTCCCAAAGTGCTGGGATTACAGGCGTAAACCAGCGTGCCTGGCCCAATGTCCTTCTTTATTTAGAAGATTATTGATAGTTTGGACCATGAATTGTCTCCTTTTCTTCCTTAAATGTTTAGTAGACTTCATCAGGAAAATCACTTAGGCTTAGAATTTTCTTTGTGGAGAAGTTTTTGAAAACAAATGCAATTACTTTAATAGAAAAAAGATTATTC
Source organism: Hylobates moloch (assembly GCF_009828535.3). Taxonomy (NCBI): domain Eukaryota; kingdom Metazoa; phylum Chordata; class Mammalia; order Primates; family Hylobatidae; genus Hylobates; species Hylobates moloch. The sequence goes on along the minus strand of NW_026652276.1, from coordinate 189,431,644 downwards.
AGAATTTCTTTTTGATCTTGTGTTAGTTTTGGTAAGTTATATTTTTCAAAGACTATCCATTTAATCTAAGTTGTCAAATTTATTAGCATATAGTTGTTCATAATTTGTTTTATATTTTAGCCCATCCTACCCCCCCCATTATATATGGGAAAATGAGGTCCCAGTGGTGACTTGTATAACTTCCTAGCTCAAACTGGCATGATTTGCTGTTAACTTCTGATGTGCAATACATTGTGTTTACCTATGTGTATGTTTACCTAAATATCCCACAAAATTTTGTGTGCCAGATGGTCAAAACTATCACTGGGATAAAAAAAAAATAGGGCCAACCCAGGAAAATCCAGATCACATAGGTCTTGGATCTCCTTGGCTGGAGCAATTTAGCATAGCAATAAAAAATACTGGGAGATATTTCAGACCTAGATATGAAAAACTGAAGATCACAGCTACTACAAACTGCAACATTTTAAAGATGACTTTCTCTTGGAAAGTAATCATTTGGTGATAGACTGCTTATCATCAGTCCCTAGTTGTGATGTTTGTAGTACCATCGTGATGGTAGATGATGACCATCAACCTCTTTTCTTCCTGGGTAAGCATGCCATACTCCATCAAGAGATAGAGGGCAGAACCTATTCTTCCCTTCTCTTGAATCCGGACTGGACTTAGTGACTTGCTTGATGTTCTAGGACTCCCAAAGCTAGCCCATAAAAAGCCTTGAAGCTTCTGCCTGGGCCTCTTGCAACACTCATTCTTGGGAAAGCAATTTGTATATAAGAAGTCAGACAACCCTGAGCTCACCATGCTCTGGAAGCCCTGTGATACTGCTCCAGTCAATTGTTTTGAGCCGGCCTCAGCACTTTGGGAGGCCAAGGTGGGCAGATCATAAGGTGGGCAGATCATGAGGTCAGGAGATCGAGACCATCCTGGCTAATATGGTGAAACTCAGTCTCTACTAAAAATACAAAAAAATTAGCCGGGCGTGGTGACAGGCACCTGTAATCCCAGCTACTCGGGAGGCTAAGGCAGGGGAATTGCTTGAATCTGGGAGGAGGAGGTTGCAATGAGCCGAGATCATGCCACTGCACTCCAGCCTGGGTGACAGAGCGAGACTCCGTCTCAAAAAAAACAACAAAAAAAAAACAACAAAAAAAATTAAATTAAAAAAAAAAGTTTTGAGCCTAGTCTTCTAGCCATTCCCACCAAGGCACCAGATATGTAAGTGAAGCCATTTTGAATTCTCCAGACCAGCCCATCTGCCAGCTGAATGCCACTAAGTGACTTCAGTCAATGCCATATGAAACAGAAGTTGCTTGGCCAGGCACAGTGGCTCACGCCTGTAATCCCAGCACTTTGGGAGGCCGAGGCAGTTGTATCACCTGAGGTCAGGAGTTAGAGACCAGCCTGGCCAACGTGGTGAAACCCTGTCTCTACTAATAATACAAAAATTAGCTGGGCATGGTGGCACATGCCTGTAATTCCAGCCACTCAGGAGGCTGAGGCAGGAGAATCGCTTGAACCCAGGAGGCGGAGGTTGCAGTGAGCTGAGATCACGCCATTGCACTCCAGCCTGGACACCAAGAGCAAAACTCTGTCTCCAAAAACAAAACAAAACAAACAAAAAAGAAACAGAAGATGCCAAGCCATGCCTAAATATCTGACCAGGGAAATTGTGAAATATAATAAAATGCTTGTTTTTTTCAACTACTAAGTTTCAGGATTGTTATGCAGAAAAAGATAACCTGAGTGCCATGATTATTTTATAAATGGAGGCAAACATCTTTACCATCTAGCCTTACAGACATTTGTGATATTACAAATTAGTTGGCAAAGAACCTGGAAAAATGCCACTCAAGTCCACCATGCTACATAATATATATCTAAATCTAGATATAGATATAGATATAGATCCTAAGCAACTTTGTTATCCCCTCCACAGTGACAGAATAGCAATACAAATTCCACAAACTATAAAAGTTCTTGCCAAAACATTTGTTTGAATTTAAGTTTTTTTTTCCCGATCTTCAGCCAATTCAGACTTATTTTTGTGTACAAGGTGCTGCAATGAACAGGACTGTCAGATTATTGAATGTCATCTTGAAGAGAAAAGAAAAACATTCACATATAAGGAAATACTTCAGTTGTAAATTAAGGGTTAAGCTGTAAAGTTTTGGCTGGTAAACATAATGGGCTGGCTCAATTTCAGAACGCTTTGAAATGCATTTATATGATTGAATGAACCTGCAACAGGGGATTTGCTTCTTGAGGAATTCTATCTTACTGCTGTATTAAAGACCTTTTCACTGGATGCATACAGAGCCCCATACAATTTAAAAGTTACTTTGAGCTTTGCAACTGCTTTTGCCAAGAGAATCATTAGCAAAACAACAAAAGTGAGCATATACATAAGAATGCTAAATTTAATCAAGTCTCTAGTGCTTTTTAAACAACCTGGATCATAAATTATTTTTGGTAAAAGCCTGATAACTAATTTGGTTTAGTTAGAATTTATTTAATTGGCAATTATACGTGAAGTAATTGAATGTGTCTATTGTGAGTTTTTAATCTTCCTTTTAATTCTTTAATGCAGAATAACTATCGCAACAGAAAATACAGTCAATATCTAAACTCACTGATTCCTTTTCTGCTTAAGGAATGATCATTCTTATTTTTTTAAAACATAGAAATGGTTGCCATTAAACATTCATCTCCTTGGGGCATATTAAAAATCATTACTAGGCTCAAATGGATGCCATGCTTCTATAAACCTAGGTCTTTTTATTTTAGCTCTAAAGTGGTGTTGTCAAATTGCTCAGATTACTAGAGAAAATAAAGAGCAGAGTAACTGGAAATTGACTTGAACAACTTAAACTTCCAGCCTTATTTTTAGCTCCAAAGAACAATTTTCAAAGTATTTTTCAAATGCCTTAACAAAAGTCATTAACTAGAGTGCATATTTATAAATAAAATGGCTTGTAAATACTAAATTGTATATACATTAAAACTCAATGGTGCCGAGCATGGTGGCTCACGCCTATGATCCCAGCACTATGGGAGGCCAAGCCAGGTGGATTGCCTGAGGTCAGGAGTTCAAAACCAGCCTGGCCAACATGGTGAAACCCCATCTCTACTAAAAATACAAAAAATTAGTTGGGCGTGGTGGCAGGTGCCTGTAATCCCAGCTACTCAGGAGGCTGAGGCAGGAAAATCGCTTGAACCTGGGAGGCGGAAGTTGCAGTGAGCCGAGATCATGCCATTGCACTCCAGCCTAGGCAACAAGAGAGAAACTCTGTCTCAAAAAAATAGAAAACAAACAAACAAAAAAAAAAAAACCTTAATGGCTAGATGAGTTCATGACCATGTTAGAAAGAGTTCATTTCTCAGAATACACAAAAGTCTATGTCATTAGTAGAGTGTCTTGTATTTGGCAATCATGGTCAGTAAATGAGTAGAAAAGCTATCTTATCACTTGAGACTAGTAAAATATAGAGATATTTTACTCACTGAGCAGACTAAATTGATTAATGGCTTATACTTGCATTGTGATGCAATAAGTTATAAAAAAATAAAAACTGGGTTTTTTAAATAGATGTATAGATCAAAAGCTATGTTGTGGACTATTCATATGCATTGTGGAACCTATTTCTCACGCCCATACCTTGGGGGATTAATTAATTCTCTTATCAACAAATACGTAATGGGCATTTGTATTAGGGTTCTCTAGAGGGACAGAACTAATAGGATAGCTATATATATTATATATATACACACATATATATCTATATATACATCTATCTATCTATATATAAAGGAGAGTTTATTAAATATTAACTCACATGATCACAAGGTTCCACAATAGGCCATCTGCAAGCTGAGGAGCAAGAAAAGCCAGTCCAAGTCCCAAAACTGAAGAACTTGGGAGTCTGACGTTCCAGGGCAGGAAGCACCCAGCACAGGAGAAAGATGTAGGCTGGGAGGCTAGGCCAGTCTAGTCTTTTCATGTTTTTCTGCCTGCTTTATATTCTAGTTGCTTTGGCAGCTGATTAGATGGTACGCACCAGATTAAGGGTGGGCTTTGGCAACACTCTCACAGACACACCCAGGATCAATACTTTATATCTGTCAATCCAATCAAGTTGACACTCAGTATTAAACATCAAAAGTCCACCCCTTGTCAACTTGAACCCATACAAATCTCCTGAGATCATATATAATCTTTAAGTAAAGACAATAATAAGGTCATAATTACTCCTAACATAATACGACTATGCTTTGTACAACCAGAAATGCACCAATCCCCAACCCAAATACTATTACATAAAGTTAACAATACTTAAATGCTGATGTGAAGTCAATAAATCTTATGTCCCATGATAAAGGAGAAAGGAAATAAAATGAAGATGTTTTCTTAGTACAAGTGTATACATGCATAAACATGTTTTTAACAAAAGGAGGAGGAAATATTCATGACAATTGCAGTCCTCATTTCTGCAGCTGGTCACATGGTCGTAGCTGGTATTGACGACTACCTTCTTCTACCACCATTCTGTATCCCCTTTGCTTTCAGCAAGCACCTCAGCAGGTCATGGTTTTTTTTCCTGGTGGAGTGACCCAAACCTTCATTCCTGAAGGGTCTGGGCCATTTGTAGTCCTGCCTGGATTGGGCTGTTGTAGTTTCCCATTGACCTTAATCACAGGGCACGGTAATATTAAGAGACGCCCTAATGGATCTCCTGTATTCTATGTGTACTCTTCCTTACCTCCGTTGTGGAGCAGTAGACAGATTTCATCTTGATAGTCCAGGTCAATCACCCCAGCCAACACTGTAACTCCCTTCTTAGCCTATTGACTTAAAGGTAGGAGGAGCCCAAGTGTCCAGGTGGCAATCATAACTTCCAGTTTAATGGAATCATTGTGTCTCCAGGTGGCAGCATTCCTCCATCTGGAACTAAGACCTCTAGGCCAGCGGAACGTAATGTCATGGTAACAGGGAGCAAAACTTTTGCTAGTGGATCACTAGGGGTGATGGTGAGTGGTGCTGCTTCCACTTCCAGCCCTTGATTCCTGGACCCGTGAATCCTGGCTATGGGAGAAACAGTACCATATATTGCATGCTGATTCAGAGAATACACGGCTCTCTGGAGAACTTTGCCCCAGCCCTGCAAAGGATTGTCACCTAGTTGGCATTGTAATTGTGACTTCAGCAGGTCATTCCACTGTCCTATCAATCCAGCTGCTTCAGGATGATGAGGAACATGGTAAGACCAATGAATTCCATGAGCATGAGCCTACTGCCACACTTCTTTAGCCATAAAATGAGTGCCTTGGTCAGAGGCAATGCTGTGTGGAATAACATGATGGTGGATAAGGCATTCCGTGAGTCCATAGATAGTAGATATAATATAGATATAATTCCACATCTGGCCATTTCTCCTTCCATGCAAAGTGCACAACCAGGTGCACTGCTCCAAGTTCTGCCCAGTGGGAAGATTTCCCTTCACCACTGTCCTTAAGGGATGTCCTAGAAAGAGGCTATAGTGCTGCAGCTGTCAACTTTTGGGTGGTGCCTGCACATCATGCAGAACCATCTGTGAACCAGGCCCTAGTCTTCTCTTCCTCTGTCAGCTGATTATAGGGAACTCCCCATGAGGCCATCAGTGCAGGCTGGGGGACAGAAGGCAGGGTGGCAGGAGTGGAGGCCACGGGCATTTGAGCTTCATACCATTTCTTATTTTCTGGTATTACATACTTTTTTTTTTTTTGAAATTTTGGAATTAATTTCTCTCTTTAAGAGAACAGATTTTTTTTTTCTGGTTGTCTTACTGCTGCAAACCCAGAATATAGAACAATTCTTTCACCAATAATAAATGCTGTGATGTGATTACCAATAATAAATGACTTGTGCTCCCAATAATACTGAGCATCAAGTTGATTGGATTGAAGGATGCAAAGTATTGATCCTGGGTGTGTCTGTGAGGGTGTTGCCAAAGGAGATTAACATTTGAGTCAGTGGGCTGGGGAAAGCAGATCCATCCTTAATCTGGATTTTCTGTTGACATTCCTTTTAAAATTTTCAGTTTTGACATTTTCCTGGATCTGAGTTTTAGAAGCAATGACCTAGTATTATCATACAAGGTCTGTTGTAACCTAAATTTGTCTAACACTAACCAACCTGCGGCTATAAAGTCATTGCTTCTTTCATTAATTTGTTTTTTCATTATTTATTTAACAAATAATCAGCGAGTACCTAGTAAGTGAATGGCACAATTATAAACACAAAATATTCAGCAGTAGACAAAACAGACTAAAATTCATGACTCCATGTGCTGATGAAGGATTTCTATACTGCTGCTAACCTCTTCCCCAACCACTTTAAGCCTGAATTGCCATAAGACATCTCTTCTACTCCCATGGTTTGTGCATGGCTGGTGGCCAAGTGGTGGACTGTGGGTCCTCATACAGAATGGGCCCCAGCTTTATATGTCACAAGTGGCAATGCCACTTGTGCTCCTAACAAGTTACAAGGTTTAATAGAAGAGTTCTTACACTTTTTATTGACAGTCTTTGTTCTCGAGGCATGAACTGGAGAAACACTTCACTATAACTATCAGTCTATATGCAGAGAGCTATCCCACACCCCAGGCTTTGTTCAGCTTTGTTACAGCATCAAATCAGAGTGCTTGGCTCTTTCTTCACTTGAATTGCCTTGTCTCCCAAGAAGCACCTCAGCCCAGTTGCAAATCAAATTTTCTCAGTTTACCAATTTCACCAGCTCACTGGACACACTCTGGCCACACAGTGAATTCCTGCTCAGGGCTACTCAGCCCTAGAATGTGTACTCTTCTGAGGGACTTGACATTCTCCTTCATCAAACCTACCTGAATCCCCAACAGTGGACACTCAGTCCAAGCTAAGATATTCCAAGAAAGGATCCACTGACTTTGCCAGATTGCCAAAAGAGTCTGTAAACCAAAAAGTTATAAATCCCTAGTTCGGTCATATAGTGTTGACAGCACCACCCTAGACATTCTGAATTAGAACTCCCAGGAGCAAGGTCTGGAAATCCATATTTTTAGAAGGCTAAAAGTAATTATTTGCATCTGGCAAACACTAACTCAAAGGCTGCCACGTCATTTTAATTCTGTATTTTAAAAATACTGCTTCTGCTGCTTGGTGCCTCTATTAAGTTGACTTAATTTTGTTATTTTGTAAAAGTATTTGTTATTTTCTTTTATAATCTGTATTTTTAATTAAGTTTGTTAGAAGTCCAAAAGCTTAGTAAGAAATTAAACAATACTTTGTCACTTCTCACAGCTAATATTGGTTCTTGTTTCATAAAACTGCAAAATATTTTAAAAGTTGGCTTAACATAAAAAGCTCAATTTTGGTATAAAAATAATTCATAATAGTACCTATATTCTAGAAGCATCAAAGTTCAGTGGAGAAAAAGGAAAATTAAGAATTAAAATACATGTATTCTTCTACTTTGGTTGAATTAACTAGGTATGTGCAAATGGGTAAGTCATTTAATCTCATTGGGTCTCACTGAAATATTGAACTTATCTGTTAAGTAACAGATTTAGACTAGATGATTTTTAGGATCACTGCTAAGTCTAAATGATAATATGGTTCTAAATATCATTAATAGGCAACAGAGAACCAGATGAGATTTTAAAAGTTACTATGTCATAATAGTTATATTTTAATATTAGTAAAAAGCAAATCATGCAAGAGAGTGAAATTCAATTGTGAAATTCAAAATGAAGTAAATATAGTCACCAGATCTTAATTATTTCAGTCTTTCCTAAATGCTATGACTATTCTATTAATGTTATTCTCATCCTCAAAATGAAGTTTAGGAAAACTTTAAGTTCCATAATGTTGGGAAATATAATACACATTCTGTTGAAATTCTAATTTTTTCTTTTATTCCTTGGTTACAATTATGTGTGCATTTTACAAGTAGAAAGTTAGAGTCCCCCAATTAAGATAAACTTCCTACTCTAAAGAAAACGTTCAGAAGTGTCACTTCCTAAGACTGAAGTCAACAAAACCCATACATCATGTAGAAGATTAGTTATCAAAAGGAAGGTTTTCGAGAAGTAACTTCCTACCACATGATTTATAAGTTTATAAATACCTCACTGGTGAAAATAAAGAGCATATCTGTATGTCCTTAGGAAAGAATCAAGAAAAATGTGAAATTAACCTGTAAATTATAGTTTAGGGATTATTATCTGTTAGGAAAACATGTTAAAGAAGATAAAGATATAGTGAGTAAAAAGGCAAAAATGGATAAAGTTTTAAAAAAGGAGACTGACATTTCTAAACACCTATCCAAGAGTTGGGGCAGGGGAAATTGAGAGAAAGAATGAGAGGGAAAGAGACAAATATGGAAAAGTCAATTACAATCTGATCTCAAATTGTAATCCTTGACACGTGGGAGAAGCCTGGTAAGAGGTGATTGGATCATGGGAGCAGATTTCCTTCATGCTGTTCTCATGATAGTGATTGAGTTCTCATGATAGTGATTGAGTTCTCATGAGATTTGATGATTTAAAAATGTTTGGCACTTCCTCTCTTCCTCTTTCTCCTGTTCCGCCATGGTAAGACAGGCTTGCTTCCCATTCGCCTTCCGTCATGATTGTAAGTTTCCTGAGGCCTCCCTGTCATGCTTCCTGTAAAGCCTGCAGAACTGTGAGTCAATTAAACCTCTTTTCTTCATAAATTACCCAGTCTCAGGTAGTTCTTTATAGCAGTGTGAAAAATGGACTAAAACAGAGTATTTCATTTTAAAAAAATTGTGACCAATAACAAGCTAAGCAAGCAACCACGTATTGAGTCTAATGTTTCAAGGTAAATCCAAACACCCCAGGAATACATGGTTTTAGAAACATAATAGTTAACAAAATCAACTATGTAAATAGGGAAATCTTTTTTTTTTTCTTTTTGAGATGGAGTCTCACTCTGTCACCCAGGCTGGAGTGCAGTGACGCGATCTCGGCTCACTGCAACCTCCACCTCCCAGGTTCAAGCAATTCTCCTGCCTCAGCCTCCCCAGTAGCTGAGACTACAGGCGCGCACCACCATGCCTGGCTCATTTTTTGTATTTTTAGCAGAGACAGGGTTTCACCGTGTTAGCCAGGATGGTCTCGATCTGCTGACCTCGTGATCCGCCCATCTTGGCCTCCCCAAAGTGCTGGGATTACAGGTGTGAGCCACCACACCGGGCTGTAAATAGGGAAATCTAAATCACAGTTATCCTTGATCTGCAAGAGTGAAAAAAATCATCAAATGTTGCCAAGACAGACCTAAAAACAAAGAAAAACTTTGAGAGACTTCTTGTGAAAAAGTCTACCACAACTTTTCTAAGTTTTCTGTGAACACTCTCTCCCAACCACTTTTCTGTGCCAGCCTCTTTCCCAGGTATTTTGATTCTTTTAAGCAAAAAAATTTTTTAAAAAGTCCTAGATAGCAAATATTAATAAAAAACCACCCATCTCTCAATGTAAGCAAAGACTTTGACATTCTGGCTAATTAAAATCTCTTATGAGTCTGATTAGAGTTAATCCATTTCCCAAAAGATTGATCATACCTGGTGAACTCTAAAACTAGTTTCTGAATATACATATTTGAAACCTAAGTCAAGCAACCACAGGAACTTGCCAATCGCATGCATCACAGTAATGCTAGCTGGAAGAGATGTATAGGGGTAACCAGTACAAGGAGTTGTTTTGGAATTAGTGAGAATTAGTTGAGTTTATACCAAGTCCAAATATCCCCAAAATTTTATTTTTTAATCAAACATTAGAACTATACCAATTTTTTTCTAAAGTCTAATTGAATGGCCCTTGAGAGTGGTTCAGTCTTTACCATATTAACGTACCAGCAATTAATACTATTTAATTAGGATGCTTAAAAAGAAATGTAAGATATTTGTATAAGTATTATAAAGCTAAATAAATTATCTAGTCAAAGTATCTTAGAGTTTTGGTTACGAGAGGCTAGGAAGGGTAGTGGGGGGCAGGGGTTTGGGGGAAGGTGGGGATGGATAATTGGTACAAAGAAAAATAGAAAGAATGAATAAGACTTACTATTTGATGGCAAAATAGAGTAACTATAGTCATAATAACTTAATTGTACATTTTAAAATAAAGAGTGTAGCTGGATTGTTTGTAACTCAAAAGATAAATGCTTGAGGGGGCATATACCCCATTCTCCATGATGTGCTTATTTCACATTGCATGGCTGTATCAAAACATCTCATGTACCCCATAAATATATACACCTACTATGTTCCCACAAAAATTACAAAATTAAAAACAAAGTATCTTGAACTATTTAGATTTAAAATATGTTATATGGAATATATACATCTCAATTTTCTACTTGGCATAAAGTGAAGCCAAAAAGTTTGGTGGAAATTTTAAAACTCTGTAAATATAATGACCTATGTAGTCTATAGAGACTATACACTCAAATATATAGTCCTACTACTCTTTTGTTAGTTGGAGAAGCAGTTGCTTTAAATACAGAAAATAGTAAAAAATGTACCTTTTTCAGCAGCCAACAGCTTTCCTTAATTAGGGTGGCCAGATGAAATACACGATGTGTATGTCAGTGTATTTCAATTAAATTTAAGTTTCAGATAAACAACAAATAATATTTTTAGTATGAATATGTTCCATGCAATGTTTACTTTGCTAAAGCTGACAACTCCATCTCTAACCCCCTTTTGGAATCAATAACTGCTTCCTCTGAATTCTCACAGTACTTTGTTGGTTCTTCTGTTACTTGACACATTTCATTTTTCCTTGTTTCATGGTGACTGTAGACATCTGACTCTTCTATAAGACTACCACACCTTCGAGGGCAGGAACTATATCTAGCTCACTGTTTTGCATATAGTTGGCGCTCACAAATGCCATTTCTTTTGAATTGAATTTAGCATCCTACTACATTGATTCAAGCTAGCCTCTTACTTCAAATAATATAACTGGCAACACTGTGAACTTCTTTTCAGCCCCATTTAGTATTGGTATGCCAATAATATTAGCCAAATTTACTGTTTATCCTCTGTGTGCATTCTACAAAATTGTGTAGGTCACGAGGGCTAGGACTACATCTGTTTTATTGACTGGGGCATATTCAAAGGCTAACACAATAATCAGGTCATTAAATGTGTACAAGAAATATGTTTTATAAATATTAGGCATTTTACATGTATTATTTCATTTAATCCTCCATAAACCTTATGAGTATTAGTGTGCCCATTTATTGGATGAGAAAAGTAAGACTCAGAGAGGTTATGAATCTTGCTCAATATTGTTTTGGGAGTGATAAAATAATAACTCTGATTCATAGGCTGTAACATCTATACTTGAATTATTTTATGATACAATATAAGCAAGTATTGCTGCCTTTTAAAAAATAGACATTCTGTCTCAAACTGAGTCAAAATGTCCTTGAAAAGGTCCTCATAAACTATATCTTTTTCAACTTTTGGAACTGAGACTTAAAAGTTGGATAATTTGTTCAAGTAAGTGGCAAAGCTTAGAACTGGAATCTAAGTATTGCCTACAGTAAAGCACATGTTCATCCCTGGCACTGTCCTTTCCAAACGTTGTTGGTCCCCAACAAACCTCTAAGTTCTTTGGAACTATAGATGGCATTAAAAGAAAAGTGCTACTTGCTCCATTGCATTTAGGCACTGGTTCATTCATACATTCCAACCAGTGTTTATCTGCTTGCTGTGTTGCCTGGCCTTTTTGTTTTTCTGCCCTATATTTCTCTCCTTCTGTGAAAAACTTTTCCCCAAAACAAATTCTGTGGTTCTATGAGAGATGCTGTTTTCGCACTAGGACCCCGTTGAGGGGTTTGGAGTAGTATAACCATGCTGTTTGATCACAGTACCTCATTCTCTGACCATAGATCATAATGCACTCACATTACTGAATTGGGATTCTGAAAATTTTACTAAAGAAAACAGGGAGGCTTGTGGGAATTATTTGCCCACAGTATCACAACCAGTAAATGGTGAGGGAGGACAGGACTCCAACCTTGCCTTAAGTCTGAAGTTAAGCAATGCAAACATTGATACTTGCCTATAAGAAACTAACATGCGCCAGGGCACAGTGGCTCATGCCTGTAATCCCAGCACTTTGGGAGGTTGAGGCAGGCAGATCACAAGGTCAGGAGGTCAAGACCAGCATGGCCAACGTGGTGAAACCCTGTCTCTACTAAAAATATAAAAATTAGTCGGGAGTGGTGGCACGTGCCTGTAACCCCAGCTACTTGAGGCAGGAGAATCGCTTGAACCTGGGAGGCAGAGGTTGCAGTGAGCCAAGATCGCACCACAGCACTTCAGCCTGGGCGACAGGGCGAGACTCTGTCTCAAATAAAAAAGTAAAAGAGGCCGGATGTGGTAGCCCACACCTGTAATCCCAGCACTTTGCGAGGCCAAGGTGGGTGGATCACCTAAGGTCAGGAGTTCAAGGCCAGCCTGGCCAACATGGTGAAACCCCGTCTCTACTAAAAATACAAAAATTGGCTGGGCGTGGTGGCAGGCACCTGTAATCCCAGCTACTTGGGAGGCTGAGGCAGGAGAATTGCTTGAACCTGGGAGGCGGAGGTTGCAGTGAGCCGAGATCATGCCACTCTGCACTGCAGCCTGGGCGGCAGAGTGAGACTCCGGCTCAAAAAAAAAAAAAAAGTAAAAGAAAGAAAAGAAATTAACATGTAATTGAATATGGGGGCATTTTTAGACTTATTCCAACTTTTCAACTGGATGAGTTGTCATAGAAATAAGCAAGGCATGGAATAACCTACAAAACTATTAGGTAAAAGGTAAAATCTAATTCAGATTCAAATGTAAGTTGAAGAAAATATAATTATGTGTGCTTAATATCTTAATTTTATGTTGTTACTCTTGTGCCAAAACCTTAGCTATAGCCTGTCTATTAATAAAACTATTCTTTCTTCACCCAGAAAATCACCTTATATATAACTGGTTTATTTCCCACTGGTTTAGTTCCTCTAAGATGTCCCAGCAGGAAGCTGGATAAACTGGTCTCAAGCCTGATAGAGAGGCCTGAACTGCAGGTATAAATAGGCAAATTCTTTAAGGCAGTTTTTAAGGTGGAGAAAGAATGTTTTTTTATTAAAAGTTTAAATAGGAAAATAGTAAATATGACAACAGGACTCCTCATCTCCTTCAAATCTTGCCCTCTCATGGTACCAAAAAAATCTACTTAAAACTTAAATTCCACCATGTTATTCTTTTGTCTTAGAATCTGACAGTGGTTCTGATCACCCAGAAGATCAGGTCCAAGTTCTTCAGCTCTCACCCAATCCTTATATTACATTTCCAGTACAACCATGGAACACATAGTTCCCTTCACGCATTATGTTTTTTCCTGCCTTATTGCCTTTTATTACAAACATCACTTCTCTCTGTAAAGCTCTCTCCTTTCTCTTCCCACTTTTACCACTCCACTACTGCCATCTGTCTTGCTAGCAACATCTTTTAAGACTTGGCTCAGAAGTTCCTTCCTGACACCACAGGCTGGGGTAGGTATTCCTGTTCTAGACTCATAATACCCAGTTCACGTCTCCATTAGTGCTCTTTCTACATTAGTAGTATTATTACCTAAGGTTATATTTTGAGTTCCCTGACAGTGCTTCAAATTTTTACCTCCAGCAAATAGCTTGGTGCCAGGCACATAGTAAGCACTCAGTAGATAATGGCTGAATGAATAAATTCAATTCTTTCAATATGCACTCACCAAATAGTTACTGAACACTTAACTCTTTTTTTTTTTTTTTTTTTTAAAACGGAGCCTCACCCTGTCACCCCGGCTGGAGTGCATTGGCGAGATCTCGGCTCACTGCAACCTCCTCCTCCTGGGTTCAAACCATTCTCCTGCCTCAGCCTCTTGAGTAGCTGGGATTATGGGTGCCCGCCACCACGCCCAGCTAATTTTTGTATTTTTAGCAGAGATGGGGTTTCACCATGTTGGCCAGACTGGTCTCGAACTCCTGACCTCAGGTGATCCACCCACCTCTGCCTCCCAAAGTGCTGGGATTACAGGCATGAGCCAACGCTCCGGGCCACACTTTATTAATAATTGCTGTGCCTTGGTGCTAAGGATCAAAACAGAAAATCCTTGCTTTCATGTTTTCAAACTACATAAAGGTAATTAATTTCCTATTGCTGCTGAAACAAAACACTTCAAATTTAATGGCTTAAAACAACTCAAGTTTATTATGTCACAGTTCTGTAGGTCAGAAGTCCAGCAAGAGTTGGCTGTTTCCTCTGTTCCAGGTCTCATAAGGGTGAAATCAAGGTGTCAGCTGACCTCAGCTTTTGTCTGGTACCTCTGGGGAAAAGCGTGCTTTCAGATTTATTTAGGTTGTTGACAGAATTCAACTCCTTGTGGCTGTGTGGCTGAGGTCTCCGTTTCCTTGCTAGCTGTCAGTCAGGAGCCTCTCTTGGTTCCCTATGGCCACCTGCATTCCTTGTCAAATTGTTCCTCTCATTATCTTGAATCTCTCTGACTTTCGCTTTGCCACATCTGTACTGCTTTTAAGGATTTATGTGATTAGATTGGGCCCACAAAGATAATCCAGGATTATTTTCCTTTCTTAAAATCTGTAACCTTAATTACATCTGCAAAAAGTCCCCTTTGCCATGTAAAGTAGCATATTCACATGTTCTAAAGATTTGGGCATAGGCATTTTTTAGAAGGCCATTCTTCAGCCTACCATGGTGATGATTCTTCTAGAATTATTTTCTGGCATATCCCTCCCTTAGGTGATCTGGAGAGATATCTTGCATCAATATGGCTTAATTTATTTTAGTAATAACATTAAGTTTTATTTGAACAATAAAGATATTAGCAGTTCTTTTAAAAAGCTATGAACCAGACCAGAAAGGAGTGACTATGGATGTAGAAGAGAAAGAGCTAAAATAGATAAATCAATAATAAATCTTATAAATAGAATGAGCATAGCAAGTAACTAATACAGGGGCAATGTGATGTCTCTTTTACCCAGCTTCCAAAGAATATAGCGTTGAACAATTACTGTATTTAGCAGTATTTCAAGTATAGATGATTTCCTGAAGGCATTAGTCTGCTATTACACACAAGATAATCTCCAATTTTGCATACTACTGAATTTGTTTGAAATTAAATATAATTCTCTTTTCTCTCAAAACTGCCCAACATCAAAAGAATCATAAATGGGTTTTATTTTCTATTTTTAACTTATCAAACTAGTAATCTAAATGAAACGAAAAATCAATTCAATAATACAGAATTTTAGAGAGTCTACTATTTGTTGGATGTTATGCTAGGTCCAGACAATACAGTTTACCTTACACTCCTTTACTGCAGGAAACTGGCAGGCATATAAACAAATAAATTATAATACTGTGCAGCAAGGACAATAAGAGAAGTGAGCACAGGTGGAAGGAATGATTTATTCTATGAGTAGTGAGGTAAGATTTTCCTGGCTGAAGGACAAACAAATCTTTAGGACAACAAGGTGGAAGGGGAGCTAAGCCAACAGCATGACCAAGGCACTAAGTATGAAAAGGAACAAGAGTATCTGGGGAAGTACAGGTGTGGCTGGAGGATATAGAGTGAGAGGCAAGTGGTGAAAGTAAAGGCTGGAAGGTCAGCAGGGTCAGAACCTATAATTTCATTCGGTTTATTCTACGAAGATGTAGTGCCAGCAAAAGCCTTTTAATTTGGGAAAACACGATTGGACTTGCACTTTCAAAAGATTACTGTGGTTGCACAGAAGAGACTGACTGGGTTAGAGGTTAGCTACAGGCTGGAAAACCAGTTTAGATGAAACTGAAGAGCAAGGATAAAAGCCTAAACCAGAGCAGTGGAAATGCAAATGTGGAACAGGGGAACGATTCAAGAAATTCTGCGGTAAAACTCATCAGACTTCATGACTGATTAAAGGTATGGTGGTAGACAAGGGAGGGAGAGGAAGGGTAAGAACGGAGAAGCAGGAATTGGGCGTTATTTGAAAATTTCTGACATGGGAGGAAAATCTGGATATTTAATAACATCTGACTAAATTAGGGGATGAAAGAGCATAAACGGAGAGGGAATGGTGAAGCTCTCTCCTTGACCATACTTTAGTTAGGCTACTCTGATCCCTCTTCCCAACTAGGCCTCATCCTTGGGCCCCTGTCTTAGGCCTGCTGAATCCAGTTTTAGCAGGAATCTTGCAAAGTCAGTTTAGAGAGTACTCCTAGCCTTGATAATTGATCATCTCCGCCTGTCTTCAGCAAGAATCTTGTAAGTCAGTTTAACAAGAATATCCCCTACCCTTGATATCACTTCTTAGTAATTTTCTATGCACTGACCCCTCAGTCTGCTTGCTGGCTATAAATCCTGGCTGTTTTTGTTGCATTATAACTTGAGGCTGATCTCTCTCCCCCATGGTGATAGTCATGGCACCTATTGCAATAGTTCTAAATGTCTTCCTTGCCATTTTAACAAGTGTCAGAATAATTTTTCTTTAGCAGCAAGGAGGAATCTCTCTCAAAAACTAAAGCTCCTTCCACACGCCTGTAAGGCTTAATTGGTGTATACATCTTTTAACTCTCCTGTAGCTAAATAACATGTCTGGCTTATCCACCGCTGGGGTTTACCAGGCATTATGATGTACATAATCCAGACACTGTGTCCCAAGAACATAGCAAGCTGGCTTTCCCTCGATTTAAAAAAATCAAAACAACGCAACTATCAGGGTAACATCCGCTACATTTGACAGATAAGAATCCCCTTCCTTAAGGACTTTACAATAACCTTACAAGAGGCTCAAGCATACATACCCATGAGTAGTGGGTAAGCCTTGAGAGTACAGTATAAGTCTTGATAACATTTTGAGGTTGATAACTAGTTGAAACTGATCTGTTTTCCTGACCTCAACGTAATTGCAAGGTCAGTTCAAGAGGATAAGGGGCTATTGCAACTACCTAAATTCGCTATTGTAGCATAAAAGCTTTAATTGACAGCATGTATAGGAATGCAAAGCTATGGTCTAATGAAATTTTAAAAAGCAGACACAAATATGAATGTCATATAATTGTCGTGTGTCGCAAAACATTTTTTTAACCTTTGAAAAATGTGAAACCCATTTTTAGCTCCCAACTATATACAGCAGAACCTGCGGTGGGCCGGATTTGCCCTGAGGGCTGTAGTTTGCCCCTGTGGTACGCATGAAATGCCAGGATTTTAAAAAGATGTGTTACGTGTGGGACCATTTGTGGGGCAGTTTATGCTAACTTCCAATACAGTAATATATGTCAAATCGCTTTTGAGTGACATTTAGTCTGAGTGGCCATGCCCAGGAATGGATATAGAGAAAGGAGCGCGGCCGCGCCACGCACCACCCTCCAAGAGACTGGTATCGCAGCCCCCAACTCCGAGGAACGGAGACACCGCGGGAAGGGGCTTCAGGGACGCGAAGAGGGAGGCTTATGTCTGCTGAAAGGGATAGCGGCCCGCAAACAAGCAAACCAGGACACTACTCCGAGGTCCCGCCCACGAAGGCAAAACGAAGTCCCACCGCTCACACACCCGGGAAACAACCAAGGCACAGCACGCCCCACCGGCAAGCCACGCCTCGCGCATCGCGCACGCACGCACGCACACACGTCTGTCGCGGCTTCCCGCCTTGGGCTCTGTCATGCTCTATTGCGCATACCTCGGGGAGGGGAAGGAACGGAGATTGACAAGGACGCAGAGGCCTGAGCGAGGCGGAAAATCCTCACCCGGGCAAGCGGGTAGACCCAAACGGCTAGTGCGTCACTTCCGCTGGGGGCGGAGCGGGGCGGGGCTGAGTGGGTGGTGACCCAGCTGCTGCGCCAGTGTTTGTGTTGGGAGCTCAGCTGATGCAGGCCGGTTGGAGTGGACGTCATTGCCGGGAACGAGCGAGTCGCCGCTGCAGCCCTAGTGACTGCGGCCTGCATTCCGGTAAGTCGCCGCGAGGGGACAGGGCCGGGACGATAGGAGGCTGGCTGATCGTTCTGGACCCTTGTCCGGCGCTCCGGGTCTTCCTTTCTTTCTTTGGAAGGCATGTCCCGAGCGAGAGGGTAGGGAGACGCTAGGCTTTGGGGAGGACCTGGCGCTGGAAGGAGCCCGCTGGTCCTGGAGCTCATTGGTACTCGGCGCCCTCCGCCCCCGTGGGCTTGGCTGCCCCAGAAGCGCAAGCCGTATTTGGTTTCGCCGGTCCCGCCCTGCTCCCCCTGTCCCATCCCCACGACTCCCTCCCCAATTTCCCAGAGTCTGTCTGCCTTCCCCTGGACTGTAGTGTTCTCCAGTAGTTAACTGGTCACTCTCAGGAGGGTTTCCCTAGTGTACATCATTCTCGACTGTCAGTGTGCACCTGGTGATTCTACTGCCTGATATTTTTTGTCAGCGATCTCTTTCCAACCCCATCCACATTTGATTCTATCCCTGACCGCTGTTGCTTAAGTGGATTCAGGTGTGTGCTTTTTAAAAGGTGAAGGTGTATGAATCACTGTGTTGCAATGCTTCCTATCCGTGTGTCATTTCTATCATTATGCTGGAAGGAACGTGCTTTCCACGCCTAATACAATGATAACTTTAAAATGGTGACTCATAGGAAAAACTTAGGAGAGTTGTGACATAAGAGACTATCATATAATCCTGTTTAAAATACTGTTTTCAATTCCAGTAACAGTTGTATCCTGGTTCTGCAGTCCTAATTTCTAAGAGTTCAAAAATGACAAATGTTTCAGTATATTAAGAAAATGCTGTAAAACAGTGAAACATTAAGAGCTTATGCCTTGTGAGGCAGTTGTATCAAGCCCATTGTAGCTATTTTGTTAAATTGCTTATGCAAATTAGTTGTACTTTCAATATAAGAACATGTTTTTATTTTGTAATTATAATCAACTTTTTCTTAATGTTGATCTCTTTTTTATTTCTATATCAAGACTAAATTAAAATCTTGTAAACGCCCTTTTAATGAGTGATGTTGAATGAAAGGGCCAGTTTCACTAGTTTAGATATTCACTTGTTTCACATGCAAAGTTGTTACAAGAACAGCCTGTACTTTGAGTTGTTTTTTTTTTACCCCGGTTAGAGGGGTTGTGCTGAAGCTGCATATTGCTTCACTCGTGGAATATGTATTTGTAAAAAGGTCAGAGTTAGAATGCTGAGCCATAGACACCTTCCTGTCCTGCCATTTTTGTTGTTGTTGGGAGTCTCTGTCGCCCAGGCTGGAGTGCCCTGGCGCGATCTCGACTCACCGCAAGGTTCAAACGATTCTCTTGCTTCAGCCTCCCGAGTAGCTGGGATTTACAGGCGTGCGCAACCACACCCGGCTAATTTTTTTTTTTTTTGAGACAGAGTCTCGCTGTCGCCCAGGCTGGAGTGCAGTGGTGCGATCTCGGCTCACTGCAGGCTCCGCCCCCCGGGGGTTCACGCCATTCTCCTGCCTCAGCCTCCCGAGTAGCTGGGACTAATTTTTTTAAGTAGAAACGGGTTTCCCCATGTTGGCCAGGCTGCTCTCAAACTCCTGGCCTCAGGTGATCAGCCCGCCTCGGCCTCCCAAAGTGCTGGGATTTCAGGCGTGAGCCACCGCACCTGGCCAGTCATTTCTTAGTTCTTATCTTTCTCTGCAGGACTCAACGTATTTTATTCTGTTCGTTATCCATTACTTGAAAAAATTTGGTCCTGTCTTGGTTTCCAGTGTCCTGATTTTTTAAGCGTGGCTTTTCTCCTGTTTTTTTCCTGTAGAGTCTTTTCTTCCTCTTCCTAGCTCTGGGTGGCACTCAAGGCTCTACCCCTGTCTCTCTCTCTAAACCAGAGTTTCGTATTTGAAACCCAAGTATACTTCAATAGGCATGTGAATATCCTGAAATGTTATGGAAAATATAGTTTGTATTGCAAATACACATTTTTCAAGGAAGAAAAGCTTTTCTCAGGTTCACTGATCCCAAAATAGTCATGTATTATTACTGTAAACCATCATCTGGTAAATCCATCTAATGTTGTGGTTTCTGCTGCCACTATGCTGGTAATTCCATACGTAAATCCACAGTCTGTGTACATTTCCATTTGAATGTCCCACTGTTACTTCATCCTGTGAATCTAAAACAAAATGTGTTTTTCTCTCGTATTAAATTGGCCCCTTCACAGTTTTCTCATATTCGCAAATGGCACTCTCCATATTTTCAGATTTAAAACCTTAGAGCTCTCTTAACACTTCCCTCTCTTTACCCCATTCTTGGCTGTCAAGTCCTGTGTTTTGTTGTTTTCTCTTTTTTCTCTTGCTTTCAAAGTGTTCAGAGTGGCCCTCTTCCCCACACTAGTACTTGCTGGGTGAGGTGTCAGAGCCCCAGCATCGGAAAGTGGTCAGCTTGGGGTAGTAGGGTAGTAAGAAAAATTTACCGACAACAGTATAGGTTTGAAAAGGAAAGTTTTATTGGATAGAAAGAGTGCTGCAGAAGAGTGCAGCCAGGCGCCTCAGCAAGTGAGGACAGCTCACCACAGTGGATTTTTTCTTAGGGGTATTTATGGACCTTAAAGCAGAAGCTGAAGGATAACTTGGACCATATTAGCCACGTAGGTCATGATCAGTGATTACATTTGTAGACATTTTGGTGCTTTGATATCAGCAAAGTTTGCACAGTGAGTTTCGACATGCATACATTCTGGACATGTATAGAAATTCTAGTTACTTACAAAATTTCTGGGAAAGAATCCTGGTACCAGATGCCAGCTTAAGCTAATAGAGAAGTCTAATTGTTTCTAAATTCCTCATATAAGGAGCTTCCCTCTAGATGGTCTGCTCGATGGCCACCAGCAGATCTTTGCTCTCCCCAGTACTGTTGTCTTCAGACTGTTGTCACCCTTTTGACTGTGTTGTATAAATAATTAAGTGACATCCTGTGTAAATTCATTCTTTCCATCCTTAGCTGGGTCTCCATCTAACCATTCCCTTAATTCCTCTAGTTAAAACTCCATTCCCTTCTCTAGTGTTTGGTCCAAGCCTCTCCGTTTTGTTTTATTCGTACCTCCGTTGTATTTATACTACCTCTGTTCTTCCTTGCTCTTTTTTCAGTTGATGATAGCATCTCACTTTACATTCTTCTTCCTGTGTTTTTGCGATCTAACTTCTGGATGAATGTACTCTGAAAACACTTATCTTGCATTTACTAGTGTTGTGATTTGGGGGCAATTAAACTTATTGATTTTGTTGGTCATCTTTGTTTTGTAATTTTTGGTTGGTACTTGTAGTTTCTGAGAAAGGTGTATTAAATCTCTCATGATTATGAAATTGTCTAATCTTGTAATAGTTCCCTTATTTTGGCCTTTTGTACTATATTTTAATGCCAAGTTGATAGGTGGTTTCATAAATTCGTCATACTGGAAAGAAACAATGCAAAATTCTTACCATAGTCTAGTCTCCATTTCCTGCCTGAATTTTGGAGTCTGTGACCCCAAAATATCTGAGACAGGTCTCAAAATTTTGTCGAGTTCAAGGACGCACCCGTGACACAGCCTCAGGAGGTCCTGCTGACACGTGCCCAAGGTGGTCAGATGCCACTTGCCTCTGTACATTTTAATGAGACATAATGCATCAATCAGTCACATCGGTTCGATTTGGAAGGGCAGGACAACTCAAAGGGGAGGGGGCCTCCAGATGATACAAAAATTTTCTGATTGGCAATTGGTTGAAAGAGTTGCTATCAGTGGAAAGTAATGTCTGGGTTACCTTAAGGAGGTGTGGAGACCAAGGTTTTATGATGCAGATGAAGCCTCCAGGTAGCAGGCTGCAGAGAGAATAGATTGTAAATGCTTTTTTTTTCTTTTTCTTTTTCTTTTTTTTTTTTTGAGAGGGAGTCTTGCTCTGTCACCCAGGCTGCAGTGCAGTGGCACGATCTCAGCTTGCTGCAACCTCCACCTCCCGGGTTCAAGGGATTCTTCTGCCTCAGCCTCCCGAGTAGCTGGGACTACAGTCATATGCCACCACGCCCGGCTAATTTTTGTATTTTTAGTAGAGACGGGGTTTCACCATATTGGGCAGGCTGGTCTTGAACTCCTGACTTCATCATCCACCCACCTCGGCCTCCCAAAGTACTGGGAGTACAGGCGTGAGCCACCACGCCCGGCCTGTAAATGTTTCTTATCAGACTTAAGATCTGTGTTGATGTGAATGCTGGAGGGGTATAATGAGGCACATCCAACCCCCCTTCCATCATGGCCTGAACTAGATTTTCAGGTTAACTCTGGAATGCCCTTGGCCAAGAGGAGGGGTCCATTCAGATGTAATCAGCAATAACTGATTACTAGGGAGAAGGAGTGGAGGGCTGGGAGGTTGGAAGGACAGAGACCAACTTGTATTCTCTTTGAAAACTGAATGAGCCTAAGAGACAGACTTTATCTTGTGAAAGTGTCGTTTGGGTGTGGTTATATTCTTCAGTCCTCTTTTCTGCAGCAAATAATAAAATTGTTTTCCCTTCTCCCTGAGGAGGAGAAGGGAAAACAATTGTTCCCCTTGGGGAATCTGTCTGGTCTTTTTGTAGATACCGGAAAAGTCTCTTCTAGCATCTGTTGATCTCTGATGGGGCTTTCATTCAAAATACTTATACCAGGGAGCCATATTTTATGGTAGAATTCCCTGGGCTCCTTCAGCCTGGAAGACAAGACAGGCTTTGCTTTTTTTCTCTCTCTTCCTTTAGATAATTCTAAATGGCACGTGCAATTTAGAAGGAAGGATGTTACTTCAGGCTGTTTTCTTCTGGACAATTGGAATAAGTTCTCAGTTCCATCTTTCTCGGCGTCATCTTTCTCTCTCTCAATCTCTCTAGGTCTTGTAGTAAAACTACACTACATGTAATCTCTGCACATACTATCTGTGCTTTCTTACATGCTTTCTTCTGTTTGCCTCTGTGTGTGTAGTTTTGTTTGTTTTAGAGATGGGGTCTCTGTGGCTCACTGCAGCCTCAGACTCCTAGGCTCAAGTAATCCTCCCACCTCAGCCTCCTGAGTAGCTCGGACTACAGGTGTGTGCCACCACGCCCAGCTAATTTGTTTTATTTATTTTTTTTTTTAGAGACAAGTTTTCACCATTTATCTGGGCTGGTCTCAAACTCCTGGCTGCGTTTGTTTTGTTTACCGTTATTTAGAATTCTCTCCTTTCCTTCTCATCTTTACACGTGATGAATTCCTTTTTAAATTTGGCCAGTTTTTAACCTCTTTTTTTTTTTAAACTTCCCTCGATTTTATCTCACTTTGTCTTTCATTCACATGGTACCTTCTGTTACAGTGCTTTAAATATTTTGCTTTTTCTAATTACAAAATAAAACCTCATTATAAATAATTCATATACTAGAAAAGTAAAAAGTAAAAACCTTTTTCGTTCCCTTTTGGTCCCATGCCTTAGTTCATAAGAATAAACAAACAGGTGCTTATCCTTTCAGAATCAATTTGTGTATGTATATGTGTGTCCATAAGATTTCAACTGCATATGTAGATTTTCATTTTTTAATTTCTTAATATATGTGTGTATATATATATTCATGTGCGTATAGCATATCTAGAACTGCAGATTGCTTTTTTTTTAAAGACTTTTTTTAGAACAGTTTTTAGGTTCACAGGAAAATTGAGAGGAAAGTACAGACGTTTCCATATACCCCCTACCCCGACACATGCATAGCCACCTCCATTATCGGCATCACCCACCAGAGTGGTACAGTTATTATAATTGATGAGCCTGCATTCACACGTAGTCCCCCAAGTTCATAGTGTACATTTAGGTTCATTCCTGGTAGTGTACATTCTGTGGGTCTGAACAAATGTATAAGTGTACTTATCCATCATTATGATACTATACAGGGGACTTTTAGGGCAGTAAAAATACTGTCCTCTGTCCCCTACCTATTTATTCCTTCTACACTCTGCTTTTGGCAACTGCTGATCTTTTTACTGCCTTCACAGTTTTGCCTTTCTAGAGTGTTATATAGCTGGAATCATACTTCTATGGTCTGAATGTTTGTGCCTCTCAAAATTCATGTGGAAATCATAACCGCTAAGGTGATGGCATTAAGAGGTAGGTCTTTGGGAGGTGATTAGGTCAGGAGGGTGTAGCCCTTAGGAATGGGATTAGTGCCCTTCTAAAAGACAACCCATAGAGCTAGTTAGTACCTTCTACCATGTGAGGACACAGTAAGAAGACAGCCATCTGTGAACTGGTAAGTGGGCCTTCAGCAGATACCAAATCTGCTAATACTGATCTTGGACTTTCCAGCCTTCAGAACTGTGAGAAATTTTGTGCGAAATAAATTTCTATTGTTTATAAGCTACCTAAGCCAGGCATGTGTACCTGTAGTCCCAGCTACTTGGGAGGCTGAGGCAGGTGGATTGCGTGAGCCCAGGAGTTCGAGGCGGTAGTGAGCTATGATCATGCCACTGCACTCCAGCCTGGGTGACAGAGTGAGACCCTGTCTCTATAAAACACACATACACACACACACACAGACACCCCATATTACATATATATGTAAGCTCCCCAGTTTATGGGATTTTGTTGTAGGAGCCTGAACAGACTAACACACAGTATGTAGCCTTTTCAGATTGGCTGTTTTCAGTTAGTAATATGCATTTCAAGTTTCTCACGGTCTTTTTATGGCTTGATAGCTCATGTCTTTGTAACACTGAACAATTTTCCATTGTCTGTCTGTAGCACATACATACACCGTATATTGATGTACCACAGTTTATCCATTTACTTACTAAAATACATCTTGTTGTTTTGAAATTTTGGCAATTATGAATAAGGCTTCTGTAAACATCCTTGTGCAGATTTTATTATGGACATAGTCTTCAGCTCCTTTGGGTAAATATCAAGGAGTACCATTGCTGGGTCATATGTTAAGAGTATGTTTAATTTTGTAAGAAGCTTACCGAACTATCTTTCAAAGTGGCTGTACCATTTTGTGTTTCTTCAGCAATGAGTGAGAGTTCCTTTTACTTTACATCCTCACCAGCATTTAGTGTTCTCAGTGTTCTATATTCTGGCCATTCTAATAGATATGTAGTAGTATCATGGTTATTTTAGTTTGCATTTTCCTGATGACATATGATGTGGTACAACTTCTCATATGTTTATTTGTTATCTATACATCTCCTTTGATGAGGTGTCTGTTACGGCCTTTGGCACATTTGTAATTGAGTTTGTTTTCTTATTGTTGAGCTTTAAGAGTTCTTTGGATATTACGGATGACAGCTCTTTATCAGATATGTCTGTTGAAAATATTTTTTCCCAATCTTTGCCTCATTGTCTTATTCTCTTGACATTGATCTTTGCACAGCAGAAGGTTGGTTTTCTTTTTTCCTTTTTTTTTTTTTTTTTTGAGACAAAGCCTGGCTCTATCACCCAGGCTGGAGTGCAGTGGCACGATCTTGGCTCGCTGCAACCCCTGCCTCCTGGATTCAAGTGATTCTCCTGCCTCAGCCTCCCGAGTAGCTGAGATTACAGACGTGCACCACCATGCCTAGCTAATTTTTTGTATTTTTAGTAGAGATGGGGTTTCACCATGCTAACCAGGCTGGTCTTGAACTCCTGACCTCGTGATCTGCCTGCCTCAGCCTCCCAAAGTGCTGGGATTACAGGCATGAGCCACCGTGCCTGGCCAGAAGTTTTTAATATTAATGAAGTCCACCTTATCAATTTTTTCTTTCGTGGATCGTTCATTTGATATTGTCTCAAAGTCATTGCCATTCCTAAGGTCATCTAAGTTTTCTCCTATGTTATATTCTAGTTTTATACATTTGCATTTTACATTTAGATCTGTAATCTGTTTTGAGTTAATTTTTTTGATAGGTATAAAGTCTGTGTCTAGAATAATTTGCATGCAGATGTCCAGTTGTCATTTGTTAAGGAGACTATTTTTGCTCCATGTATTACCTTTGCTCTTTTGTCAAAGATCAATTAACTGTATTTAATTGGGTCTGTTTCTGGACTCTCTATTCTGTTCCATTGATCTGTTTGTCTTTTCTTTTACCAATACCACATTTTTAAATTGGATTATTCTTTTCTTATTTGTGTGTGTTCTTTTTACATAGTGGTTAAGAACCCCTTCTATGTTATATGCTGTTGTTTCTTCTAGCCTGACGTACTTGATTTAATGAGCACTTATTACTTAGGTAGTGAAATCTTTTTCACATGGCTATCAGCAGCTGTAGACTGGAAATTCTTTCGTATCCTGTAACTGTGTGGCTTCAGCATCTAGCACCATGTCTGGTATAGATTAAGTATTCTGTAAATCGTTTGCAGTGAATGATGTATAACACCTGACCTTTTTCTTCAAGGAATTAAAGTCTAGTGTCACATAAAGTAGTCCAGAATTTAACAATGAGGAAGGGAAAAAAAAAAACATAGTATATACATTGCATATTAAATTATGTGTTGTAGGAAGACTTATCTATTGGGAAACTTCCCTAAATTAGTTCTTTTCCCTAAACATTCTGTTCCTCATTTTCTTGTTTTATTTACCTCTATACTGAAAGTGAATTATTTTCTATTAGCTTAAAAATGAATTTTCTATCAGCTATAATAGGAATATTTTATCTGCTTTTTTTGAGACAGCTTGCTGAGTTTAGTCCAAATAGTCTTGTCTTTTCTATTATACCCAATTTCAATTTTTAACGTGAATTCTAATTTTTTTTCTTGCCATTTCAGGTAAGACCATGAATTATGGCATTTCTTAAATGAAGCATTCAAGAAGTGAGAGAATGTCATAGAAAATAAATGATTTTTAAGTTATGTCTATTAATCTGACTGTAGATATATATATTTACCTCCTTAGTAATGCAAGAAGTATTTGTGGGAAGCAGAGAAGTAAGCAGCTGTATTTCTTGTTCTCACCTAAGCATTACTGGAGGATAAGCCACATCAGTCTACAAAGAGGTTTTCATACAAACATAATAAGATGTAAATGGACCAAAAGTGAAGCACATTCTTGCAGTAAGCACTGTTACTCTCCAAGCAACCATGGTTTACATATTGGGATTTTGAAACTTAGCACTTCTGCTCCCAAAGGACTTACAAAAGTGAACATTTGTATGTCCCGTATTAAAAGTACTTTGAACTCTGTTTCAAAGGCTGTTTTTGGCAATCAAAATGAAATGATTTCACGTTTAGCTCAATTTAAGGCAAGTTCCCAAATTTTAAGAAAAGTATCAGATAGTGGCTGGTTAAAACAGAAAAACATCAAACAAGCCATCAAATCTCTGAAAAAATATAGTGACAAATCAGCAGAAAAGAGTCCTTTTCCAGAAGAGAAAAGTCACATTATAGACAAAGAAGAAGATATAGGTAAACGCAGTCTTTTTCATTACACAAGTTCTATAACCACAAAATTTGGAGACTCATTCTACTTTTTATCAAATCATATTAATTCATATTTCAAACGTAAGGAAAAAATGTCTCAACAAAAGGAAAATGAACATTTCCGGGACAAATCAGAACTTGAAGATAAAAAGGTAGAAGAGGGGAAATTAAGATCTCCAGATCCTGGCATCCTGGCTTATAAGCCAGGCTCAGAATCTTTACATACTGTGGACAAGCCTACAAGTCCTTCTGCGATACCTGATGTTCTTCAAGTTTCAACTAAACAAAGTATTGCTAACTTTCTTTCTCGTCCCACGGAAGGTGTACAAGCTTTAGTAGGTGGTTATATTGGTGGACTTGTCCCCAAATTAAAATATGATTCAAAGAGTCAGTCAGAAGAACAGGAAGAGCCTGCTAAAACTGATCAGGCTGTCAGCAAAGACAGAAATGCAGAGGAGAAAAAGCGTTTATCTCTTCAGCGAGAAAAGGCAAGTTGTTCAGTGTGCTTTTCGGTTCTATTACTTTTTGTCAAATTTTTAAGTTTTATTTCTTAATGAGAACTAAGAAACTTTCATTGTTCTTTAGAGCAGTTTTGTATTCTAATCATATCTATTTAATATGTCTTTGTAGATTATCGCAAGGGTGAGTATTGATAACAGGACCCGGGCATTAGTTCAGGCATTAAGAAGAACAACTGACCCAAAGCTCTGCATTACTAGGGTTGAAGAACTGACTTTTCATCTTCTAGAATTTCCTGAAGGAAAAGGAGTGGCTGTCAAGGTAATTTCTAATTTAATTAATCTAGTTTTGTCTTGGAATAGAAATACTAAAAAATCTTCTAAAATGGAGAAGGCAAAGCCTTTCATTTTTCTATTTGAATTTTGTGGCGTTTATTATACATGTGATGTATATTCGGTAATTACCCTATTTATTTTGTGACATACATTATGCTAATCAATTCATTTTATTTTGTTAGCACCAATATGTATACTTTGAAATTAAACATTTATAAAATAGAAAATAATCAGTGTATTCGTTGAATTGCCTAACAGCTGCCAGATTTTTCTTTAGTGCAATGTAAATATTTATACTATGTAACTGTTCTTTTAAGATAGGAGACATAATTCATATGTAAGGCTGTTGTTTTTATTTCATGGTCCTTTCATATTTGAAAGTCTAAAAATTTTAATGACTTTACTCATAATTGAATTAGTAATCATATTAAGTAAAACAATGAGCTTTTCTTTGCCTCAGTTTTTTCAACTATAAAATAATGAAGACAGTTTTGACCCATTTAAATGGACTGTTTTCAGAGAAGTGCTATAAAATATGACTAATGTGATTGAGTCTCTTTACATCTATATTATTAAGATTATTTGTAATATTTAATGAAAAATTTGAAAATATCATGATAGATGTTGCTTAAATTTCATTAGAAATCTATTAGTGCTTATTTTTAGCTTGCCATTCAGAAAATTGTTTTAACTTAGATCACATTTATTCTACTTTTTAACAATTACCTTGCTGAAAAATTGTCTTTGAATAATGTACCCATCCTTAATTGTGTATTGTATAACACATACATTATTATAGGTAGCTTCACTATTTTATGGTCCTATAATTTGGGGTTATATTTTATATTTATATAATCTCTTACATAAAAGATAAGATTCTCAAATATACATATGCTTTTAAGTATATTTCACATTTCAGTGATATACTGAAAGCAAAGATCTTAAATAGAATTACATACTGGCTTAGTCCACTTGGGCTGTCATAATAAAATACCTTAACCTGGGTAATTTATAAACAACAGAAATTTATTTCTCATAGTTCTGGAGGCTGGGCAGTACAAAATCAAGGCACCAACAATTTGATGTCTGGTGAGAGTCCCGTTCCTCCTAGACAGCAGCTTCTCGTGGCCTACTTACATGGCAGAAAGGGCAAGGTAGCTCACTTCAACCTCTTTTACAAGGCCAGTTGTACTACTGATGGATTTCTGAGTAGTTTTCAGTTGTAGTGTATTATTAAATAGTCTTGCTAGTTGAAACTCTGAGGACTCTTTTATCTTGCATAACTAATCCCAAATCTAAGGACCTTTCAATACTATGAAAAAATGTAATATAGGAATGTATATTCAGATCAATTATGAATAAAAATCTAGATAGTCTGAAAAAAGTTGTCACCCTTCCCTTAAATAATCATCTGAAAAACAGTGAACTGGACAAATTGCATAAAACATGTCAGCATGTACACTCTAGTGTGAACTTTTCCAGCTCAACTCTTTGTTATTATCAAGAGTTGAGCTTTTTAAAAATGATAGAATTTTTATAAAACATCTGTATGAATTTTACTTTTTTATATGTCTACCATATTTAAGGTAGCTAAATACAGGGAATTATGTCTGATATGTAATGCCCTAAAAAAAGTGAGTTACTTATTTTGTATGCTACATTTATGGCAGCCACATTTAGGGAATTGTCTGTGATAATTTTTTCATTGTGATGAAGGTGGTCTCCTTTCATTATGTTTTTTAATTAAAAAGAAGAACTTTGACTATTTAGAAAGAAGGCAGCACAAAGCATTGTAGGGAATTAGAAGAAAGAAAAGATAAGAAAATAAAAATAATATATTTTAACTACCCTCAGATTACCACTGTAATGTATCAGAGTTTATTTGTGTTCATTGGATTAAGCTTCCTTAAGCTCTAATAGCAAACAACACTGAAATCTCAGTGACTTAACAAAACAGTTTTATTTCTGGCTCATGCAAAGTCAACTGTGGGTTTGGGTGACTCTTTGGCACAGTGAATCTCCATGTGGTGGTTACTTAGATCCTGTCCTGTTGTCTGTATTTTAATTGAGTCTTCCTCTATGATTTCTGTGGCAAGGAAAGAATATTTCAGCAGAAGTTCCCACAGGTTTCTTCTACTTACAATCTGTTTATCCTGTCCGATTGCATGGGCCTGAAAAGTACAAACTTCTGTATGCTTGGAAGGGGAAGCAAACTGGGTACTGGTGAACATTAGTAATGTCTGAACAGTATTCCTTCAGAAATTATTCTATGCACATATATACCAAAATAAACTCATTCTGTATATGTTGTTTCATAATCTGGTTTTTTAGCATATAATGTATACCTTTCTATATCAGTAAATGTTCCTTCATCCTATACCCAGTTTGAAAATGTTATTTATGTAACTGATTAGGTCCAAATGAGGGTTCAGTCTAGATCACACATTGCATCTGACTATTTCTCCAAGTCACTTAAAATATAACGCAGTCCTTCAGCCACACCTTCTTCACCTGCACCTTTAAAACTGATTTAATTGAAGACATTAGGCTGGTTAACAGGCAGAATGACTCGCTTTCTGGATGTACCTGCCTTCTTCCTTCTCAGTGTTATTTGAAGTGTTCGTCTTTCCTTTTCATTTCCTGAACATTGGAATTTAAATATAATGGCTTGATTGAGTTAAACATTTTGTTGTTAGAGCACATTGTAGGTAATGTCATGTGCCTTATAATGCATCATATCAAGACACACATGACAATTAGTTGAACAACCATTAGTAATGCTAAGGATGACCACTGGGTTAAGGTG
Organism: Hylobates moloch; assembly: GCF_009828535.3. NCBI lineage: Eukaryota > Metazoa > Chordata > Mammalia > Primates > Hylobatidae > Hylobates > Hylobates moloch. The sequence goes on along the minus strand of NW_026652276.1, from coordinate 189,400,654 downwards.
ATGACAATCTGCTTCTCACTGGACAATTGTGCTAGAAGCATTATCTCATCAACCATTAACCTAATCATTTCCAGAACTAATAATTTAATTAGAGTTGCAGAATGGCCAATGTCTAGTTCTGTTACTCCTACATTATAATTGACATTCTTCTGTAAAGTAGAGCCTCCTTCATCAACCAAAGCTATTTGGGTATTCTCAAAGGCAAATTTTACAGGAAAGGAAAGAGAAATGCTTAATTTCTTTGTGTTTAGTTACCAGTTTTCAAAGTAAGGTGTTGCTTTAATAGTTGCCTCAGTGATTAAATGAATTTCTTTACACTTTTAAAATAATATTATGGACTCCTTGTTTTTCTAAGTTAAATGTGTTTCTTTTTCTTTTTTTGGGAAACAGAGTCTCTGTCACCCAGGCTAGAATGCAGTGCCACAGTCTTCACTCACTGCAACTTCTGCCTCCCAGGTTCAGCCCAGCTCAGCCTCCTGAGTACCTGGGACCACAGGCATGCACCACCACACCCGACTAATTTTTGTATTTTTTGTACAAAGAGGGTCTCACCATGTTGCCCAGGTTGGCCTCGAATTATTGGGCTCAAGCAATCTGCCTGCCTTGCCTCCCAAAGTACTGAGATTATAGGTGTAAGCCACCTCACCCAGTCTGTTTCTTTCTTTTTTGTTGTTGTTTTTTGAGACGGAGTCTTGCTCTGTTGCCAGGCTGGAATGCAGTGGTGTGATCTCGGCTCACTGCAACCTCCGCCTCCTGGGTTCAAGGGATTCTCCTGCCTTAGCCTCCCGAGTAGCTGGGACTACAGGCGCCCACCACCACGCCCAGCTAATTTTTGTATTTTTAGTAGAGATGGGGTTTCACCATGTTGGCCAGGATGGTCTCGATCATCTGATCTCAGGTGATCCACCTGCCTCAGCTTCCCAAAGTGCTGGGATTACAGGTGTGAGCCACCGCTCCCGGCATCACCCAGCCTGTTTCTATGATCTATTTTCTCCCCCTCTCTTTTTTAAAATGGTGAATTTGTCACAAGGATTCATACATCCTTTGGGTTTATTAAAAAACTTTTTATAAAAATATTATATGTAGAAAACAACACAAATCGTAAGTTTACAGCTCCATGATTTTTCACACATGAAATACATCTATATAACCACTACCCTGAATGAGAAACAATCTTATGAACACTCCAAACACTGTCCCCAAAAAGGTTGATCAGTTTTTCAGAATTCTAGCAGCATAATTTAGTTGTGCCTCTTTTTGCATGTTCTGTGAATGATACAACATGTATTCTTATATGTCTGGTTTTTTTTTTTTTTCACTCAGTATTATGTTTGTAAGAACCTTCTATATTGTTGGGTATACTTTTCATTTTTCCCTCTACTGCTAGACATTTGGATGGTTTGCAGTTTGGGAATATTTAGTAGTAGTACCTCTGGGTTATATCTTTTGGAAAACATAGGTCTTCGTTTCTTTGGGGTATATACCTAAGAGTACTATTGCTGCTCACAGAGTGAGCATATTTGTATCATTAGTAGATACTGCCAAATGGTTTTGCATAGTGGTTGTGCCAATTTATTCTTTCACCAGAATTCTATGAGGCCTCTGTGTTCTACTTTCTTTCCAACACTTTATTTTGTAATTTTTTTTTTGAGACTGAGTGTCGTCCAGGCTGGAGTGCATTGGTGCGACCTCGGCTTGCTGCAACCTCCGCCTCCTGGGTTCAAGCAGTTCTCCTGCCTCAGCCTCCCAAGTAGCTGGGATTACAGGCACGCACCAGCACACCCTGCTAATTTTTCGTTTTTTAGTAGAGACGGGGTTTCACCATGTTGGTCAGGCTGGTCTCCAACTCCTGACCTCAAGTAATCTGCCTGCCTCGGCCTCCCAAAATATTGGGATTACAGCCGTGAGCCACTGTGGCCAACCTTTTTAAATCTTTTTAATTTGAGCAGTTTTGTTGGGTGTTAAGTGATACTAAATTGTGGTTTTAATTTTTTATTTCATTGATAGCTATGACATTCAGCATCTTTTCCAGGGTTTATTGGCCATGTTTATACTTCCTTTTGAAGTACCTATTCCAGATCTTGCCTATTTTTCCATTGGGTTGACCAACTTTTTCTTCATTATTTGTAGAATTTTAAAAATATATCATGGTCGTAACTCACTTGTCATATGTGTGGCGTGTATGTGTATGTCTTACGAATATGTTCTCCTATTCTGTGGCTGACCTTTTCACTCTTGTGTTTTTTGATGAATAGATACTCTTAATTTTGTCCACTTTATAAATACTTTTCTTTATAGTTAGTACTTTGTGTCCTGTTTAAGAAATCTTTGCCTATCCTAAAGTCATAAAAGTATTTTTGGCCAGGCGCCGTGGCTCAGGCCTGTAATCCTAGCACTATGGGAGGCTGAGGCGGGCAGATTATGAGGTCAAGAGATCAAGACCATCCTGGCCAACATGGTGAAACCTCGTCTCTACTAAAAATACAAAAATTAGCTGGGCTTGGTGGCGTGTGCCTGTAGTCCCAGCTACTTGGGAGGCTGAGGCAGGAGAATGGCTTGAACCCGGGAGGCGGAGGTTGCAGTGAGCCGAGATCGCGCCACTGCACTCCAGCCTGGCAACAGAGCGAGACTCTGTCTCAAAAAAAAAAAAAACCACATATATATATATACATTTTCCTGTGTTTTCTTCTGAAACCTTGCTTTGCCTTTTACTCTTCTATCTACTATCCATCTAGAATAGATTTGGTTGTGTGGTGTGTGTCAGAAGCCCTGACTTTTAAAAAATACACTTATCCAGTTGACTCAGCACCATTTATTGAAAAGACCTGCATCATAAATGATATGTGTATATGGATCTGTTTCTAGACACAGTATTTTTTATTTACGTATTTTTTGAGATGGAATTTTGCTCTTGTTGCCCAGGCTGGAATGCAAGGCGCAATCTCGGCTCACCACAACCTCCACCTCCCAGGTTAAAGCGATTCTCCTGCCTCAGCCTCCCTAGTAGCTGGGATTACAGGCATGTGCCACCATGCCCAGCTAGTTTTGTATTTTTAGTAGAGATGGGGTTTCTCCATGTTGGTCAGGCTGGTCTTAACAGGCATGTGCCACCATGCCCAGCTAGTTTTGTATTTTTAGTAGAGATGGGGTTTCTCCATGTTGGTCAGGCTGGTCTCGAACTCCCGACCTCAGGTGATCCACCCACCTCGGCTTCCCAAAGTGCTGGGATTACAGGCATGAGTCACCGTGCCTGGCCAGATACAGTATTTTGTCCCTCTGGTATATTTGTCTGTTGTGCTGATAGTGCACTGGCTAAATTTTTGCAGCTGTATAAACTTAATATTAGGTAGTATAAATCCTCCAACCTTGTTCTTCTTAATATTGTTGGCTTGGCTATTCTTGACATGTTATATTTCTACATGAATTTTAGAATCAGCTTATCTAAAAAAAATTTTTTTAAAGAGAAAAACATAGTGGGATTGCAGTGAATAAGTGGAACAATTTAGGGTGAATTGGGTCTTTGTTGAGTTTCCAAGCCATGACATATGGCATATTTTTTCAATTATTTGGGTCATCTTTATTTTCCTTCTGTGTTTTAAAAATTTTCAGTTTGGGTGTCTTTTACATCTTCCACTGGAATGATTTTATTTAACTAATTCATAGGTATCTGATATATTTTGATAATTTTATTTTGTTATTTTTATTTCAACATCTTTTTGTGGTAATTCTAATATGAACATCAATTCTTGGTTTTTGTCATGCGGTACTGGATTCACATACATTATAGTTTTTCTGGATGCTGGACATCGTAAGTTTAAAAATTGCATAAGCTCTAGATTATATCAAATTATATCTTTTTCCAGGGTTTATTTGTTCTTCTGTTTGGCATTTGAGTGGAGCCCTGATAGCCTTAATTCAGTTAGGGTCAAACCTGGATCAAGGCTGTATTACAGTTTGGATAAGACCTCTAATTTGCCCTGATTTGGGGGCATATTCTTCCAGGGCTTTCAGTCGAGAGCCTGGTGTGTTCACTTAACCACCACCTCATTGGGTCATAAAATCTCAAGAATACAAAGCCTTCCACTCTGATTTTCAGAGGTCTTCAGCTTACCTTTCGCCTTCCACACCTCATGATTTTAGAATTCAGCAAATGTCTTGAGGTAAAGCCAGCCATGTGTTTGAAGCCCTTCAGGTCTTCCAATTTTTTCACTCCAAACCCCTTAGATGCTAAATGATCAGCTGGTTTCTCTGTCTTTTATTTGGGACCCTCTGTCTGAGTCAGACTCACTTTTTTGGTCCTTTACTTTTTCCTGGAATCAGCAAATGCCTCAAGGCAAGAAAAGCTATAGTTTACCAGCTCACTTCCTAGCAATTACTCCTTCTCCAGATTCTTGGCTCCATCTGTTCTTGTTGCTTCAGCAGCTCTCTGTCTGATGCCTTTAAACAGATGGTACTTTTCTTGTATTTCATCAAGATTTTCTTGTTCTTGATGTGAGCGTTGATCTCTAACAGAGTGTTTCATCTTAACCGGAAATGGAAATTTGCATTATTCTGCACCATTGCTCAAGTTCCTCTAGTGGGGCCTCACAGCTCAGTATTAGGGGAAAAAATATTGAGAAAGAATTTAGAGTATTTCAGATTGATTGATCATAAAAAAGAAACAAAATGAGTGATACCTAGATAATTATTTGATTTACAGAAGGTTACACAGCAGAATTATAGCTGTCACTCAGCCATTCCATTAAACCTGGGGTACTGACTATGTAAGATGCTTCTGTGTACAGAAGCTAGAGAATCTTTGGTAAGCAACATAGAACTCTGGGATTTAAGCTTTGGTCTGTGATCAACAATATGATGTTGAGTGCTTAGAATCTTGAAGTCTCAGCTTTATTTAAACTGATTATTTAATTGTAGTGGCCTGCTTTTACCTTCTCACCTCAGTTACCTTTGTTAACATTTGTTTGTATTGCTTTATGAGGCACCCTTGAATCCCATATGCAGTATATACAAGATGGTTCATTATTTCTTTTTAATAACAGTTTAACTTCTAGTAGTTACTATGAATCAGTTTTAGTCTCTTAGTCTCAAGATTTGGACAAAATATTATACAAAATTTATAATGTTAACCTTTTGTTGTAATAATTTGTAAATTTCTATCATTAAGTAAATTATATTTTCTTTAGTTAAATGTTACATCTTTTAATGAAAATATTTGAATATTGGTTAATTTTTGTCCTCAATATTAGAACAAATATAATCTAGAAAAATTGACATTAATATATCAAAAACTAATCTGTCTTATAAGATTACTGAGAAAATAATGAACACTGTCACCTTGATTGTCATGTGGTGAACTGCATGTATTGGTTAATAATAATCATACATTTTCAGTCTTGATTTGACAAAAGCAACAAAGTATCTTTTCTCAATATAGGAAAGAATTATTCCATATTTATTACGACTGAGACAAATTAAGGATGAAACTCTTCAGGCTGCAGTTAGAGAAATTTTGGCCCTAATTGGCTACGTGGATCCAGTGAAAGGGAGAGGAATCCGAATTCTCTCAATTGATGGTGGAGGAACGAGGTAAGGCTAGGAACATGATTCTTTTTTTTTTTTTTTAAGATGGAGTTTCCCTCTGTTACCCAGGCTGGAGTGCAGTGACATAATCTCGGCTCACTGCAACTTCTGCCTCCCAGGTTCAGGCGATTCTCCTGCCTCACCCTCTCAAGTAGCTGGATTTACAGGCTCCCGCCACCACACCTGGCTAATTTTTGTAGTTTTAGTAGAGACAGGGTTTTACCATATTGGCCAGGCCGGTCTCGAACTCCTGACGCCAGATGATCTGCCTGCCTTGGCCTCCCAAAGTGCTAGGATTATAGGCGTGAGCCACCGCGCCCAGCTGGAACATGATTCTTAAAAACTACAGATTCAATTCAGCTTTAGGAATTTAAAAAAAAAAGATTTGATATAATTATATCATTATAAAATCAAATTTTCAAAATAAAACATGAAATTGTTTTAATTAATACTTTATTAATCTAAGTGCTACTCTGACGTATACTTCAGTTCTTTGGTTTGATTTAGTATTTATATTTTCATATTTGATTTGATTTTAGTATTTATATTTTTATATTTGGCCTTTTTAGACCTTTTTGGTAGTTTAGAAGCTTATCAACCATTATTCTCATAAAATCTTGACAGTGTTTTATAGTTTTAGCTTTCTTTTATTATTTTATTTTATTTTTTTGGAGACAGAGTCTTGCTCTGTCACCGAGGCTGGAGTGCAGTGGTGCGATCTCAGATCACTGCAACCTCTGCCTCCCAAGTTCAAGCAATTCTCCTGTCTCAGCCTCCCAAGCAGCTCGGATTATAGGTGTCCGCCACCATGCCTGGCTAATTTTTTGTATTGTAAGTAGAGATGGGGTTTCACCATGTTGTCCAGACTGGTCTTGAACTCCTGACCTCAGGTAAACCACCTGCCTCGGCCTCCCAAAGTGCTGTGATTACAGGCGTGAGCCACCGCGCCCAGCCAGCTTTCTTTTATTACGCTTATCTTACCCATATATATCAACTAGTCACTTGATAAAGTGATGGTTACAAAATGAGGCTATATTTACTTCCTGACTTCTGATGTCTTCACTTGGAGATGCCAGTTCTGGTGCCATATAAGAAATAAATCCTTTCTTTGTTCAGAAGGAGATAATTTCACTATTAAGCTCTATTTTTACTACTGGCAATCCATCCATGCTTCCTACTCAGTCTTTGTTTATCTAGTTCCTTCCAACTTGTTGGTCAGATTTTTTGGCTTGGTTTTTCAAACCTTTTCCCCAAAATCTTCTAGCTCGTTCTCTAGTTCCCTGCCATCTCTACTGTTACTTCGTAATTCATAGTACATGCCCTGCCTATTGTTCTTAGCTTTAACTTACCTCTCTGATTTTGCTTTTTGGTATACCCAACTTGCCAACCACTCTTCTGTGTGTTCAAGTACTACCCTGTATCTTTTTGTTAAATTCCTTGGTTCTGTATTCACCCAAGTCCTTTATACTTTGATATCAATATGAAGGAAGGAGTAAGTAATGAGAGAAGGAAGCTAACCTCAGATGGTGGCAGTGGAAGGCAGGAGGAAGGAAAAACGTACCAGTAACTTTTTTTTTTTTTTTTTTTTTTTTTTTTTGCTCTCGTTGCCCAGGCTGGAGTGCAGTGGCGTGATCTCGGCTCACTGCAACCTCCACCTCCCAGGTTCAAGTGATCAATTCTCCTGCTGCAGCCTCCCCAAGTAGCTGGGATTATAGGCATGCACTACCACACCCGGCTACTTTTGTATTTTAGTAGAGACGGGATTTCACCATGTTGGCAAGGCTGGTCTCAAGCTCCTGACCTCAGGTGATCCACCCGCCTCGGCCTCCCAAAGTGCTAGGATTACAGGTGTGAGCCACCACGCCAATACCAGTAACTTTTAAGAAACATGGAGACAGGATATGGTAGACATAGGTCAAGATCACTCTAAGAGTAAACCTGTGTGTGACTGGGACAAAATTGCAGGGAATCTCAACAGATTGGTGTTGAGGAAAGACAGTTCTTTCTTGAACATATTTAATGTAAGATTATATCCATATAGAAGTGCTCGGGTGGCAAAGGCCCACTGAAGAGAGAAAAATCTTTAAAGATCTTAGAGGATATTTCTTAGGAAAGTGAAATAATCTTAAGAAGGTGTATGTCATTCATGTGATATAGATAAAGTGATAACTGGAGAGATTATTCTAGTTCATCGAATTGGTTCCAGATGGTGAAAAATAGGGAAAATGGCAGTTAAATGAGTAGGAGCATTTCACTAAGGAGCAGAAGGAATCCTCTCTGCCATAAAGTTCAGGGGAGTTGGGACAGGTAGTGTCATTCATTGAGTCAGCTAACAAATACTGGGGACCTACTATGTTGTAAGCACTGATTTAGATCCTGGGGATGGTGAGCAAACAAAACAATACAGTGTTTGCATTGTAGAGAAGGAAAAGACAACAAATAGAAAAACAAAAATATGTTATTCTGGGTGCTATGAAGAAAAATAAAGCAAAGTGAAGGGATAGAGAGGAAGAGTACTATTTTAAAGAATGCTCAGGACCAAGACTTCTTTTTAAAGAAGTTATATTTATGTAGAGATAGGAAGGAAGTGAGAAAATTAACATTCATATGTCTAAGGTCAGACAAGCATGATGAAAAAGAAGTTTGTATCCAATAAATAGTTTATCTTGTAGAATAAGAGTTGTATTAGTCATATAGGGAGGAAATCAGTGTGAGGTAATTTGGGAAAATCTAGGGGTGGGTTAGGATGAAGTTAGGTTTAGATTAGTAATTCTCCACTGGAGGTGATTTTGCTCCCTAGAGGACATTTGGCAGTGTCTGGAGACATTTTTGGTTGTCACAACTAGAGCACTGCCACTTGCATCTAGTTTGAAGAGGACAGTTGTGACTAAACATCAGACAGTGCACAGGACAGCCCCACAAAACAAAGATTATCCAACCTAGAATGTCAGCAGTTCTGCTGTTGAGAAAACTTGGTTTAGGGGAATATGGGAAAGCAGCCCAGATGGGAGGTTTGTGTGGAAAGCAGTAATGTATGAGGGCTTGAGAGAAAAAATAAAAAACCCTATCTTTGACATCTTTATTATAAGAGAACCTACAGTGGTAGACATGGACAGTTGTGGCAATTTGGCAAATATATACGTATGTAAATTCATTCGGCATTTATGAGTACAACATTTTTAAATAGTTAATTTTCCCGATTATATGAGTAGTTAGAAAAACCTGAGAGAGAAAAAAACCCCAAAACCGTAGTTCACAGCTCTAAGATTATTTTAGTATTTTGATTTATTTTCTTCTAATCCTTTTCTATGTGAACGTATACGTGCCTATTTTATTTCCTTTTTGTGATAATAGAGGTCACATTGTTAAATATATTGTATCCAGCATTACATTTAATTCATCATGTCTTGCCTTGAATTAATAATGTACCTCTTTCATAAGACATCTTCTTAACTCTCCTCAAATCCACATTATTTGTTGTGTTTAAAAAATCAGCATCTTTGGTTTTCTCCTTTAATCTTACAGAATTTTCTAGTTACTTCCTGTTAACATTATCAAGGCACAATGTGACACTCTAAATTTTTTGGTGCCTAACTACCTTTGTGTTCCAGGACTTACCTACCTCCTGCCTTGTGTTGGGAATAGAGCTTTTCATCGTTTTTTTTTTATTCTCCCACTGTTAAAAATTGTCATGATACACACATGACAGTTTACATGGTACATACACCCACAATTGGTCTATATCTCCTAAGCTTTTTCATCGTTTCGCATTCCTTCATGAAGCTATTAACTGCTGTTGGCAAGGATTCAGAAATGAGCAAAGTCAGCAACATTAATTAATATACCATTAATGTAGAGGGTTAACCTAAAGTTATTGAGAGTTTTTAAAAATGAATAAAGAAAAGGGAGCTGAAAAATCTGACTGGTGGCCGGGCGCAGTGGCTCACACCTGTAATCTTAGCACTTTGGGAGACCGAGGCCGGTGGATCATGAGGTCAGGAGATCGAGACCATCCTGGCTAACATGGTGAAACCCTGTCTCTACTAAAAAAAAAAAAAAAAAAAAAAAAAAAAATCAGCCGGGCATGGTGGCGAGTACCTGTAGTCCCAGCTACTCGGGAGGCTGAGGCAGGAGAATGGCATGAACCTGGGAGGCGGAGGTTGCGGTGAGCCCAGTGAGCCACTGCACTCCAGCCTGGGCAACAGAGTGAGACTCCATCTCAAAAAAAAAAAATCTGACTGGTGAAATATGTAAGACAAAAATGTATAGAGTCATAGGTGACCAGCTATATTAATAAGAGAAGAAACCAAGATATGGCATTCCAAAACCAGTGAGTGAGTTTTTAAGTGTTTTCCAGAGTTTTTTTTTTTCAATTTTATATTGGCATATCTTTGTATTCTTATTTAGTTGTTTGTTGGTTTTTGGCATTCTTAAGAAGTGTATTTGGGTAGATTTCTTCTTCTTTTTACTTTTTTTTTTTTTTCTGTAGAAATGGGATCTCGCTATACTGTTCAGCTGGTCTTGAACTCCTGGCCTCAAGTGATCCTCTTACCTCAACCTCCCAAAGTGCTGGGATTATAGGAATGAGCAACTCACTGCCTGGCCAGATTTATTCTTAAAGAGATACTGTTCTGCAGAAGGATGGGTTCAGTGAAAAAACAAGAGAAAGATACTAATATAAATTTTAAAATGTGCTGACTTAGTGTAGGTTTTGTATCATTTAGATATTAGATTTTCAAAAGTAATCCTAAAAATTTGGACAGGCAATTTTTACTGATTCTGATTTATATTATTAATTTTCATGTCAGCATATAAACTGCAAAAGCAATTCTTAGATTGTTTTATTCAACAGCTTAAATTATTTTTTCTTTAAACAGGAATTGTCATTTTGCCTTTAATCTTTTCTGTAGGGGCGTGGTTGCTCTCCAGACCCTACGAAAATTAGTTGAACTTACTCAGAAGCCAGTTCATCAGCTCTTTGATTACATTTGTGGTGTAAGCACAGGTAATTATTATTATATGGAAGTGGTGCATTCTGGCAGTACATTAAGGAAAAGAATATTAAGCACTTATGTTTAAGATCGTAGTCCTTTGCCTTCTCCAGCCCTCTTTCCATACCCCAAAATTTTCTCCTTCGTTTTTTGTTCATGGTTATGCCAGTTAGGCACACGAGGTGGCAGTGTGTCCTACCTATTATAGCTAGATATGGAATCAGCTCTTTAAAAGGACATCCAAGAGTACCTAATATCTCCTAGGACTAACTTGAAGGAGAATTGCTTAGTGACTTGGTGAGTTTTCAAATATACCATATTCTGTGACTAAAACTAAGTAATTCATTGATGTTAGAAAGAACATGAATTATCTACCATAGTATCTTATATATAATTTAATGTAAAACAACACATTTGTAAATATTTTTTAATTATTATTGTTATCATTATTGGGGGTAGCATTTATTTAATCCTTTTTGAGACCTGGTAAATCCCTTTACATTTGTTAACCCAGTAAGACACATGAATTTTGGTTGTTCTTATTACTCCCATTTTACCCCTGAAACAAATGGGGCTCTGAGAAGGAAAGTCATTTGTCCCAGGTGACATAGCTAGAAAGTATCAACGCTAAAATTTAAGCCAAAACTATGATTCAGGAGATCTTATCATCATAAGGGCTATATAACTGAACACTGATAAAAGCTAAGGATTCTTTTTTCCAGGTGCCATATTAGCTTTCATGTTGGGGTTGTTTCATATGCCTTTGGATGAATGTGAGGAACTTTATCGAAAATTAGGATCAGATGTATTTTCACAAAATGTCATTGTTGGAACAGTCAAAATGAGTTGGAGCCATGCATTTTATGACAGTCAAACATGGGAAAACATTCTTAAGTAAGTTACAATTACTTTTTTTAAATGTTGTGATTATATAGGTAGTATGTGCATATTATAATTTGAAAAATGTCAATATTAAATTATATCCTTACATATTATAATTTGAAAAATATCAAGAATATTAAATTATTTGACTAATTAGAGATAACCACTGTTAGTATTTTGGTAAATCATAGTTTAGTAATTGTTTTGGGGGGTTCATGTGTGTGAGATTTGCATGTAAAAGTTGCAATTGCTTTTTTTATAAATATGAGATATTTGCATCCTATTGTTTTTACTTAACATATTAAGTGTGTCTATTTTAGAATGACTTAAAAGTCATTCTAAAATATTCAATTATTTTTATCTTTATTTATTTTTCGACACACGCTCTCACTCCCGTTGCCCAGGGTAGAGTACAGTGGTGCTATCTTGGCTCACTGCAGCCTCAACTTCCCAGGCTCAAGTGATCCTCCCACCTCAGCCTCCCAGGTAGCTGGGACCACACGTGTGCACCACCATGCCCAGCTAATTTTTTCTATTTTTAGTGGAGACGAGATTTCACCATGTTGCTCAGGCTCCTAACCTCAAGTGATCGGCCTGCCTCCCAAAATGTATATAATCATAAAATATAAGCATAAAATCATCCACAATCCTATTATTCAGAGCTGTAGACTTTAATATATCTCCTTCTAGTTTATTAGACCGTATACATTTTGTATAGCTGATATTAGATTGTAGATGTAAATTTGTATCCTTTTCCTTTTTTCAAACGTTCTTAAAATCTCGTGACATATCGTTAAAAACTACCTTATACTCCAGAGTGGGATGTTACATTTTCTTAATCATTTCCATTTAGGATTTTTGTGGACATTTACGACATTTATGTTCCTAATTTTTTGGGATTATGAACAATGCTGTCACAGAAAACTTTAAATTTCTTCTCACATTTCAGAATATATCAGTAGGTCACTATATAAGAAGCATATTTATTGGGTCCAATGTTGATGTCTTCTTAAAATAATTATTATATAGGAAATAGAAAATATATCGAGAAAACAATAAAAATAATTTATAATCCCACTAAGAACAAAAGCAATATTAACATGGTGATGGGTTTTTTCTGTAATTTCTTACAGATAGACAAGTGTATATGTGTGTAGTTGTGAGTGTGTGTGTATCCATTCTCTTTACAAAATTCAGATAATGCACGTGTAGGTTTGTGTCCTGCATTTTCACTTAGCATTTTATCACAGATGATTTCCTATGTCAGTTAATATTTTTTGAAACATATATTAATGGTTCTTCACCATTTTATGGATGTACTATTTTTTATTTAACAAATCCTCTCTTAGAAAAGGATACTTCAGATACTCTTGCAGTTCAAAATAAAATTTAGATAAACATCTTACATCTCTACTTAAATCTCTGGCTATATCTTTAAGGTAAATTTCTAGAAGTAAAATTGTGAGTCAGAGGATATGCATGTTTTAAGAATCTTGATACATACATAGCTGAATTTGTTCTTCATTACAGTGGTTTTAGCTTATTCATCTGCCAACATCAGTTTGTATTTCTGTTTCATGAAATATTTGTGAACACCAAACACTTAATTTTTAAAATGACATCAGTTTGAGAGATTTTGAAACTCATGTTTCAATTTGTATCAGTTTCATTATTGATAAGTTTGAACTTAAAAAAAGGTTTCGGTTTTTGATGGTTTTTTATTTTTTGTGTGTGAATTTTGAGGGCATAATTTTTGCCTATTTTCTTATGGGATATTCCTCAATGTATTGTAAATATATTAACCATATATTGAAAAAGTGCTGATTAATAATTTTTTAACGTAGAGGATTGAAACATCTTCATTTAGCCAAATCTTTTCCTTTAATGATTTTTAACTTTTATGTTTGTAAGTCTTTTCTACAATCCTACTACTGGGTATATATCCAAAGGAAAATAATTCATTCTGTCAAAAAGACACATGCACTCATGTGTTCATCGTAGCACCGTTCACTCATAGCACTGTTCACAATGGCAGATACATGGAATCAACCTAGGTGCCCATCAACAGTGGATTGGATAAAGAAAATGTGGTACATATACATTGTGGAATACTATGCAGTTATAAAAAAAAAATCATATCCTTTGCAGCAACATGGTTAGAGCTGGAGGCCATTATAATAACCTAACACAAGAACATAAAACCAAATACCACATCTTCTTACTTATAAGTGAGAGCTAAACATTGAATATACATGAACATAAGGATGGGAACAATTGATGCTGGGGACCATTAGACAGGAGGGAGAGTGGGAGTGTGAGCTGAAGAACCACTTGTTGGGTACTGTGCTTACTGCCTGTGTGATAGGATTGTTGGGACCCCAAGCCTCAGTGTCACACAGTTTACCCATGTAACAAACCTGCATGCATACTCTTTATACTAAAAGTTTAAATTTAAAAATAAATAAATAAGTCTTTTCTACTCTGAAGGTAGGTAAATATTTGTATTATTTCCTAGTTCTAAAGTTTTCAGTTTATATGTAATTCTGAAGTTACCTAAAACTTATTTTGATATATGTTGTAAGAGAATCAAGCTTTATTTTTTTAATCAAATGTTAATCCAAATGTCCCAGCTCCATTTACCAAGTGTTTTTTTTAACTGATTTGAAACATCATCTTTATCATATTTGAAATTCTTATCTATATTAGAATCTGTGTTCAAGTTTTTGGTTTCTCTGTGGATTTATTTTCATACAAATTCTGTAAATTTAGTTGAACCTTTGCATAATATTTTTATAATGATACAGCATAGCAAATCTTTTCTCCTTATTCTTTTACACAATTTTCATTTAATCTTCAAAGTTAATCTTAGGCTACTTTTATCACATAAAAAAAAATTCCACTGGTATTTGGATGGAAATTACATGAAATGTATCACTTATTTTGTGGAACATTGACATCTTTTCAATCGTGAAAGCTTCCCATCCATTATCATTGTATGTTACTTATTTTCACATCTTTTGTGTCTATTAGAAAATATAATTCACCTTCCTGGCCTACACGGTGAAACCCCATCTCTACTAAAAATACAAAAAAAAAAAAAGCTGGGCATGGGGGCGGGCGCCTGTAGTCCCAGCTACTGGGGAGGCTGAGGCAGGAGAATGGCGTGAACCCGGGAGGTGGAGCTTGCAGTGAGCTGAGATCGCACCACTGCACTCCAGCCTGGGCGACAGAGTGAGACTCCGTCTAAAAAAAAAAAATATATATATATATATAAAATTCATATCTATTCCCAGTATTCGTACGATCAATACTTTTTAGTATTTAATGAAAATTTAAAAATTTATTCTAAAACCAGCTTCTCTACTATGAAATTTTTTTTCCTTTTGTTACTTATGAGAGTATCTTTGCATATTTGTGTATTGCTGTCTCATTTTTGCTCTTCTGGAAACTTCTTTATTTTTAATCATAGCATTGATAAATTTTATCAGTGTAGTTAGTTGTTTTTTCTTTCTCTGCTTTTTCAAACTCAGCCTTTGCTGCAGAACAAGCCACTGCAAAACTTAGTGGCTTAAAACAATGATGATTTAGTCTCATGACTCTGTGGTTTGACCGGATGTTTCTTCTGTTCTTGCCTGAGCTCACTTGGTGGCTCCGCTAATGGGCCTGGGAAGCCTCTCTCTCCACCTGGTCATTCTCACTCAAGCTTCATCTCATCATTGTGGTTTCAGAGTTCCCAGAGAGCAAGCCCCAGTGCATAAGCACTTACCAAGCCTCAGTTTAATGGCATGTTTGCTGAGGTCACATGGACGAAAGCCACGCCAACCAAGAGTCTGTGTAGGAAGAGACTATATACAACGACATGGATACCAGGACTGTGATTCACTGGGTGCCAGTATTGTTAATATTCTTCTGTATCTACCTTCTGGCCTTTTTTGTCATAGCATTTTTTTTTCCCTCATTGTTTATTGAGAGGACTTTTATTTATTTATTTTGCTGTGATAATTTTGCGTTACTTTAAGGGAACTATATTATGGCATCAGTAGAATCTAGGCATGTTGATTTTTTTTTTCATATTTTGACATCTCGGAAATAAACAATTACCATTGCTTTTTTTTAGAAGTTTATATTCATAAGTTAATTCACTAAAAGCATTTTAGCTTTTGATAAAACCAAGATTTAAACAAAAATAAAAATAAATAAATATGAACTTTGCCAAAAAGTGTGAAAGCAGCATGCTCCTAGGATTTCTCTTGTAATTTTACAGTAAGAACTCTGTGAAAAGACAAAGAATCTTAAAAAGATAAAATGCATTGATCTTCATGTAGTAGAAATGTATAGATCAGGTTGGGAAAGACAAAAGATCTTGTCCATTTTGGAAAGTATTTTACATTGATATTTATTAAAGCTTATAAAGGGTAGATCACTAAGCAGTTTGTAAATATTCTTTTTATGAAATTCACTAATATTCTAGTTGAGAAACATGAGTATTGTTTGAAAAACACATTAGAAAATGGTTTTACTCATGAGGAAGTTTGGTGAAACCATAGTCTTTGTATTCAATGTAGGAAAATACATAATTTTTAAGTCTGGAAAAGTCTGCATTGAAATAAAATTCTCTTATTATGGAATTGCAAAAATTGCTGCCCAAGGACAATTTCTGTAATGTCATAGTAATTGAAATGCCAACTCTGATGATTTTCAAAGCCGTTTTCTTGATGACATTGGCTGTTACCAACTAAAACAAGCTTAAAGTCTCATTGTCCTCACCTGGTTACTCTAACTAGCCCATGCATACTTCTGCAGTCTTATCTCAACACAGCTCCTTTATCCTATTGGCAGGACCCTGAAAACAACACATTCATTTTGCCTTTGTGCCTTTAACCTGTATATGTCCTAGCTTTAAATATGTTGCCTTGCAGTCTTTCAGTGTCTTCCTCAAGCAACCTTCCTGCATCTTTTCCAGTTACTGCCCCTCTGTTGGTTGCTCCACCTCAGAACTATAGATACTTGCAGTTTGAATCAGAGGTTGATAAATAACTGCATATTGTTTCATGTGCATTAATGGGATTATAAGCCTCCCAGAGCAGAGTCTTACATTTTTTCCCTCATAGCACTTTGACAAAGCCATGGACAAACAGTAATTGCATACTGTATGTTTCCTTGTTGTTAGGAGATAAAGTCATTTTGATATAACTTGTTTTTTCTCCTTTAATAAAGGGATAGGATGGGATCTGCACTGATGATTGAAACAGCAAGAAACCCCACATGTCCTAAGGTAAGCTTAGAGTCTCTTAAATATAACACCTAGTTCCATCTGAAGGTCTGGTGAAAGCACTTGTCCTGAGGGCCCTTTTATTTTATTTTATTTTATTTTATTTTATTTTATTTTATTTTTATTTTTATTTTTATTTTTTGAGACAGAGTTTCACTCTTATTGCCCAGGCTGAAGTGCAATAGCACGATCTCGGCTCACCACAACCTCCGTCTCCCAGGTTCAAGTGATTCTCCTGCCTCAGCCTCCCAAGTAGCTGGGATTACAGGCATGCACCACCACGCCTGGCTAATTTTTTTTGTATTTTTAGTAGAGATGGGGTTTCTCCATGTTGGTCAGGCTGGTCTCAAACTCCCAACCTCAGGTGATCTGCCCGCCTTGGCCTCCCAAAGTGTTGGGATTACAGGCGTGAGCCATCGTGCCGGCCCTGAGGGCTCTTTTATTAAGGTATTATAGATTATATTAATTCTTTATATATTGAGTCATTCTATGAAGAGATGGGATATCATCCTTATACCTTTTCTAAATTCAGTAAAACTATAACAGAAATGGAAGAACATGAAAGATGGACTGAAAATAAGGAAGAATTATTTCATCATAATTTTAAAAACCAAATCTAGTGATTTCAGGAACATTATGACATTTCTTACCCTAGATTTTTTTTTTTTTTTTGAGACAGAGTCTCACTCTGTCGCCCAGGCTGGAGTGCAGTGGCGCGATCTCGGCTCACTGCAAGCTCCGCCTCCCGGGTTCACGCCATTCTGCCTCAGCCTCCCAAGTAGCTGGGACTATAGGCGGCCGCCACCACGCCCGGCTAACTTTTTGTATTTTTTAGTAGAGACAGGGTTTCACCATGTTAGCCAGGATAGTCTTGATGTCCTGACCTCGTGATTCGCCCGCCTCAGCCTCCCAAAGTGTTGGGATTACAGGCGTGAGCCACCGCGCCCGGCCTTCTTACCCTAGATTTTTAAAGAGAAATTTTATATGCCTCTTAGATACAATACAATCATGCATCACTTAATGATGGGGATACATTCTGAGAAGTGTGTCATTAGATTATTTTGTCATTGTGCAAGTATTATAGAGTGTACTTAGACATACGTAGATGGTATAGCCTACTACACATGTAGGCTAAATGGTATAGCCTATGGTTCCTAGGCTATAAACCTGTACAGCAGGTGACTATACTGAATACTGTAGGCAATTGTGACACAATGATAAGAATACTTATGTATCTACAGATATACAAATATCTAGATAAAAAATATCTATAGAAAGATACAGTAAAAAATACAGCATAGAAGCCCGTTTAGTCTTATGGGACCACTGTTGTATATGCGGTCCATCATTGACCAAAACATTGATATGCAATGCATAACTATATTAGATTATATTATTATACAAATTGAATCCCCATTAAGATTGTAATGTCACTTAGATGTGTCTCAGTGTGGCTCTTCATTTATTTATGTGTTTGAAACCCAATGATCTGAGTGTTGCTTGAGTTCTGTTTAATATTACTTGTTTAAAGAATAGAATTTATGTGCCTAGAAATTTCATGCATCTTGTATTTATTCTCAGATAACAAACTGTAACCATGAAAAATCAAACAAGTGCAGCTCCTTCTGTTGCTCTTTAACTATGGCATGCTCATACTTTGATTCATTCTGCAAGTATTAATTATGGACCCACTACTAGGCACTTTGAATTCATTTGTGGGCAAATGCAGACATGGGGTTTACAGCTCTGTAGGGCAACATAGGTATTAATGAAATAATCACACAGATGACATGTAGTAGTTTCCCTGAAATACATAAGTGCTATGGAGCATAAAAGCAGTTCTCTGAAAGCACATTTTTAAGGAGACATGAGGGACAGCTAATTTAAGGAAGTGAGATTTGAGATGTCAATGTGAAGGCCATTGAGTAGGAGCATTCCTGGCAAAGGGAATGGCCTGTGCAGGAAGAGTCATAGAGAATTCCAGGAAATGATAGAGTTCTTAAAGACTAGTGCCTTGGAATCCAAGGGCTGCATGTGGAATGAGGCTGGAGCAGTAGGCCGATTAGATCAGGCTCAGGGCCTCAGAGGCTGTGATGAAGAGATGACTTAGCTCTTTTGGAGAGGACACTAGGGTGCACTCTATGCTTCTTGCTTGTTCCCCTGTATCTCCAAGGCTCCTTGTTTGTTTGCTTGGTTTAAATCATGGAAGTTGTCAGTTTTGAATAAAAGTTGTGGGGAACTTTAGCCATCTTAAGAAGTAAATCATCTTGATAAATGGAGAGCCACTCATATGTTTTCTTAATCCAACCATATTTATATACCAACTATAGAAAGACTCTGGATTTTAGTGTATGGCCAATGCCTATCCATAGTGGCCTAGAGACAGACTTGGATTATTCATAGGAATTTGGCATGTGACCTTTGTTTATTCAATATCAAAACAATTGGCAGGACTTGGCACAGGACACTAACTTTGGCCTCATCAATACCTGTCAGCCTCTTAAGTTTGTATTACAGATCATTAATAAAACAGCACATTTCATGTAAATTTAACTGACAGTGATAAAATTTGAGATCTGAGATGGATGACATTATAGCTTTTTAATAAACATTACCCAACTACCAGGTTTTAATAATTGTGACCTGAAAGCATTGATTGTGTAGTGTTACATTTCAGTTTTATTGAAGTCAAAATACTTTCAAAGAGCACAGAAACAAAGACTAATTTGTAAGTGATATTATGAAAATAGTGTACTTATCTTGAAGCAGTTTTTTTTGTTTGTTTTGAGACAGAGTCCCACTCTGTCACCCAGGCTGGAGTGCAGTGATGTGATCTCGGCTCACTCCAACCCCCACCTCCTGGGCAAGCAATTCTCCTGCCTCAGCCTCCCCAGTAGCTGGAAGGCACCTGCCATCATGTTCAGCTAATTTTGTATTTTTAGTTGAGATGGGGTTTCACCATTTTGGGCAGGCTGCTCTTGAGCTCCTTACCTCAAGTGATCCACCCTCTTCAGCCTCCCAAAGTGCTGGGATTACTGGCGTGAGCCACTGCGCCCAGCCTTTAAGCAGTTTTTATTCATTACTACTGTTTTGTCAGTTATCATGTAAAGGTCTAGAAATGTTTGCCTTTTTGAATTTTTTTTAATTAAATTGAATCATGGTCAAATAAATCTTTTATTATTCTCATAATAAATTTATCAGAATTGCTTCAGTCTTTATATCTGTTATCCCACAAAGAAATGCCTGTTTAAAAAGATGTGATTCTCTTTTTTCAACATTATATTTGTTACACATATAGTTGTAGATTGTTCATTCATACTACTAAATAGTATTTAATTTTTACAGATCCCAAATATATTACTGTTAACGATGGAATTGTTCACTTTTTCATTCACTAGGTAGCTGCTGTAAGTACCATAGTAAATAGAGGGATAACACCCAAAGCTTTTGTGTTCAGAAACTATGGTCATTTTCCTGGAATCAACTCTCATTATTTGGGAGGCTGTCAGTATAAAATGTGGCAGGCCATTAGAGCCTCATCTGCTGCTCCAGGCTACTTTGCAGAATATGCATTGGGAAATGATCTTCATCAAGTAAGTTGACTTGTATGTCTTATTTTTTAAAATTTTACATGATTAAAAGAATCAGCATTTATTAAATGTCATTGATCTTCAGAAGGATCAACCTAGGAGACTTTCTTCTTTGTGTCTTCATGTGTCAAAAGAAGAACAATTTAGGATATTTTTATTTGTCGTTTTTCTTAACAAGCCTCTGACATGCAAATATATTTTAGGAAAGTTTTTGTGTTTTATGTAGTGTGATTCGTAGCCCATTATGATAATTTTATGATGGAAAAGTGAGAGTGTGTATGATTAGCTTTCCAAACATGATAAAAATTAAAAATGATATACACTCCGTGAAAATGCAGAATCCAGTCTGTTTGACAGTTTGGGTGGGCATATTTTGAAGAAAGGGATACAGTAAAATAATAGTAAATACTCATTAAGTTAGCTGTGTGCCAGACACTTATTTAGTGCTGTGCATGCATTATCTCATTTAATCCTTGCTACTTATGAGGTAGAGTTATTTGCATTTTACAAACAAGGAATTCGCACCTTAGGAAAAGTTAAGTAACTGGACTAGCATCACAGCTGTTAAATTACAGAGTTAGGATGTTGTCTGTAATTATACTCTTTTAAATTCATGTTTAAATTATTTATAAAAGTGAATATTATTTCTGGAAATTCTTTTTATGTAAACTCATTTACACTTTTCCTCTGTCAAGTTTTTCCAACTCTTTATGGAAATCTTAATTCATAACTTACACTAAATGCTAATAAAGCTTTAGAGCTGATACTTTGAAAGCTTGCATTTTTATATATACTTAATTTTTTAAATTATGTCTCATTTAAAATTAGTCTCATTTGATGGAGTAGAATGAGAGGAATCTTGACGTTTTTCTCTAGTCCCTAAAGTACATCTACTCTCTTTATTTGGTCAGCTATCTGTTGAGAAAAAAATCTTATACTGTTGACAGAGATATTAAGATGGCTTTCAAAAACTCATACACAGATCTATATAAACAACATGTCAGCAATATAAACTTCAAAACTTTCTAATGGATCATTTAAACTAAAACATTTTTATCAATTTTATCTCATTTTGATATAATAGCTTATATATATTTTAAAATGTTATGGCCAGCTATTCCCATTTTCTTTTTAATCTTTAAGTAATATAATATTTGTAGTTAAGAGATTAAAATAGGATTCCTTTGTCTTTGGAGTCAGTTCAAACCATTTCTTACTTTGCAGAATCAGTCATTGTTGAATTATGTAAGGCACTTCCCCTTCTTGCCTTTCTTCTCTTTCTTCCACGCCCTCAGAGCAGAAAGTACTGGCTGCTGAGTTTCTGATACTGATTTCAGGACTTATTGGTCAAAACAAAATTTTTATTTTAATATGTGGCTTACTATTTTTAACAATGATTTCCCCCATTCTTATGTACCATGTCATAAATTGAGAAATAATTTAGACAGTGTATGTAAAATACAATAGGATTTTTAAGTTATAACCTTAATAGTGCTACAAACTTGCAGTTATGCCAATTAGTGAAAGTCTCAAATACTAAATAATTACATTTGGGGATCATGTGTTTTCCACACTTCAAAAGAAGTTATTTCATTTGCTCTTTATTCTTTATCTAAGAGAAAGTAGTTCTGAAGTTTAATTCAGTACTTTTGAATATATATACCAAAGTAATTCAGTGGTTCCTTTTCCGTTTCAGATAGATTAGTGATATTTCTGTTCACTCTTAGACATTTTTATATTGATGACCATAATCCTTTAACTTATTTTGAGCCACAGATTAAAATAACTTCTTAAGGTTATTTGAATAAATAAATGTTATTTATAATTTACATAAATTTTTATGTAAAGTATATAGCCACACGGGCAAAAAATGTACTTTCGTATAAATCAATAAACTTCAGAAACATTGGCACATTTAATTAATAAAAATATTAAAATGGAATATAGAGCCCAAGAAACCTACTTAAGGAAATATTTTCCTTACTCTATATTCTCTTCCAAGACTCGAAGAAGAAATGGGATATTTTTCACTTCAAATGACAACTCAGAAGATTGATGGGAATATTTTAAGGTGTGAATGATCTTGGTTGCTTAAACAAAGAAAACGTTCAAGCAAAGTCCTAATTCTTTCTAACCACTCAGAAGTTTTGCCAAGTTTAAAGTATAGTACTACAACCTTCTCATCCTAAATTCTTTTAATAATTATATTCAATTATTACCAGTCTCATTTTGAAAATCCCTTTTAGCTGTCACATCTGACATATGTTTTAATGTAGTTACTTGGTATCCATTGTAGTAGAGGTTAATTAATATTCTATTTGAGCAATTATTGAAAGTAGTGATATAATTAAGAGTTATGGGTAGGTGAATGGGGAGATTTCATTTGCCTTTGACTATAAGAAGAAGAAGATTATTACAACATTTATAAGGTTCATTACAAGTCCTAGAAAATTATAAAGTGAGAAGAATTCTTTGTGAGTAGCTCCCAATCTCTTCCCATCTGCCCAAGTAGTAGCATAATATGCACATAGAAGTACTACTTTTTAAACAAAATTATTCCGTCTCTTTCCATCTCCACCTTCAAAATTAAATTGTTAATTCCTGTCTTTGGAGAAAGAATCTGATAAATTAGTTTACACTAGAGGTTTTGATGATCAATTCTGATATACATATTATTCCTACCAGGCTTTATTTACATCATAAAAGTTTTTGTTCAGAGCTTAGGATACATAAACATAAATTATGAAATTTTTATTTAAACATTCCAGGTAAAGAGTGTTTTTAGCAGAAAGAGCCTTCCCAACACCTGCCAAATTATGCCTATACCAAACCACAGTTAATAATTTTCATTGTAACTGGACAGAAATGTAGTGAGTGCTTACTCAGTGTCAGGCACTGTGCTAGCTGGGAAGGATATACAGATTTTTAACCATAGTTGGCATATTGTTTGTGCTTCCTGGATCCTGTCCTCAAATAGTTCAGACAAAAGAATGTAAACCCCGTTATAGAATGAGGTGAAAGTTTAATCATCAACATATGCACAGGGTTAAGAAGTACTATAGAGGTGATTTATTCTGTCAGGGTCAGCTTAACAAAGAAGTTGTCATCTGACTTGATGTATAAAAAATGGGTCATTTATTTATGCAGCCAAAAAACACATGAAAAAATGCTCATCATCACTGGCCATCAGAGAAATACAAATCAAAACCACAATGAGATACCATCTCACACCAGTTAGAATGGCCATCATTAAAAAGTCAGGAAACAACAGGTGCTGGAGAGGATGTGGAGAAATAGGAACACTTTTACACTGTTGGTGGGACTGTAAACTAGTTCAACCATTGTGGAAGTCAGTTGTGGTGATTCCACAGGGATCTAGAACTAGAAATACCATTTGACCCAGCCATCCCATTACTGTGTATATACCCAAAGGACTATAAATCATGCTGCTATAAAGACACATGCACACGTATGCTTATTGCGGCACTATTCACAATAGCAAAGACTTGGAACCAACCCAAATGTCCAACAACGCTAGACTGGATTAAGAAAATGTGACACATATACACCATGGAATACTATGCAGCCATAAAAAATGATGAGTTCATGTCCTTTGTAGGGACATGGATGAAACTGGAAGCCATCATTCTCAGTAAACTATCGCAAGGACAAAAAACCAAACACCGCATGTTCTCACTCATAGGTGGGAATTGAACAATGAGAACTCATGGACACAGGAAGGGGAACATCACACTCTGGGGACTGTTGTGGGGTAGGGGGAGGGGGGAGGGACAGCATTAGGAGATATACCTAATGCTAAATGACGAGTTAATGGGTGCAGCAAAACAACATGGCACATGGATACATATGTAACAAACCTGCACATTGTGCACATGTACCCTAAAACCTAAAGTATAATAATAAAATAAAAAATTAAAAAAATTAAAAATGGGTCATTGATTAGGGATAGAAAATGGGACGAGGAAGGGAAAATGGGGAGTGATTCCTCAATGGTTACAGAGTGTGGGTGATAAAAATGTTTTGGAAATAGATTGTAGTGCTGAGATACAGTGGCTTACGCCTGTAATCCCAGCACTTTGGGAGGTTGAGGCTGGAGGATCGCTTGAGCTCAGTAGTTCAAGACCAGCCTGCTGCAACATAGTGAGACCCTGTCTCTACCAAAAAAAGAAAAAAAATTAACAGGATGTGGTCTACAGGAACTACCATGGACTTAACATTAGCCCAATGACCTACTGATAGAATAGGCATCTGACAAGAGTAGGCTAACTATAAGCAGAGCTTAAAAGATAGTATGCCTCACCACTAGATTAGAGTGAGCCCAGAAACCTTAACTGCTGTACTTTTTTGATAAAAAGTGAGTAAAGTTTAAGGAACAGAAATTTACTTTGAAAAATGGTTAGCGAAACTACAAGAAACCTGCCAGTTTTTTGATTTGGGATTGATTTTGCAGTTATTGTTTCTTGCTAAAATTTGTGTGCCTCTTCATCTTTTCCCTTTTTTGTCTTTTCTGATCATCCTTATATAGGCTTTTATATAATGAAAATGTGTTTCATCTAAAATACCTACTTGATTAGAAGTTACACAGAGTATAACAAATATAGAATTTAAGATTTAAATGGTTTAGTAAAAAAAATAACTTTTCTGCCGAATTAGAAATTAAATGTTACCTCTATTGTGGGATAAATATCATTCTAATGATCTGTTAATTGAAAACAAAGGAAAAAGTTGAAAGGATTAAGTTAAAATTTGTACATGAGAAAGCCTTTAGGAAATAGCTTAATTATTACCACCTGCATTGAAGGAGTCTAAGTGGATTTTTACAAAGTTCAGCAATACAAATATAAATACCTATCCAATTTATGACTTGCAACAAATGTATAAAGATAGCTAAATTTAAAAATAGTTCTTTTTAACTGGTGAATGGATAAACTGTGGTATATTCAAATGATGAAATATTACTCAGCAATAAAAAGGAATGAATTACTGACATTCACAGAGACATAGATGAATCTCACAAGCATTCTTCTAAGTGAAAGAAACCAGACCCAAAAAAACTTATACTATATGATTCCATTTATTTTGATAACAAAGTTCAATGTGTGACCTTGCAGAGTAGTTGGATGAATAGGTTTTTGAAGTAAATGTGGCAACAAACCACCCATGCTAAAATGGAGAATAGAGCAAGCAATAAAAAGACGTGGCAAACTGCTTTTCTGAATGTCAACACAGCCCTGTGCATCCCAGTTATCTCAAGGGTATCACAAAGCTACACATTGGTGATAAATGGTGATAAATGACATTTGCCGTAATAAAGGTTCGTTAGACCTCAGACTGGCTATTCTATAACTAAAGAGCCAATTAACTTTCTCTGGGAAGTATTGTTAGTATTTAGGAACATTTCTATATATTAATAGCTGCCTCCTAATGTGATCTTATTGATCCAACCAGAGTATTATTTGGAATACAAGTTTTTGAGAAAGTTGTTTTGTAATGCCAGAAATGAAGAGTTATCATAATCTGTGGTTTGCAAAATACTGCCACTCCCTCTAAAATAACTGAGCATAAATTTGTGAAAAGATGAGGAGTGTTCTTCACATTCCATGAGAAATTTTAGTAACAGTAGTATGCTTCATTAGTAGGGCAAATCCTACGTGATGTTTTTAATGGGACCTTCAAGCCAGAGCACTAATGGTGGGGTAGATGATTTTCTACAAAGAAAACTACTTGGGAGAATCAATTATATTCCTATATACAAGCAAAGAATAATTGGAAACCAAAATTGTAACAAAAGCAGTACAGTTTACAGTAGATCCAAAAAATTGAATACTTAGGTATAAATCTAACAAAACATAGAGAATCTGTATGTTGAAAACAGAAGATGAAAGAAATAAAAGAAGACCTAAAGAAATGGAAAGGCATACCATTATTGAAAGATGCTACATGGTAAAGATGTGAGTTATTCCTGAAGTGATCCATAAATATAATGCAATGCCAATCAAAACTCTAGTAGGACTTTCCAAAAATTATACAGTCAGATTCTAAAATTTATATGGAAGGGCAGAGGAATGAGAATAGTTTAAACAATTTTATTATTTATTTATTTAGAGACAGAGTCTTGCTCTGGTGCCCAGGCTGGAGTGCGGTGGCACAATCTCAGCTCACTGCAACCTCTGCCTCCCAGGTTCAAGTGCTTCTCTTGCCTCAGCCTCCTGAGTAGCTGGGACTACAGGTGCGCGCCACCACCCCCAGCTAATTTTTTGTATTTTTAGTAGAGACGAGGTTTCACTATGTTGTCCAGGCTGGTCTTGAACTCCTGGGCTCAGGCAGTCTGCCTGCCTCAGCTCCCCAAAGTTTACTAGGATTACAGGCATAAGCCACTGCACCTGCCCTAAACAATTTTAAAAGAATAAAAAGTTTCAAGGAATCACACTACTCAATTTAAAAACTTACTCTAAAGGTACAGTAGTCATGGCTACTGTACCAGAGTGGCATTTGCATAAAGATAGATATGTAGATAAATGGAATTAAATAGAGAGTTCAGAAATAGACTCATACATATATGGCCATTTGATCTTTGACAAAGTTACAAAAGCAATTCAATGGAGAAAGGATAGTCTTTTCAGCAAAAATTGTGTTGAAACAATTGGTCATCTTTCTGTCTCCCTCTCTTTTCCCCTAACCCCCCACCACACTCACAAACATACCTCAGAAACTGTGACCTAAACCTCACACATTATACAAAGATAATTCATAATGGATCGTAGTTCTAAATGTAAAACAAAACTATGAAACTTTTAGAAGAAAAACTTGGTGACCTGGGTTAGGGGAAGACTTCTTACAATTATACTGAAATCATCATACATGAAATTTAAAAATTGATAAACTGGACTTCATCAAAATTAAAAATTTAGCTCTGCAAATATACTGCCAAGAAGATGAGGAGACAAGTGACATACAGGAAGAAAATATTTGCAAATCCACATGTCCAACAAAGGAGTTATATCTAGAATATATAAGAAACCCTCAGAATTTAACAACGTGAGCCAAGGACTTGAAAAGACACTTCAGCGGAGGATAAAGGGATGGCAAATGAGGGTATGAAAAGACATCCAGCATCATTAGGCATTGGAGAATCACAAATTAAAACAATGATGAAATGCCACCACATATCTGTTAAAGTGGTTAAAGTAATACGGACAGTACCAATTATTACTGTAATAAGATGCAGAGCAACTGGAACTTTTAGACATTGATGGTGGGAACGCAAAATAGACGACCACTTTGAAAATGTTTTGGCAGTTTCTTATAAAGTTAAACGTATACTTACCATATGCTCCAACGATCACACTCTTATTTACTCTAGAGAAATGAAAATTTATGTCCATGCAGAATCCTGTACTCACATGTTTATAGCGACTTCTTTATTCGTGACAGTCAAATGCTGGAAACAACCCAGAGGTCCTACAGTGGATGAATGGATGAACTGTGTGGTACATCCACACAATCAGCAGTAAAAAGGAGTAAACTATTGATACATGCAACTACTTGGATTAGTCTCAATGACATGCTCAGAAAGAGAAGGCAGTTTAAAGAAGTCCCATACTGTATTATTCCATTTCTATGACCTCCTTAGTAGTGGCAGAAAACAGATCGGTGGTTGTCAAGGGTTATGGGTGGGAGGAGGGATGCCTACAAAGACATAGCATGAGAGAGTTTTTGGGGGTGATGGAACTATTCTGTATCTTGATTGTGGTAATATTTACACAAATCTATATGCATTAAAGTTCATAAAGCTGCATACCAAAAAAGTTAATTTTACTGTATAATCTGAAAAATGAAAATATTTTGCAATGAAATGAGCTGCTTTACAAGGTTGTATGTACCATATTACTGAAAATGTTTAAGAATTCTGTCAAAAACTGTTTAAGGCTATATGTGGGAGACTGAACTAGGGTAATTCCAAGGTCTGTTAGAATTCTCAGCAGTGATAGTGCTGATTCCAAGGAGATGCCAAGCACCAGTGACATCAAAAATCATTCGAGTTTATTCAGGTTTACCACTGAAGAAATGCCTTTCCCTGTACTCAGCAGATGGTTAACTGACATGGATGGGAGCTGAACAGGAGAAGGAGGCTGAGCAGTCACTTAAAACATTTTAAATCAGATATGTTTTTCTAGATTTTATCTGGTTTATTTTGGTTTGGTTTTGAGACAAGGTCTTGCTCTGTCGCCCAGGCTAGAGTGCAGTGGTGTGATCTCAGCTCACTGCAGCCTTGACCTCCCAGGCTCAAGCAATTCTCCCACCTCAGCCTCCTGAATAGCTGGGACTACAGGCATGTACACCATGACTGGCTAATTTTGTTTATTTTTTTGTAGAGACCAGGTGTCCCTATGGTGCTCAGGCTGGTCTTGAACTCCTGGACTCAAGCGATTCTCCTGCCTCAGCCTCCCAAAGTGCTGAGATTACAGGCATGAACCACCATGCTCAGTGTATTTTTCTAGATTTTAAATACAATATAATGTTTATGATGTAATATATTTTAATATGGTTCTACAATACATTTTATTATAGTTTGACCATAATTTTATCTACTTTTACTCTACTACATTTTTATAGTGCATTTTTATCAGCATATTTTATTAATACCTTTGTTTCCTTTTGAAGTCTTCAAAATAATATTGATTATTGATACATACTTAGAAATATAAAGTTTTATCTATGTTATTTACATTATATCTGCATTATAATGAATGTGATCCATTGAAATTGTATTGTTAATAGAATTTCAACTAACTTAGAATTATTTGGTTATATTTGACTTGTGAGAGAAGAACTAATTTTAATTGTTTGGTAGAACCACAGTTCTTTTCTGTTAGGCTTTAAGTAGAACCTGTATTAACCACTAAATAAGATAATGTGTCTTTGAAAAGTAATTCAGTTTATTTCAATATTTTTTAGCAAAATATGCAAAGCAATTTAAGAAGTTCAAAGAACTTTCATAATAGGAAAGGAAAACTTAATAAGTTTCTTTATGAGGCCAATGAGTCTTCACATGGATTTTTTTGCAGCTGTAGTCTATAAAAGAAATGCACTTTTAAGGAACCTCTTGGTTTTAAATAATTTATTTAGCTTATTACATAGTTCAGCTTTCCCCGTGAGTCAGTTTTAAGAATTTCTTTTTTTAACTTATATTTTGCAGGATGGAGGTTTGCTTCTGAATAACCCTTCGGCATTAGCTATGCATGAGTGTAAATGTCTTTGGCCAGATGTGCCGTTAGAGTGCATCGTATCCCTGGGCACTGGACGTTATGAGAGTGATGTGAGAAACACGGTAACATACACAAGCTTGAAAACCAAACTTTCTAATGTTATCAACAGTGCTACAGATACAGAAGGTTAGTCTTGTTTGCTGCTTTAAAATACTTCAACTTCTAGCATTGTAGCAGTTTTTTGGTGGCATATGTTGGTCCTAACTGCAAAGGCATATGATATGTCTGTATTGTGGGTTTAGGAAGTACATGGGAGGAAACATTTTGTTTTACTTTCTCACTTGTTTCTTGTTAGGTGACTCTAGAACAGTGACTGTTTTCCATTTGAGAGCTAGTGCTACCTTTGCCCACTTACTGTTGGAGAAGTACCTAAAGCTGGATAGCACATTTTGTTGGAGACTCTGAAGCCAGTTAAGAAAGGGAAAAGCAACAAAAGGAGTCAGATTGGTTCAAACATATACATGATAGCAAAGATTTAGAGTAAAGGGCATTCAATTATTTAATACTGTCAAGGCAAACTGGAATGAGAATGTGTTCTTGCTTCTACTCTTGCTGCCCTTATAGTTTAATCTTCATACAGAGACCAAAGTCATCCTTTTAAAATGCAAATTAGGCTGGGCACGATGGCTCACACCAGTAATCCCAGCACTTTGGGAGGCCGAGGCAGTTGGATCACTTGAGGTCAGGAGTTTGAGACCAGCCTGATCAGTGTGGTAAAACACCATCTCTACTAAAAATACAAAAAATTAGCCAGGCATGGTAGTGTGCACCTGTAATCCCAGCTCCTTGGAAGGCTGAGGCAGGAGAATCACTTGAGCCTTGGGGGCAGAGGTTGCAGTGAGCCAAGATTGCGCCACTATACTCTAGCCTCGGCTACAGAGCAAGACTCCATCTCAAAAAAAAAAACAAAAACAAATAATGTCTGTCTGCTTCTCAGAACCCTCTTTCAAGTGTGTACCTTCTCTAAAGTGTGTCCAACCACCCGATAATTCTTTGGTGGTCACCAAACTTGCTAAGAACTCTCCTGCCTCAGGGCCTCTGCAGTTGCTATATCCTCTCTCTATAAGGCTATTTCCCCAGATAGGCACTTGACCCTTATTTCATTCAGGTCTCTGTTGAAATGTCAGAGGGACCTCAGAGAAACCTTTCCTGACTGCTTTTCCATTTTCCTTATCATCTCACTCTAATTTCTTAGCCTGCTTCTTTTTCTCTTTTTCTCTTACAGAGTTTATCTCATTGTAATTATATATTACATATTTGATTGTTCACTTATTATCCTTCTGTCCTACAAGAATGCAAGGCAAGAATTTATCCAGTTTACTTTGACTTACCCAGTTTGCTGTTGACTACGGTGCCTGGCATATAGTAGGCATTCAGTGAGCATATGTTGAATTTCAGGTTTTGGCCTTGAAGTGTTTGTGTGTGTGTGTGTGTGTGTGTGTTTCTTAGAAACAGGATCTCACTTTGTTGCCCAGGCTGGAATGCAGTGACAGTGATAGCTCACTGCAGCCTCAAACTCCTGGCTCAACCAGTCCTCCCACCTCAGCCTCCTGAGCAGCTGGGACTACAGGTGCATACCATTGCACCCAGCTAATTTTTTAGACCTTTTTTTGTAGAGATGGGGTCTCCCTGTGTTGCCCAGGCTGGTCTCAAACTCCTGGCTTTAAGTGATCCTCCTGCCTTGGCCTCCCAAAGTGCTGGGATTACTAGCATGGGCCACCGGGCCTTGCCTTGAGGTTTAGATTTCCTCATTTTACTATTTTGTTTTTAGTTATTGGGTGAAACGTTTTATTAAATTAAAAAAAAATTATTACCACTTAACAGCTCCTTGTATTTGAATCTCATTCTTTTCATATCAGCATATTATTGGCCAAGTCATTAACGTAAGTGAGAATCTTAAACTCCCCACTGAGGACTTTTATTCATTGAATGAAAACCAAAAAAAGCTCATATGCTAGATTTTTCACTGTCTGAAATTTTGTTGCCAGATCAGTAAAATACTATTTTTTTCTCAGCTTTATTGAGGTCAGACTGACATTAAAATTGTATATATTTAAGTTGTACAACACGTTGTTTTATTATAAGTATACCTTGTGTAATGATTCCCACAATCCAGCTAATAAGCATATCTGTCACCTGACATAGTTACTATTTTGTGTGTGCCTGGTAAGAACACTTAAGATTTACTCCCGTAGCAAATTTCAAGTAAACAATACTTAATACATTGTTACTAACTATAGTTACCGTGCTGTACATCAGATCTCTAGTAGGTAGTCATAACTGAAAATTTGTACCCTTTGACCAACATCTCCCCATTTCCCCCACTCCCCAGTGTCTGGCAACCACCAGTCTCCCCTCTTTTTTTTAGTTCAACTATTTTAGATTCCACATGTAAATGTTACCATGCACTACCCATTTTCCTGTGTCTGGCTTAGTTCCCTTAGCAGAATATCTTCCAAGTTCATCCATGTTGTCACAAGTGGCAGGATTTCCTTCTTTTTTACAGCAGAATAGGATTCTTGTGTGTGTGTAAATAATTTTATAGGTTTAATCTGTGGTGAATTGCTAAATGAATGGTAAATGATTGTAAGTGATTAAGACTATGAATTAAGAAGAGGAATGAGAAAACTTGATTGGTGTAGACAGCTTATAAGACATAAAGTAGACTTGATATGGGTCTTAAAGGATGTATAGGATTTGGACTTTTTTTTTTGAGTCTTAATTTCAGAGTTTTATTGTATGCACTAAAGGAACAGCAGGATGGTTATACAATTTTCTCTCATTCAGTTTTGAAAATCTGAAGTACCTGCAAATTCTTAAGAATACCTTTACCACCAGATTAGAACAGTAAGCATAATAACCAATTTCTTAATAAGTAATGTCTTACAAATAAAAACACATTTAAAATAGCTTTAAATGCATTCTTCACAAGTAATTCAGCATATATTTTTATATCATGTTTACTTATGCTTAAGAATTAAAGCAAGTATATTTATTACTCTGATGGAAATATGGGAAATCTCTCATTCATGCAATATACAGGGATAATATTCAAGCGAAGGGAAAATTCCCACTTTTTATTTTTGTAAATGTATCCATATATAATCATCTACATGACAGATGAGGAAACCCATGAAGTTTCCCACTAGTCAGATATACATTTTCAGTTCATCAGAAGCACCTGATATCTACAGCTAATTTATAATTAGATACTGTTTCAATGAAACCAAAATGAGCCCTACAAGTTCCTGTAACCAAAAGCTTCCAATGTACTAGGACAGTCAGTAATTAATGCATCATTCAGAGGATTATGGCTGTTCCTTAAGAAGTGCAAGTTCAAACCTGTCAACACCAGAGGTAATCATTTTATATTAATTTATACGTAATACCATTTAAAATCTTTATCCGAGTATAACATATGAAAACAGTCTTTCCACAAGCAAAAAATGTGGAAACATTTAAAAAATAAGGAGTCATTTTTTAAAGTAACTGATCAGATTGCACAGGCTACTCTTGGACAGGATCTTGCTGGATAGAATCCCTTCATTTGGTGGCTTTTTGCATGCACTTAACTGGACCAATTCTTCTGTGTGTTGTTCTAAGAGCTCACCAAAACATAGATCATGCCGTATAGGTAGTAAAAAAATGCTAGAAGATAAAAAGCTAATTCGCACCATCCTTCCTTCTGACAATATGCTAGAATATCTGCATTCATGATGGTTGTAGGGTCATAGAGTCCTGGGCCACTCATCACTGGTCTACTCATATACCTCCAAATATGATATGTCAAGAAGGGCATATTGAGACCCAGTGTAAGCCACTCTGCTGCACAAAGAAACATGACACAGAAGAAAGCGTAGATGAGGTACTCTGGGAGTACGAGTGGATTCAGGGTATTAACACTGGTCTGTAGGATTCTTGTAATCAGTCTTCAGCTCATCAAATGCAATAATGTGCCAAATAGTGAAGAAGATGAGTGCGGCAGTGAGCAGCAGCGAGAGCATGTAGCAGAAGGCCACGAACATGAATGCCATGGCTGGGGAGGGGCGGGGAGAGGCGCCGGTGCCAGCGGAGAAAAAGCGATTTGGACATTTTAAAAGAGAGTTAAGACTTCCTCTTCTGGACATCATAAAATATTAGGGACCAGATATTTCCTCGTACCTTAAACAACTAGAAAAGTAGACAAAACAATGGTTTTGTCATTAACCTGTTAACATTAGATAACAGGTAACATAGGACAGTGATCTCTGAAAGGAGAATGAATGAGGTCATCACTATTATTGTCCAGCTTGCTGCCTGAAAAGAGTTTCTATACTATAGCATAGTTTCTATTCTATAGCACCAGAAAAGTGGGGTAGTCTCTTGGAGTTGGGGAAACAAAGTTTGCAGTTCAAGGAGGCCAAGGAAGCTAAAATTTGTGGGCTACGTGCAAGATCTGAACAGTGAAAACAACAAAACATTACTGAGAGAAATTAAAGACCTAAATAAATCAATACATATACTATGTTCATGAATTGGAAATCTCAATATTGTTAAGGTATCACATCACAAATTGATACATAGATTCAATACAATTCTTCTCAAAATCCAAGCAGGCTTTTGAGGAATAGAGATTAACAAGCTGACTGTAAAATGTATATGGATATGCAAAGGACCCAGAATAGTGGTCTCCAACCTCTTTGGTCCCAAGGACTGGTTTCGTGGAAGATAGTTTTTCCACACATGGGGGCGGGGAGGGGAGGGATGGTTTTGGGATAATTCAAGCACATTACATTTATTGTGTACTTTATTTCTAGTATTATTGCATTGTAATATATAATGAAATAAATATATAGCTCACCGTAATATAGAATTGGGAGCTCTGAGCTTGTTTTCCTCCAACTAGATGGTCTCATCTAGGGGTAATGGGAGGCAGTGACAGATCATCAGGCATTAGATTCACCTAAGGAGCACGCAACCTAGATCTCTTGCATGCTCAGTTCACAATAGGGTTTGCACTCTTATGTGAATCTCATGCCACCACTAATCTGACAGGAGGTGGAGCTAAGGCAGTAATGCAAGCGATGGAGAGTGGCTGTATATGCAGATGAAGCTTTGCTTACTGGCCCTGCCACTCACCCCCTGCTGTGCAGCCCAGGAGTTGGGGACCCCTGACCTAGAATATCTGACACAATTTTGAAAAAGAAAAAAAAGTTGGAGGACTTAATCTGCTGATTTCAAGACTATACAACTAAATTAAGCAAGGAACTGTGGTGTTTGAATAAAGATAGACATATAAATCAATGGTATGTAATAGAGAGTCCAGAAATTGATTTATACATGTGAACTCAAAAGACTTTTTACAAAGGTGCTAAGGTAACTCAGTGGGAAAGGACAGTCTTTTCAACAAATGGTGCAGGACTATTGGATACCTATATCCACAGCGTTGACCTTGACCCTTTGCACCATACACAAAAGTAACTTGGAATGCATCACAGTTGCTCATGGCTAATATGCAGAAATACAACTGATTTTAGTTATTGACCTTATGTAACTTCAAACTTGCTAAACTCACTTATTCTAGTAGCTTTTTATAGCTTTCTCAAAATTGTCAACATAGGCAACCAGGTTGTCTATAGAGTTTTACTCTTCCTTTTTAATCTACATGCACTCATTTCCTTTTAATGCCTTACGGCACTGAAAAGGACCCTCCAGTACAATGCTTACTGGAAGGTGTGAGAGTAGACATCTTACCCTGTTCCTGATCTTAGATGGAAACCTGAATCTAAGAGCTGAAACTATTAAACATATAGAAGAATATGCTGGAGAAAATCTTAATGACCTTGGGTAGGTAAAGATTTTTTTAGATAGGACATAGAAAAAATGAATCAGAAAGGAAAGAAAGAGATAAATTAGACTTCAAATTATAAATTCTGCTTTTTAAAAGATACTTTTTATAAAATGAAAAGGCAAGTCATACACTAAAATAGTGATAAAACATGTATCTGACCCATCATGAGGTGTAATATATAATCAAGTTCAAAATATATAGAGAATTCTCATATAACATATGTATGTGTATATGTATGTATACGTGTGTATATATAAAAAATATAGGCCAGGTATGGTGGTTCACACCTGTAATCCCAGCACTTTGGGTGGATCGGTTGAGCCCAGAAGTTTGAGACTGGTCAATATAGTGAGATCCCATCTCTACAGAAAAATAAAAAACTATCTGGGCATGGTGGCACACACCTGTAGTCCCAGCTACTTGGGAGGCTGAGGCAGGAGGATCACTTGAGCCTAGGAGTTCGAGATTGTGGTGAGCCATGATTGCACCACTGTCATATATGTAGGACACAGCAATTCAGTGAAAAAACTGGGCAAAAGATTTGAACAGACACTTCATTGAAGAAGATATACAAATGACTAATAAGTACATGAAAACCTTCTCAACATAATTAGTCATTAGGGAAATGAAAAACCACAAGATACCAATACCTCTATAATGCAAAACTTAAGACTTGACATACTAACTTTGGGCAAAGATGTAGAGCAGTGAGAACTCTAATATATTAGTGGTTGGAATACAAAAATGGAAGACAGTGTGGCAGGTTTTTTTTAAAATAAGCATACCCTTTACCATATGAACTGGCAATTTTATTCCTAGGTTTTTGCCCAAGGGAAATGCAATCATATGCACATGAAGACTTATGTGTAAATGTTCATAATAGGGTTATTTCTAGTAGCTAAAAACTGAAGAGAGCCAGACCAGAACTGCAGAGAACAAATTGTGTTGTATCTATACAATGGAACATCATTTAGCAGTGAAAAGAAAGGAACTATTGATATATGCTACAACATGGATGAATCTCAAAAGTATTTTGCCCGTAAAAGAAGGTAGATACTTTTGATTCTGTTTGTATGAAATTCTAGGAAAGGGAAAGTAGGCACCAACTATAAAGAGGCTTAAAGGAACTTTTTACAGTGATGGAAATGGCTATGTCATGATTATTGTTGTGCTTACACAAGTGTATACATTTGTCAAAACTTGTCAAACTATACAGTTAAAATTGGTGAATTGCACTGGATGTAAATGATATGTCAATGAAGATGATCCCAAAAAATTAAAAACAACAAAAAAAGGAAAGTTGGAAAGGGCATTTCAGCAGTGGTGAACAGTATGACCAAAAGCACAGAGAGAATAGAACAAGTATACTAATTTCACAGAATAATGTATTTTGGAAGATGAATTTTATCTTGTAGTTTTACCCATTATTATGGATTACTTCTACTGTTAGTTTGAATAATGAAATTAGTGAATCTTTGTAATGTGCCTAAAAAGAAGTTAATTTTAAATAAAGATAAATTAACAATTCATTGCTCACTTTATCCCCTTTTCTTATCCCCCTATCCTTTTCTTTTTTGCTTTAACAGAAGTCCATATAATGCTTGATGGCCTGTTACCTCCTGACACCTATTTTAGATTCAATCCTGTAATGTGTGAAAACATACCTCTAGATGAAAGTCGAAATGAAAAGCTGGATCAGCTGCAGTTGGAAGGGTTGAAATACATAGAAAGAAATGAACAAAAAATGAAAAAAGTTGCAAAAATATTAAGTCAAGAAAAAACAACTCTGCAGAAAATTAATGATTGGATAAAATTAAAAACCGATATGTATGAAGGACTCCCATTCTTTTCAAAATTGTGATGAGTATATGCTTATGTTCTCATAAATGAAGGCCTGTTCAGAAGATCAACCACATTCAATAAGGAATTGTGGGGTTCGACATGAGTTAACTTTGAAATACTTATGAATTCTGGAGAATCCTGAAAAAGACGGTGCTTCGACCAGCTTGCACAGCACAGAGAATATTTTTGCTTACAGAATTCATATGGGAACTAGGCTTTTAAGATGTTAATAATTAACTAAGCTTTAGTAACCTTACTGTGCTAGTTGATTTTAGTAGATATTGGTGTTATATTGTTTGATGTTTGAAAATGTATTAATATATGTGCCGAACAAGAAACCGAAAGCTATATTGTACTGTATATTTTTACTTTAGTCCTCATAATCATGTTGAATTTATGTGATCATTGATTTTATTTCAAATGGAAAAGCTAATTTCTTCTTAAATTTACATTACCTAATATTCTCACTAGCTACATTCTCCAATCCACACTGCCTTTTATTGTAATATCGTCTAAATAGATGCAGAAAAATGGAATTTTCTGTATTAAAGTATTTTACATTTGACATAAAAAAGAACCAGATAAAGTTTTCTATTCAAATATGTTTATTTTAACATTGTTTGGTTAAAAAAGGTGAAGTTCCAGTCAACCACTTTCTACCCCTGAAATTTCAAGATAATGCTGTATTAATTTTTCCAGATCTAACACTAGCTTATTCTTCCCTGTTATAAAATGGTTTGAACTTACTGAGGAGATATTCCTATCATTAACAAAAATAAACTATTTAATCTGTTCTTAAAAGGCTAATGTCATTTTAAAATTAACTTTTGTTCATAATGTAGCTCCCCTTTAGCCTTTGAATACACCTGGCAGCAGTATGCTTAAAAATAAGAAGTTAGGGCCTGGCACGGTAGCTCACACCTGTAATCCCAGCACTTTGGGAGGCTGAGGCAGGCAGATCACCTGACGTCAGGAGTCCAAGACCAGCCTGGCCAACACGGTGAAACCCCGTCTCTAATAAAAATACAAACATTAGCCGGGCATGGTGGCGCACACCTATAGTCCCAGCCACCTGAGAGACGGAGGTTGCAGTGAGCCAAATAGCGCTAGTGGACTTCAGCCTGGGTGACAGAGCAAGACTCCATCTTCAAAAAAAAAAAAAGAAGTTAGGCTTGTTTTACCTTATTAACTCCTTTGAACTGTCTGGATTTCACAGAAGTTGGTAAGATGCACTTACATGGAACATTGTTTGTGCCAAACAAATTCATCTTTGTTGCATCTATTTGTCACATAAATCCTTACATGGAATGTTTAGATTTCTCAAGAAAAATGAAACAAAGGTTAGTGCCCCTTGTTTTAGACATATAAACTAAAGCTAGACCCTGTTGCCCAGATAGTCATATTGCTTCTTTGCAATGTCAATTCACAGAGGCTGTGAGATGTGGTTCAAAGAGTGGAGTTGAGAGTCTGGATGCTAATCCTGCCTTTGCTGCAAGAACCCTTCTGTTTGTGACCTTGAGGAAGGCAAATGTCTGTAGGCTTTGCATATCATTTGTAAAATGAGGAAAGCTAGCTGTAAAATTTTCTAACATCCGAGTTATGTAAACTTTAGACATAGTATAAAATAGGAAACTACCAATGATTTCTAAAGATAATATAAAATAGTCCTTTCAGACCACAAATATTACATGCAACTAAGAACAACTCGTAAATGCAAGAAAAAAACAAATAATTGAAAATCAGAATATTCTTGGGAATTCTTCGTAATAAAGCAAATTTCAAGCACAATAAAGTAATATTTATGCATATTTACATATTTGCACCTCATCATAAGGTCACTCTAGTCCTAAACTGATGTAGTTCATCTGTTTTACAGCTGAAGTTAAGTATGTCCCTTATTTGTGCTTGGCTAATTTCTTTCTTAAATAATACATTATACAAGTGAACTCTGGCCATGGCTTCTTTCTTTCTTTCTTTCTTTTTTAAAGTTTCCCATATATACAACTCAGTCCTTTTTTTACTGACACCTAATATAAGCCACGTAGCATGGCACCTACCATCCCTATTTCTTTAGCTCTTTTCACTCTCCAACAAAATGCAAACCCAGTTGTGTGGTGCACCAGTTTTTAGCCGTTCTTGTTCTCATTTGTACTTGAAACTGGTTATCTGAAGAACTGTAATTCACCTGAGATAACCCTCATTTTATAACAAGGCCAGCGCTTGCTTTATCCAAAGGAACCCAAAAAGTAAATTCTGCAAATAATACAAGACGGCAATAGAAAGAGATGTGAAAATGAATTTTCAGTCTTATACAGGTAAAATATCTGCCCTTTTCAAAAAGGCAAAGAGGAAAAATGGTCTATTTTATAAATGTAATAAATTCCTCAACTCTTATTTTTAAAATATAGAATAAAAATTGTTTTAATGCTCAGGTTTTCCTGAGTGTCTCAGTAGTCTTATTTCTATAGTAAATGGTGTACTGGTAATATTTCAGTTCCATTCTTGTTGCAGATACTATTCTCTATTAAAATAGTGCTTCACGCCCAGGGACAGTGGCTCACACCTGTAATCCCAGCACTTTTGGAGGCCCAGGCAGGCGGATCACTTGAGGTCAGGAGTTCGAGACCAGCCTGACCAACATGGTGAAACCTCATCTCTACTAAAAATACAAAAATTAGGCTGGGCACGGTGGCTCACGCCTATAATCCCAGCACTTTGGGAGGCCAAAGCGGGTGGATCACCTGAGGACAGGAGTTTGAGACAAGCCTGACCAACATGGTGAAACTCCATCTCTACTAAAAATACAAAAAAATTAGCTGGGTATGGTGGTGGGTGCCTATAATCCCAGCTACTCAGGATGCTGAGGCAGGAGAATCGCTTGGAACCTGGGAGGCAGAGATTGCAGTGAGCTGAGATCACGCTATTGCACTGCAGCCTGGGCAAAAAGAGCAAAACTCCGTCTCAAAAAAAAAAAAAAAAAATTAGTCGGGCACGCTCCCGTAATCCCAGCTACTCGGGAGGCTGAGGCAGGAGAATTGCTTGAACCGGAGAGGTAGATCTAGTTTAAACTAAATCTAGTTTACTAAACTGAATCTGTGAAATTTGGGGTTTAATCAGTGGAGAAATGTACTCGTCTAAGTAAATGTCCTCTCAGTCTTCATAACTTTAGAGGGTTTTTTTTTTTTGAAAAAAAATTATTAGAACATCAAATTATGTGAATACTCCTCTTTATCTCTTCATTTAACACAGTGGTCTTACCCATCTCCTGGAAGGTTTGCAAATCTGGGAGTGGGGAGAAGCGAGATTGTCTGGGGGAATCACCAGCATTTAGTACTCCAGGAGACAGATAATAAATGTTATGGGATGCAAAGGGCATTGGACAGCCCCTCATGAATAATTCTTCCACCCAAAATACCAACATTTCTCCCTTTTAGAAACTCTGAGCTACTCATCCACAAAATACAAGTAATGAATTTCTTCCACAAGAAATTAAAGGTATACTTTGCCCAGTTAGGGTGCATAAGCCATTTGTAAAATTCCATTCCAGTTCAATCCCAACTAGAATTATTTTTGCATTCATTGCTCCTCCTTCTCCTTTTTTTTTTTTTTTTTTTGGGGGGGCCAAGTTTAAATACAATCAAACTGTTCACTTAATCTCACTTTTTTGGAGCAAATCTATGGCAATTACTCTTCCATGACTAGGAAATAGGAAGGAGGGGATCACATTAAAAAAACAGTTTGTTCTGTTTGGCAGGAGCTATGTACCATCCAAAAAAGATTCATAGAGTACAGATGTCCCTAGGCTAAACCGTTGGCTGTGTTGATCCAAGGGTTTGATAAATGTCTCTCTCAGAAGTCACACTGATTGCTTTGTTTATTATAACCTTTATTCAGCTTGATGCGAGTGGATTGAAATTCATTACACTTCACAGATATGCATTATTAGCTTGGATAATTAATTATTTTGATAAACAAAGTATTGATTGTAACGTTGACTTATCTTCATGATAAAAATCTTTAACATTCTTATAGATTCACTCCTTGCCCCTGAACAATATAAATTTTGAGATGGTATTTTAAGGACT
Source organism: Hylobates moloch (assembly GCF_009828535.3). Taxonomy (NCBI): domain Eukaryota; kingdom Metazoa; phylum Chordata; class Mammalia; order Primates; family Hylobatidae; genus Hylobates; species Hylobates moloch. The sequence goes on along the minus strand of NW_026652276.1, from coordinate 189,359,292 downwards.
TCAGTCTGATTGAATAGGAACAGGTTATATGGTCCAAAATGGTTGAATGTTCCAGTAATAGTTGTAGCTAACATTTATTGCCATTTAATCTTCACAACAACCTTACGGGGCAGGTATCATCATTATTCCTATTTTATATACTAGCACTGAGATGATAGCGAGAAAAGTCGTATTTCTTGACTGCTGTCTCAATATCGGTGAGAAATTATAAACCACATCATTAACATATCTATATAGCAATCTTTACAAAATTATCTAGAATTACAAACACTTTAATATCCTTTCAGAAACTGTCATCCAATCTACATCACATTTAAATAATTGATGTGTACTACTTAGGCAATTTTCAAAGATCAAACCAAGATAAATGTACCCATCTCATAGAATATAAAATAGTTAACAAGTGCTACTTGGTAATGCTCTTTTTTTTTTTAACTTTTAGGTGTGGGGGTACATTTGAAGGTTTTGTTACATAGCTAACTCATGTCACATGGTTTTCTTGTACAGATTATTTCATCACCCAGGTATTAAGGCCAGTACCCAATAATTTATCTTTTCTCTTCCTCTCCCTCCTCCCACCCTTCTCCATCAGGTAAACTCTAAGTGTCTGTTGTTTCCTTCTTTGTGTTCATAAGTTCTCACCATTTAGCTCCCACTTACAAGTGATAGCGTGGTATTTGGTTTTCTGTTCCTGCATTAGTTTGCTAAGGATAATAGCCTCCAGCTCCATCCATGTTCCTGCAAAAGACATGATCTCGTTCTTTTTTAGACTGCATAGTATTCCATAGTGTATATGTACCACATTTTTCTTTATCCAATCTGTCATAGGTTGGCATTTAAGTTGATTCCATGTCTTTGCTACTGTGAATAGGGTAGCACTCTTTCTTATGGCATACACTACCACTGACTATGTTTGTAAAAGATAAAGTGATTAACAGCAATCCAAAATTCTGTCCAATTATCTGAGAAGAAAAGAAGGTTATATCATCTCATATTGCATAGTATGCCCAACATACCTTGGTCTAGAAAAGTATTTAATGTAGTATTTTAATTAAATTGGCTATCAAAGTAATTTTAAAAGAAAGTGAATGCAATTAAAAATAGCCCATACCTTGACCAAACGACATAATGCTAAAAAGGAAAAAAAGAGGCCACTAAACGTTTTGTGGCAAGATATGTGTCATCTATATGAATACACATTCACCTGTAGTAATCTTGAAAAAGCAAGTGTCTTTCATTCTGTTTTGTACATTTGGACCACATTTTTGAAAGTGTACTAGGAGAACAGTCATTGTGCTTTTGTATTTATGGTAACATATGAACACTCTAGGGAATTCTTAATCAAAAGTTTTTCAAATTGAAAGAGGTAAACAAAGCCAGTGTAATTTCTACTGCATTCTGTCTTTCAGATTTGGTCTTAAGAACACAAATTTTTGAAAATAATGCCAGCAGAATTAAGAGTTATCTAAAACTACAATTTTTTTCTATTTTTTAATCATTGAAACCACAGTCTCGTAAATCACAGGTTCTGTTATTTTGCTAGTTTTGAATGAACACGTTTGGTATCAGGATGCAATTAATCCATACACATCTAAACATGCCCTTATACTTCCATTTCCAGTGTTGAATTATGTGAAAAAAAAAAATGCCCAAAGCTGACACTCAAAAACGTTAGAAGTGGTGGAACTTTAGACTATGTTAGTATATAACGCAAATATCTCGTTTTTGTATGCATATGGAGTATTACAAGAATATACATACTTCAAAGGTTTTGATGAAGTTTAGATAGTATGGAATTTTGTAATATAGGTTTTTACCATTCTCATTTTTTGAGCATGGGAAACTAGCTGTGTCCTAATCTGGTGTGTGTCTGCAATAGAGTCCAGGAAAGAACTGCTACATCTGGTTGGTTCATCACAAGCATAATCAAGCTCAAGTGAGAATAAGAGCTCAACTCCAACCCTCTTTTGAGTAATTTTCACAACCAAAGAGTTACTTAAAAAAAAAAAAGTATCTTGTATGCACCAGAATGTTAAGCCTTGCAATCATTTGAAAACACCTGCAAAAGTCACAATTTCAATACTAAAACATGTACCTGAAACTATTGTATCTGCTTTTTTCTGAAGTTTGAGAGCAAAAGGAGGAAAAGTCCTCACTGGGCAGTAAATAATTGAAATTGCATAGTTTTCTTTGTTTTTATCTAATTATATTATGCATTCCCAACTCAACTTGCCATATGCTGCTTAGAAATACCTCACAGCTTGTAGCGTGCTGCTATTATAGATACATTATAAGTCCTTAATATTTTTCTTAAGTTAGGCTTAACTGAATCATCTGCCTTACACAATTATAGGGAGATGGGAGAAATGAAAACGCTTTAAAATGTACTTTTTGAAAAAATTTCTTTTTAAGATATGAAATGGGGCTTCTCCCTCGTGCTGGCAAGTAGAATCACAACTGGGACCATTTTCCTCAGTGTGAGTCGGGAGACTTTCTAAGCAATAGAAATTGCACATTTCCTTTCACCTAATGCCTAAGGTAAACTTCGTTCATACCGTTCTCGTGTCTTGTGTCTTGACAGGGACTCAGTATGGGCCTTCTGGGCACAGAATAAAAGGTTTCTTTTGTCTGAAAGTGAGCTTTTTAAAATCCTTTTGACCAATATCTGCTAATTCTATAGCAGATGGGTTTGTTGTACAGATTACTTCATCACCCAGGTATTAAGCCCAGTACCCAATAACTACCTTTTCTGCTCCTCTCCCTCTTCCCACCCTCCCCCATCAAGTAGACCCCAGTGTCTGTTGTTTCCTTCTTTGTGTTCATAAGTTCTCATCATTTAGCTCCCACTTATAAGTGAGAACATGTGGTATTTGGTTTTCTGTTTCTGCATTAGTTTGCTAAGGATAATAGCCTCCAGCTCCATCCATGTTCCTGCAAAAGACATGATCTCATTCTTTTTTATGGCTGCATAGGATTCCTTCTAATTTGGAATCTTCATTTTGTCATATTGAATCTTTTTATTGGGCTGTAACAAACTTACTCTCACAACTACATTCACTTATGAGGGCAGAGCCCTCATGACCTAGATACCCCTTATTAGCACCCCTCTCCCATTGCATTGGGAATTATTTCTAATACCTGAAGTTTGGAGGACCATTCAAACCATGACACAAATGGAACAAAATTGGTTTCATTGTTGTCCAGTTTTGTATTTAGTTTCTCTAAAGTCCCTCATCAGAGCCCATGGGAGGTAACAAGTTTTGAGTTAAATATTTAAAAGGTATATTTTCTGTCTTACCTTGACAAACATATAATTATAAAGACCTGGAAGTCCAGGTTTGAATTTAGAATTCTTAGGCTCTTTAGAATTCTGTGGTAGAATGTGGTGACATGGAAACGGCCAGTCCATGGCCCACCCGACTTAGTCCTGAGCCTTCAAAGGCTTCAAGCAAACTTGGGTGAACTTTCCAACCCACAAGCAAGTTATATCAACATCCTGCAAACCACCCCCACACCCTTGCATCAGCTGTCTATGAGGCTTTCTGTTGTGTATACCAGCAGAGCAGCCCACTGTCTGTTATGTGGGGAAGGGGCTTTTGCAAGTCCCAACAGAATTCTTGGATCCTAGGCACCCAGATATGTTCTAGAAGGAAGAGATGGTAGCATAACCTCTAGGAGGGTCAGAACAGGGCTTTCTTAAAGCACAGGGTCCAGGGTAGAGCAGGGCTTTCTGAAATACTGAATTTGCTTGTATCTTGTGAATTTTTGACATTTTAAAATATTTTAATACCTTGCATCTATTAGGATGGCTACTCTGCAAAAACAAAACAAAATATTAAGTATTGGCGAGGATGTGGAGAATTTGGAACCCTTGTGCAGAGTTGGTGTGCAATGTAAAATGGTGCAGACACTATGAAAAACAATACAGTGGTTCCTAAAAAAAATTAGAATAACCATATGATCTAGCAATCTCACCTTGAGTATATATCCCCAAAAATTGAAAGCAGGATCTCAGAAAGATATTCATAACCCCATGTTCATAGGAGCATTATTCATGAGAGCCAAAAGGTGAAAGCAATTAAGTGTCCATCAACAGATGAATGGATAAACAAAGTGTGATAGATATGTACAATATTATTATTAATATGTAAATATTATTAAATAGAAAGGAAATTCTGACACATGCTACAACATGGATGAACCTTGAGGACATCACGCTAAGTGAAATAAACTAGTCGCAAAAAGACAAACACGGTATGATTCCACTTATATGAGGGACTTACAGTAGTCAAATCCATAGAGAAAGAAAGTAGATTGGTAGTTACTAGAGCCTGAAGGGAAAGGGGAATGCAGAGTTTGTTGTTTAGTGGGTACAGAGTTTCAATTTCACAAGATAAAAAGAATCCTAGAGATAAAAGGTAGTGATGGTTGCCTAACAATGTGAATATACTCAACACTACTAAACTGTACATTTACAAATGGTTAAGATGGAAGATTTTTTTTTTTTTTTTTTTTTTTTTGAGACAGAGTCACGTTCTGTCGCCCAAGCTGGAGTGCAGTGGCGCGATCTCGGCTCGCTACAACCTCTGCCTCCCGGGTTCAAGCGATTCTCCCGCCTCAGCCTCCTGAGTAGCTGGGACTACAGGCACCCACCACCATGCCTGGCTAATTTTTGTATTTTTAGTAGTGATGGGGTTTCACCATGTTGGTCAGGCTGGTCTCAAACACCTGACTTCGTGATCCACCCGCCTCAGCCTCCCAAAGTGCTGGTATTACAGGCGTGAGCCACTGGGCCCGGCCAAGATGGAAGATTTTTTGTTATGTGTATTTTACCACAATTTCAAAAATATATTGAAAAACTTAAAGTAAAATTTAAATTGATGCTTAAAATAAAACATAAACAGTACAATGTCAGTGTTCACTAATCTAAGATCACTTTTCTGTTTTAAAATACAACAAAACAGCCAAATAAGAAAGCTTTTGAGTAAACCATTCATTTATACTCGAGTATTATTTCTGAAGCCGCTTCCTTTCTTCCCTCCACAGTGCATTCGTCTTCACTGTACCTGTTGTCTGTTTCCCCCTTAAGCCAGAAATGAGGGGCACATATCAGAGTGTTTCTCAGCATCTGTTTTCCAGAGCTGCAATTCCCTGTCCTTGATGACCTCATCTGCAATGGCTGATTGCACACTGACCTTGGCTAGTCTTAAATCCATGCAGCAGAACCTTTGTACATTCTCGTAGACAGAAACTGTAGGAACAGATGGAGAAGTTGGCTACAGGAACATGGTTATTATCGCTGAAAATGTTCCTCCTCTTTCCAACTTGGTTCCCCAAGCATGGGGGTGGGTTGAGCCAAGCAGAAGGTCTTAGTGACTCATAAGCTCCCAAAGAAGAAATCCACATATAGCAGCCACTAAGGTCACATTTTCCTCCAATTGCTTGAGCATTACATATTTTCAACAGGTGTAGGGATGCTGTGTTGCTAAGCATCAGGCAAGGAATGGGTTTCAAATTTCTGGGTTCTGACACGTGCCCAAATGGCACCAGAGTGGCAAATAGAATTCTGCGGCGGTGTGGCAGATGGTGAGGAGAAGCATAGGAGAGCAATTGGTGTTTCGCATCTGTGGAAACTTTTCATTGCTTACTGATCAGGTGACATATGAAACTGCACATCCTATTATTTATACATTACAAATACATAGGCACATATCCTAATCATAGTGAGTAATAAATCACCCACTGTGAGTCTGCAAGAGGCATGGGCCAGCGAGACCTTTTCCAAGAGGAAAAAGGACCAGCTCTTGGTAGAGTACAGTGAACGGTGAACCCAGGCCTGGCTCTAGGAGCTCAGTGTGACCCTGGGGTATGGAGCTAAGAGCTGCTGAGGTTAACTTTGGTCAAGTCATACCGATGTCTCGTCTGTCCTACAATTGCTTCTTTATCCAGCACCATATCTGCTTTCGAGTTCATTCATATAGCTGTGGCAAGATTCAGATGCTTTTGGGCTGATGCACTGAGAACCTCAGTTCCTCATAGGCTGTTGGCCACAGGATCTCCTCAGTTCCTTGTCATGAGAACCTCTCCTCTCCATATGGCAGCTTACAACATGGCAGCAGGCAAGCAAGCAAAAGAGCAAGACAGCAAGACAGAAAAAAAGCAAAAGAGCAAGCAAGCAAAAGAGCAAGACAGCAAGACAGAAACCAGAGTGATTTGTAATCCAATAGAAGAAGTGACATCCCACTACATTTGCCATATTCTGATAGACTGGAGTCAGTAGGTCTAGTCTCAAAGGGAGGAGATTTCACATAAGGAAGAATACCAGGAGGAGAATGTCACTGGGAACCAGTTTAGAAAGCCTCCCATTATAACAACTATGCTTTTGGACAATATTGGGTTATAATACCCTTTCAAATAGAAGGGCTTTAAAAATTACTACATTTGCAGCTACTCGGGAAGCTGAGACAGGAGGATCACTTAAACCTAGAAGGCGGAGGTTGCAGGGAGCTGAGATCATGCCACTGCACTTCAGCCTGGGGGACAGAGTGGGACGCCGTCTCAAAAAACAAACAAACAAACAAAAATACCTACATTTCTCACATGCCTGTCAGAAATCTAATGCATGTTGCCCAGACTAACCTATTGTATTAAGATAATGATGACACTGGTATAAGCCATTCTTCTAGCAAAAAACCTGTTATACCATGAAAGGAACTTCTTTTTTTTTTTTTTTTTTTTAGTGCTTCAGTCATTCTTGCTAGAATTCAGCCAGGTTTTATCTGAGTTTTACTAGAGGAGCCAAAAAAAATGCTCTTGGTTACCACCAGCATCAAAAAATGACACAGCTGAAAAAGAATTTCTGTGCTCACTTAGTCCAATTCTTTCATTTTATAGCAAGGCAACAGGCTCATTACTAGCATTGCTGGGTCCATGTTAGGTTTTGCTGAATTTAACATTAGGTTTTAGGACAGGACCAATGGTACTGCCTCCCCTGGGAGGCCTGCAGCATGATGTGGATTAAGAAAATTGAGATGGAAAATAAGGCAAGTCGTTAAAAAAAAAAAAAGTGGAAGAGGAAAAGAAGGGAGGGAGAACTCTGAGAAAAAGAGACAGGACTGCAGAAGTAGAGGAAAAGAGAAAGGCTAAAACATATTCACTGCAGGTACCACTGGGGGGCTCCATGACTTTCTGATATAGCTGTTTTAACACAGTGACATTCTGATGTGTCTATCAAAACAATGAAACTTTTGGTGTGTTGTCATTGATAGGCAGCACGGCACAATGATTGGTTAAGACTTAACTTGGGAGTCATAATGCCGGGCTTCAATCCCATCTCTGCAGATAAGCTGTGGGACCTCTGCAAGTTACTTAACTTTTTGTTTGCCTTATTTTCTAAAAAGGGGATGATAATAGTGCCTACTGAATGGAATTTTTGTCACAATAAATGAGTAAATAAATGAAAATAATAATAATAATTCTATTATTATCACATGATGAGGACACAGACCTTATTCCCAGTCCTCAGCTGGGTTTGAAGATGGAGTGAGGCTTGGTAAATGGGAGAGGATAAGGCTTAGGGATGGGAAAGGGATAGCAGCAGTTAAGGAGGCGAGTTGTGGATATCACCAGCAAAGTGCAGCCAAATCAGACCGCCTCATGCATCACCAAGCAGATCAAACAGACTGCATTAGAAAGTCTATTTGCCCACACCGCCATCTTTCTAATCGTAGAACATTTTTCTATCCCCACCTCCCATACTCCCTTCATTTCAGCTCCTCTTGAAGCCTCAGTTCTTCCTGTTGCTCATTCCCTCAGGAGACGAATCCCCAGCAATGTAGAGCTGCAGTGCAGTTGAAGTAATAAGCTGGAAATCAGAACTATATAATAATTTTATATTATTACAATTACCATGTAGTATCAAAATTACTTTTTGTTTTATGAGACGGAGTCTCACTCTGCCGCCCAGGCTGGAGTGTAGTGGTGTGATCTCGGTTCACTGCAACCTCTGCCTCCTGGGTTCAAGTGATTTTTCTGCCTCAGCCTCCCCAGTAGCTGAGATTACAGGCACACACCACCACGTGTGGCTAACTTTTGTATTTTTAGTAGAGACAGGGTTTCACCATGTTGGCCAGGCTGGTTTTGAACTCTGACCTCAGGTGATCCACCCACCTCAGCCTCCCAAAGTGCTGAGATTACAGGCATGAGCCACCGTACCCGGCCCCAATTACTTAATTTTAATTTTTGTTCTGTACTATCACTGTGGTTCCTATCTTCTCCAGAGCTTTTTCTCTTCTGGCTTTGTACTTTTTATTCAAGCATGTATTTACATTACAGACATCTTATCAAATAATTACTATTTAAACTAGAATTTGCTGAGCACCTATTATGTCCTAGATACTGTCCAGTGCTTTCTTACAATAACCTTATGTATTAAGTATTGTTATTCTACCTGTAAAGGTAAGGGAAACTATACCTAGAGAAATCATCACTTGCATGAAAAAAAAGAGAGAGATTCTATTCATGTCCTTATCCTTTCAGCAACCCCCAATAGCCTAAGTAGTCTCCCAGGCATCAGGACTAACCTGGACTTCGCCAGGACCAGATATCGTCTGCCTCATCCTGGCTTCATGGACCAGGACTGGAGCCTGAAGAGAAAGAACAATTCTAAGCAGAGGTTCAAGGAGCTGTTTAAGGAGGGTTTTTATGAGATTGTAACACAGGAAGACAAAAGCAATGCTGCTTCAGTGCCCGGGGGATAAATTACTACACAGAACCAGGGCAAGAACTGAAGAGAGTAGGGTGTCACTTTCCCACTTCACAGGTTTGCCCTGTGGGATTCACTGGAAAATAATGTGGACCAGAAATCAATGTTTCACAGTGGCCGGGGTGAGGGGCAATCTTGGAAAACCAGAGTACGAAGTAGAAGGACATGGGAAGGACAGGCAAGACAACCCCAGGATTCTCAGCAATTACTGCAGTGGGGAAGGAATGGAGGGGCCTCAAGTCCTTTACACAGGGGGAAATGATGGGGCAGTGAGAGTTGATGATGGTTATCTGTGGCTTCATTTGTATTAATGAGAAATGTGGTTACACAAAAATAAATAAGACGAATTGTCCTCAAAGAAGTGAAATTTTGTGGAGTCAGACATGCAAACAGATCATTAAAAGGTGACCAGCACTATTATAATAGTCCTTACAGAGGAGGTAACAACCAAGTAAGGCTCTGAAGGATGAACAAGAGTTTGCCAAATGAAAAAGAGATGGACGAATATTCTAGCTAGGAGGAATCTCACATGCAGAGGCTTAGAGTTATGGAAAATGGAAAGATAAGTTAGGAGCAGATTGTAAAGAGCCACACCAGGAGATGTGGAATTTACTTTGTAGGCAATAGAGAACCAGCCCACCAGCCCAGAATTTCAAGTAGGGGGATCATGGAATCTTTTTTTTTTGGTGAGGGGGGAAGGTATTTTAGAGGAAAATTTGGACAATTAGTTGAGAGGTGCAAGGTACCACCTGAATGGCAGTTGGGTAAGGACCAGAGTCAGAAGAACCACTGATGGGACTGAGGAAACAACTTGTACAATGACTCAGCAGCCAGATATCATGCTGGTTCAGGAACCGAGCGAGGCTCTGTGAGGCCAGAGCACATTTGGCTGGAGAAGGAGGAGAGGATGGCAGTAGAAGGAGAAGGAAAAGGAAGCTGCTCACTTGCATGCAGATGCTGTGAGCTGACGGGGCAAGTTCAAATTGAAGTTAGAACAGACGACTGGGGTTGTCAAGACCTTGAAGGATGAACCTGTTTCTTTTTCATTTCTGAGTCTTGCCCCAGCGCCCTGGAGGCTGGGGGTGGAGGAGGTGGCGAGGTGGGGTGGGGTGGTGAGGAGCTCAGAAAATGTTTTCCTGAATTAGAGAACTGAAGGAATCAAGGCTCCGCTGAGCTCACTAAGAGCTGGAGCCTGCTGTAAGTGGTCAAGTCGGGTGATACCCAGCAGACAAGTAATTTAGTGTGCAGACCGGAGTAGATTACGGAGGAGCCAAGGGTCAGGCTAAGGATCCTGAACACCATCCAGGATAGAGTGGAGACGTGGGCTTCGGAGCCTGAACTATGCAGCAAGCAGTGTGTTTACTCAAATACTACACAGTTGGAAAATCTTAATTCTTGATTTACATCGCCAAAAAAAAAAAAATCTCCATAATACTCCCACATTTGTAAATAAGCAACCCGAACTAACCCTATTCCTTGGGACCAGAAGACCCAATTTCTACCGCGGATAGATAGCATCCGCCTTATGCTAAAGGCTCTTTTTCTGGGGGAGCGTGGGGGGGGGGGGGGAGTGTTTGGAAAGAACGGTTGCAAAAACAAAACAAAACCCCAAAAAACCACTCACCCAATCTCAACCACCCCAACTGATGAATTTCGAAGAAAGTGCTTTTTAAAAAAGAAAAAACTAGAAGACCACAGACCTCCCACAGAAAGCTAAACCCATGAGAGTGGCATTCAAAAACTACCCATTTTCTGGAACATCTTTTGTAGCTAAATCCCAGCCACCCTAGCCCCGGAACACTCCCGCCCTCCGTCCCCGCACCCCCACCCCCGCCGCCACACGCGCTCGCAGGCTGACGGAGGTTGGCGGTGGGGCGGCCGCTCAGGTGAGGGGCCACCCAGTCCCTCGAGGCGCCGGCGGCTGGAGCCCATTCGCTGCCGTCGCAGCAGCAGGGCAAGAGGGGGTTGGCCGGGAGGGGAAGAGGCGGAGGACGCCCGGCAGGAGTGCGGGGGAGGGGGACGGGAGGACGCTAAGGAGAGCCGGGAGGGGCAAGAGCACGGCGCGGGGAGGGGGAGCGGAGAGGGCGGGAGCGGCGGGGGCGCGCGCCGGCGCGGGGCCAGCCTCGCTTCGCCAGGGTCGCTGGCGGACGCGCGCCGCAGTCCGAGCCTCAGACGCGCGGGCGCGGGGGACGGCGCAGGGGCCGCCTGGCTGGAGTAGCCAAAGGGGATAGCTTCGTCGAGAACGGAGGACACCGGCGGTCCAGGGTCCTGGGCAGTCGCGCCAGAGCTGAGCGGTGGGCGCGGCGCGAGAACGTAAGTAGCTCCCTGCGCGTCTGGCAGTGACACTGGGTCCTGCTCGGGGGTGACGGCTGGAGCGGAGGAGGACGCGCGAGGCTGCTGCGTTGTCAGTGGGACACCGGTGCGGGGTTCAGCCGAGCGCTCACCCGGCTGGCAGCGCTGCAGGAGGGGCAAAGCAGATCGCCAACTCCCTTCTCCCCTGCAGGCCCCCGACACTGCCGCAAGCGCCGAGAGGGAGCAGGGGGACCTGCGCTTGGGTGAAGGCACAGCTGAAATCCAGCAGCGCCGGCACCCACCACCCCCTCCGGTCTGTGGCCAACTTCTGCTCGGCGCCCGCACCCTACCCTTTCCGGGAAGCCCTGCCCAGAGCCCTTGCTCGTGGGCAGTTGGGCATGGAGAGCCTGCGGGCCCGGCACGGCGGCTTCCCGGGCTTGGGCACAGAGGCGCGGGGCCTCACGCCACAGTGCCGGCAGGGCGAGGAGCGCGGGGGCCAGGCCGGGAGCGCACGGGCGTGTGCCTGCTCGGGCCCCTGTGGACACGTCTGGGCGTGGGCTTTGTTCGGAAGTGCCTACACCTGTGCTGACCGCCGAGTTCAGGGGGCGAGGCCGACTTCGCTTCTCCACTCTTGCTGCCTGGAGAGGGCTCGGGGAATCGAGGCGGAACGAGAGAGACACGGAGGACAGAGGGGTGGGGCGCTTGCGGGGGCTTTGTCGGCCTTACAGGTGCGGGTCCCGGGAGTCCCTGCGCCCCGCCCTGCCTCCGAGGGCTGGGACTTGTCGGTGCCGGCGCGCCGGGCTGGGGGCTGCCTGGAAAGATTGCCTTCCCTGCCCAGGCTCTTAGCCGTGGGATCTGGCATCCGCTCCGCCTGGGATGCTGTGTTTTGCCAGGAGTGATTACCCGCCCTGGAGCATCCATCTCGCAGCGAGCGCCATCTGCACCGAGCGCCGCCCCCGGCCCCCTCCACGCCGCGCGGGTGGGCGCTGCCGCATCCTGGTCCCCGGAGGTTGGCCAGCTCAGCCACTCCCGGCCCGCATCTGCTAGAGTGCGGAGGGGGACGGGGTGTCGCAGTAGGGTGAGCCAGGGAGTCGTCATTTCTTCCAAAGCGGTGTCCTCAGGGCAGCAAACGCTGCCGGAGGGCTCCCCGGGCCCCGGGGCTGGCGAACAGGCTGCTTCCTTCCCCGGATCGCCTCCCCTCCCGCCCGCGCCCGCGGCCACATCTTCGTCCCCCGTACGCTGGAGAGTGGCCCCTGCGCCGCGGGCACCGAGGGAGGGCTCCGAGCGGTGGCGTTTCTTTCGCACCCCGCCTCTCTCCTTCCCTTTTCTTCGCACCAGGGGCTCCAGCCCTTGGCTACCACGGGCGTAGAACTGTCCTGAGAAGGAAGCTTTCTTTTCCTTTCCGAGTCCCAGATGGTTAACGCTCAGAAGTGCGGGTCTAAGAGACTGGGCCCTTCCTCGCCCCAGGCTTTTGCAGGAGGAGATGGAGCCAAGTGTAATGAGGCAGGAGGCATTGGTTGTGCACCAGGAGCTCCCCCTGGGGTGGTCCTGGAAAGGAACACAGTAACCGCTGAATACAAACCTTGGAGGCTGGGCTGCTTTATGGGACTGCATTGTGCTAACCATGCCCTGCTGTTAAAATATTGTAATAATGGCAGTACTTGCTGAAGTACTGAAATGGAGTTAGGCAACTACTTTCTGCTTTAATGGTAATGATAGCCAACTGGTTTTGAGAGCTTTAGATGTGCTGGGCGCTGCGCATGTTACATGTATCATCTCATTTAATTCTCACAGCAACCCCATTTTAAAAATTAGGAAATGAAGGCTTAGAGAAGCCAAATAACTTTCCCAAGGCCACGCAGCTAGGAAGTAGGGGAGTGGGATTGTTTTTGTACTTGTGCTTTACAATCCAAGACTGAGAATGTGGCATTTTGGAGGGTTATCAGTTTAGGGGAAACCTAAACCACTGAGTGTTCAAAACCAGAGAGATACATTACAAGCCCATTTAATTCTGAGTTCTGCAGAACTCACAGTAGCAGGCAATATTGTAATTCAGAGAATTGTATTGTGGAATAGCCTTTTATTCCCATGTAACTCCTTTACATATTCTTTTATTTCTGTTAGCTTTTAAGTATGTGGCTGTTAACCCACAATCCAACCCATTACAGTCACTGAACTGTTCTTAGTAACCAGGGCCTCTGTGATTACATAGATGTTCCTGGCACTTCATAAAGTTTCATAAAACTTTTTTTCTTTAAAGAAAAGGTCCCCAGCCCTGAATGTCCTTTGTACACGGTTTTGACTGCAAATGAGTTACTCCTCTAATTGGATGTTGAGTTTGAATAGGACTCTAGTATCCGATCTTAGGAAATCATTCTATTTCCTAAATATATAGAAACATGTGGGGGCATTTATGAAGATGCTCCATGTTAACTAGTAGAAAAGGAAAATTTGAACCAAAGTGGAATCAGCTATTTCTGGAATAACTTTTAGAATTATAATTAACTGATCAATTGGAAAAATTGATTTATTTTGCATTCATAATCCTACTGACTCATAGTCTTGTTTCAGCCTTCTTTTTACAGGAAAGTTGCTTTTACAGGAAACTTTTACAGGAAAGTTGCTAAACATCTTACATAATCCAGGAATTTTAGAGCTATTAGGGGACGCAGGCAACATTGTATCTAACTAATCCTTCGAGTTTCAAAACAACTGCAGTAGGGCTCAGCCTTGTAATGCAGGGTAGTGATGAAGTCTTTGGACTGAAGGCCATTGCCCTTACACCACGTCATTTTTGTTAATGCTACAGTGACAGTGAATAGAAAGCATCTTTGGAAATAGTACTTCCTGTGAGGCCAATACAGCAATGATGGCAATAATCGCTAGGTGTAGGTGCTTCTGAAGTGTGAGGGGGTCCTGAGAATGTATACACCTGTGCTGTAGAAAATTTCAAGAATCATTTCAAATAATGCTTTCATGCAGGTGTAATTTTCCCTGTGTAACAGCTTGAATATAAATAGACTCTACAGATATTATATTGTGTACGTACATAGGAGCTATTGAATGGAACTCTACAGATATTATATTGTGTACGTACATAGGAGCTATTGAATGGAACTCCACAGGAAGCTTTTCCGGTAAAAAGATTTCATTCATTCATTCATTCATTCCTTAATAAATATTTACTGTGTTCCAGGCAGTGGGGATACAGTGGTGAGCCAAACAGAATATCTGTCCTTGAGAAGATTAATTCTAATTTTATCATCTAGCTACATACTTCATCACACAGAGATTTTTTTCACATATCACAAATGCACAGCCAATGAACTTGCACAAACTGAACACATTGACTTAACTAGCACTCAGATCAAGGAACAGTGTAATGCACATCTGAGAAAGCCCTCTTGCGGCCCCTCCCAGTCATTACTCACCCCAAAGGGTAACCACTGAGGCACTGAGGCTTTTTCCTTATATTCTCACCATAGATCAGCAACTATTGGAATCTCATCCTCATTTTCAAAGAGTACCTACCATCTGAGAAGCTCGGTAACCCATAGCAAATTGAACTGGAATGTAGAGCTTCTAACAGATTCTTTAGGAAGTTTTGTGCATTTGAATCAAAAGACTGCTTTAGGTCAGTCTTCAGCTGTTGCAATCATTGATGAAGAGGAAATGATTTGAAAATTACTAAATACATTTAGATATTCTTTTCCCTTAAAATTTTATGCTTCTCTGCCTGAAGGATCCCTTCCAGGAACCTTCCTGGCAGGTGAGGACAGAGGAGAGAACTGGATGCTAATGGCAAAAATACAGTGACTTATTTTATTTAAACATTTTACTGCCTTGGCAAATGAAAAGCTCCTTCTATTTAAAACAGCCTCTGTTGGGATCAAAGGCTGAAGTTTCTTCCCCCACTACAGCATTAATGAGATAAAATTGACAAGTAAAAGTTGTATACATTTAATATTTACAACATATTTTGATATATGTATACATTGTGAAATGATTACCACAATCAAACTAATAAACACATCTATCACCTCACACAGTTAATTTGTGTATGTGTGGTGAGAACATCTCATCTCCCCAGTTCCCCTACCCCCTAGCAATCACCATTCTACTCTGCTTCTGTGAGTTTGACTGAAGTTGCCAAGAATAGGAAGATGTACCAAAATGAATTGACAAATTTTTATTTTTTCTCTTAAAATTGAAGGCTACATGAGGAAGGAAATAGGGGAATGGCTCAGCCTTCAGCTTCAGCAACGGTAAATCCTTCATTATCAGGTTGTCTTTAAATGGGGCAGCAAATGCAATATGTTTATTTAAAATATGTTTTTGCTAAGTTACTTTTTTATTGTGGTAAAATATATATGACATAAGATATGCCATTAAACTATTTCTAAGTGTATACTTCAGTGGCATTAAGTACATCCACATTGTGTGCAGCCATCACCACTATACCTCTCCAGAACATTTTTTGCCTTCCCAAATTGTAACTCTGTACACATTAAACAATAGTTCATAACCCCTCAGCCCCCAGCCCCTGGCAACAAACATCCTACTTCCAGTCTATGAATTTGATGACCCTAAGTACCTCATATGAGTGGAATCATACAGTATTTGTCTTTCTGTAACTGGTTTATTTTGCTTACCATAGTGCCTTCAAGGTTGATCCATGTGTCAGAATTTCCTTCCTTTGTAATGCTGAATAATATTTCATTGTATATATATATGCCACATTTTGTTTATCCATTCATATATCATATATACTTGGGTTACTTTCACCTTTTGGCTATTGCAAATGATGCTGCCATGAACATGGATGTACAAATATCTGAGTCACTGCTTTCAATTCTTTGGGGCATATACCCAGAAATGAGACTGCTAGATCATATGGTAGGCCTATTTTTTTTTTTTGAGACATTGTTATACTCTTTTCCATAGTAGCTGTACCATTTTACATTTCTGCCAGCAATGCACAAGGGTTCCAATTTGTTCACATTTTCTCTAACACTTGTTATTTTCTGTTTTCTTAATAATAGCCATCCTAATAGGTGTGAAGTGCAATCACTGTTACTTTTTTCTTTCTTTTTTTTTTTTTTTTTTTGGGACACGGAGTCTTGCCCTGTCACTTGGGCTGGAGTGCAATGGTGCAATCTCGGCTCACTGCAACCTCTGCCTCCCTGGTTCAAGTGATTCTCCTGCCTCAGCCTCCTGATTACCTGGGATTACAGGCACCTGCCACCATGCCCAGCTAATTTTTGTATTTTTAGTAGAGACAGGGTTTCCCCAGGTTGGCCAGGCTGGTCTTGAACTCCTGACCTCAGGTGATCCATCCACCTTGGCCTCCCAAAGTGATGAGATTACAGGCGTGAGTCACCATGCCCAGCCACTTTTATCTTTTAAAGCTGTAAATTAATATCTATATATTCTGAACAAGTCATTCACAGCATTTCTAATTTATTGGTTTAACATTTATTAATGTGGAGGTATATGGTTTTCAACAAGTATTAATAGATTACATTGTGCAAAGCAAGAAATTGATGTTGTGGAGCATATGTGTTGTAGTCCAAGTCCAGGATAAGCCAGCATTGGTGGCATACATTCATGTTATTTTTCTAAAATGTTGAATTAGAGTACCTAGGTCTGTAATGCACTTGTGCTAAATGGTTTTGATATGAAGGTAAGTTAAATAAATATGGTTTTTTTAAATGCCAAAAAATGGCAATATTATTTTAATCTAGAACAAGAGCAAATTTGCCTCATATCTGAAAATAGAAAGAAATATTCTTATGCTGAATGTTTAGGGATATACTGGCATTGTAAATTATAGTTCCACATTGGGCATTTTTCCCTACCATTGAATCTTCAAAGATGACAGCATAAACCTTCACCACCCAATTATAATTGCTTAGCCGAGCTAATAAAAAAGATGTGGTGTCAACTTAATTGACCTATTTTACTGGCCTACAAAATTGGAATTTCAAATTAGAAAAAGGTAATTTTTAACAGTCTGATGGAGGGTTTCCCTCAAGTGACTAAGAAGCTAGTGAAGATAAAAAAAAAAAAAAAAAAAAAAAAAAAAAAAAAAAAAAAAAAAAAAAAAAAGCCAGTGGTAAAGGGAACAAATTTACAACCACTAATGCTCCTGTACTGCACATACTGTCCTAATGGCATATTCATTTCGAACACAGGAATGACGAATCTTACTTGTATTATGTGCTCTCCGAATGTCTTCCATATTGTCCTGGACTAAAACATTGTTTAATTCACATGAGAATGAAAATGACAGGTACTGTCAGGCAAAAATGCTCCTTTTGAAATTCTTCTCATTAAATAATGGTAGGAAGGGCTGGAAACTATATTTTGAATATATATATGTTGAATATATATATATACATATATATGTTGAATATATATATACATATATATGTTGAATATATATATACATATATATGTTGAATATATATACATACTATATGTTGAATATATATACACATATATATATGTTTAAATTTTATTATGTGCATAGTGTGTTGGTTCAAAACCCACTGTAACCAGAAAAAAAAAAAAATCTATTTCTAGGGCAATCTGAGGGAATCCTGTAGGAGGTCGTCCACTGGGTAATATGCCATGAATTTGATTTATCTTTCTCAAGTGGGCTGAGAGCATTCAAAAAATTCAGTACGAGTATTCAGCATGTAGTGATCTTTTCTCCAAATTTCAACTTTAAAGCTAATTTCATGCCACTTTTTGATGTCCTTGGCATTTGAATGGCATGATTTATGGCATGCATTTTTGATGAACATTTACAGACTTGTATTCAACACCACTGACAGATTCTCTCTCAAGGGAAAGGGGAAGTACTAATCTTCCATTAATTATGCCTTAAGGTAAGAGTGGCCTGTCCAAAGAGTTTTGTCCTGGAGTTTTTTGGTTCTTTGAGGAAGGATGGCTTGCGAGCGAGTCTGCTGCTGCCTTCCAAAACCTGGTGTGCCTTTTCAGTCCCTTACCTCAATAGAGAGCTGAAAGGACAAAAGTGAACAAAGGAGGCCTGTTTTGCCTGCCCCACTTGCTGGGCTGTTGTCTTGGCCCTTTTCAGTGAAGGGAGGGGGGAGCTGGGTCAAAGTTGAAGAACACTGAAAAGGAATTCAAGCTTCATGTCGAAATTTGAATTATAGCTTCAGTTTGAGTGCCGAGTAGATTAGTTCGAATTGAAATTTGTGAATCTGTGGAAGCTTAAGTGACAGATGGTGTTGGAACAACCTACATAGAGCTGGATGGCACACCCGAAATGTTGAGTGCCCAAGCGAGGCACTTGGTAAACATCTAGTTAACTGACAAAAGTTTTAAAACTGTAGGAAGTTCAGTTTGCTGCTGTACGCTGCATTAAGACATTGGGCTGTGTGAATTAAGGGGAGGCCCCTGTGTCTGGCGCTCACTCAGATGCACTTGTTCCCCCTAATTGCATTGCAAATATTCTTCTGACTGTTCTGCAGCTTTCCCCTCTATTATCTTGTTGAATAAATACAGAATTGCCCAACCAGCTTCCCTTGTAAAATTGCATCGCAGTGTTTTGGTGTTGTCCACAGATTGTTTTGATGTGTGACAAGATACATCTGTCCTAAATATTGTCTAACCAGTGTTTTTTCTTCCCAGATAAGTATATTTATGAAGTGTGATTTTGGCTTTCTGCTCCCAGTGGGAGTCCATCACTCTTATATTTGCTCTTGAAGTTTTTCATATGGCACATGGTTTTCCATTCATTTTGGTAGGCAGCATCTGATTCAAAACATTCCAGTAGGAAATGTTTTCTAGTGTGTGCATCACTAGAATAATAAAAGCAGCTACTAGGAGGTAGAGGGTACTAGAATGTATTATAATAAGTGAAATAAAGAGCAATTTTGGGTAATTTGAAATTCTTCCTGGTATTCTGTAAAACTACGATTGGAAATGGAAAAATTGTAGTATTTGAAAACTGAAAAATTGAAAGTTGAAACATCACCAAATTTTGCTTTGGCATCTTTGACTACTTAAATGACCCGACATAGTCTTTTCTTCTGATGTTAGTAGCATGATGGCTAAAAGCCATTTTTGTAAATGTATATTTAGTACATTCAAATGAATATTTCTACTTTTAGGGAAATAACATTAACATGGCAATATTTGAACAATTAGTAACATGGAAATTCCAACATAATAAATACTCTAATGGGCCGGGCGCGGTGGCTCACGCTTGTAATCCCAGCACTTTGGGAGGCCGAGGCGGGCAGATCACGAGGTCAGGAGATCGAGACCACGGTGAAACCCCGTCTCTACTAAAAAATACAAAAAATTAGCCCGGTGTGGTGGCGGGCGCCTGTAGTCCCAGCTACTCGGAGAGGCTGAGGCAGGAGAATGGTGTGAACCCGGGAGGCAGAGCTTGCAGTGAGCTGAGATTGCACCACTGCACTCCAGCCTGGGCAACAGAGCGAGACTCCATCTCAAAAAAAAATACTCTAATGTAAACAAATCTAATTTACTTTAGAATGATTATATTAACTTACACGACGTGTTGTGTTTTACATGAATCGTGATATATACCTGTGTGTCTCATGAATTTTAAGGTAAATTTCATTTTAATAGATGTGCTGGGGTTTAAAAAACTCCATGGTTTTGTATATGTTTCTAGTAACAGTTACTGTGATGTGAAATTATAGTGGAAGGTAAATAGATGTCAAGGATTCACTGCTGTCCTAAAACCATGAGGGGGTTCATTAAACAGCAGAGAGGGAGTGAGTTTATGATCAGACTCATTACCTGTAAAGGTAATAGCTTAAAATTTGAAAGAAAGAGAAAGGGAAAAGAATAAATGTTTTTATGGCTATTGCTTGGCTAATGGAGAATAGTCTCCATAGCACTCAATACGAAATATTGTAGGGATATTTTACTGTAGTACTTTGGGTCATTGAAGTAACTTGACATCATAAAATAGAAATAACTCATAAGTCACCTTACAAAAATGAAATATGATAAGACATTTGCATTTAAAAGAAATGTATTGAGAAGAATTTACTAAGAATTGAAAGCTAAAGTTATTTCAGTGTAACATGCTTAAATTCCTAGCCAAATCCACTCTATTTTCCAGCTGTTTTGTTCCTTTATGTACAGGTGGCCCCAGCTTGAGAAAGTTAGCATATGAAAATGTGAATTTGGCTGGGCGCAGTGGCTCACACCTGTAGTTCCAGCACTTTGGGAGGACAAAGTAGGTGGATCATGAGATCAGGCGTTCAAGAGCACCCTGGCCAGCATGGTAAAACCCCCTCTCTACTAAAAATACAAAAACAAAAATTAGCCGGGCATGGTGGTGTGTGCCTGTAATCCCAGCTACTTGGGAGGCTGAGGCAGGAGAATCACTGGAACCCAGGGGGCAGAGGTTTCAGTGAGCTGAGATTGTGCCATTGCACTCCAGCCTGGGCAATAGAGCGAGACGCTGTCAAAAAAAAAAAAAAAGAAAAGAAAATGTGAACTTGTCAAACCCATATGGGGTGACTCTTCACATCAAACAGGATTCTTCACTTTGCATAAGGATTATATGATGAGTGAGCTCCTGTAATGTATCAAAGTTCAATTCATGAAAATTTTTTCAGAAATATCTAAGTAGATACTCTGTTGAAAGAGCAAATAGATACCAAGTGAAACCTAAGCAAATAAGGCTCAATAAAAATTAGTAAAGAGGTAGACAGGTGGGTCCGGGTGTGGTGGCTCACGCTTGTAATCCCAGCACTTTGGGAGGCCTAGGCGGGCAGATCACTTGAGGTCAGGAATTTGCGACCAGCCTGGCCAACATGGTGAAACCCCATCTCTACTAAAAAAAATACAAAAATGAGCCAGGTGTGGTGGTGGGCATCTGTAATCCTGGCCAACATGGTGAAACCCCATCTCTACTAAAAAAATACAAAAATGAGCCAGGTGTGGTGGTGGGCATCTGTAGTCATCTACTCAGGAGGCTGAGGCAGGAGAATCACCTCAACCCAGGAGGCAAAGGTTGCAGTGAGCTGTGATCATGCACTTGCATTACAGTCTGGGCAACACAGCGAGACTCCATCTCAAAAAAAAAAAAAGACATAGGTTGTAAATGCAGAGAGAACATACGATTGTATACAACTATTTGATATTTGCTCTAAATAACATTGAGGGGCCGAGTCTGCATGATAAAGGAAAGCAGATAACTAAGTTAGTCATCCAGGCATTTGGGGCCCTTGCTTATCTCAGTCAGCTTTCCCCATGTCTCCTAACTTCGGAAACCATCCTTGCTCTGTTCTGCGAGGAGCCTCAGTTGCTCTTCACATTATGCATGGTGGTATGTATCTGAGAGCCCCCAAATTTGATACATGAGTGAGTGCAAGAATGAATGACTGAATACATGAATATTGCAAAATGTCAGAATGTCAGGTGGATCTTTGTTGGAGAAAATTGGGGGATTTTGTTCTCAGCCCTGGTTTGAAAACATAGATAGATCTAGACCATGAGAAACCAAACATTTATAATTTCATGCCTGGACTCTGTAGATTGTAATTTGCTTGCTGGTTCTAAATTAGGCACTTGAGCAAGCAGGTGAAATCATTGAATCCAGAAGGGTACTATTTTTAAAATTGCTGCTGTGGAGGTCTAAATGACATCCTTGTGACCCAAA
Source organism: Hylobates moloch (assembly GCF_009828535.3). Classification (NCBI taxonomy): domain Eukaryota; kingdom Metazoa; phylum Chordata; class Mammalia; order Primates; family Hylobatidae; genus Hylobates; species Hylobates moloch. The sequence goes on along the minus strand of NW_026652276.1, from coordinate 189,337,561 downwards.
AGAGTTCCTCTATAATTTTCTACTTTTGCTAATGGCAGATGATTCCGGATTTGCACGTGGCTTTCCTTTCCCTTCACTGTCTGAAGCTGGTGCTTGTCATTTTCCTCCGGAGGTCTCTGGGTGGCTGCCCACTGACTGAGTTAAGCACTTTCTGAGATTGCTTTCTACCCTCTGAATTTGAAGAAATCAGAAGTGAGGCACACAGAACTGAAATGAAAAGTGAAGAGACTGGTATGTGAAACAGATCAGAAGCTCTCATACTGTAGCTTTAAAAATGGAACTTTCTCCCCTAAGATGTGAGTTGAACTACAGCATGGCCTTTCGTAACCAGTTAGTGGGTTATAGGGGTTGGATTCAGGGCAGTGGTGCCTTATTAGAGACGCCTAGAATAAGAAGTTATGTAACATCTTTGATTAATTAAAATTTGAGAAGAACTAGGCTACTCCACATAGATTAAGAAATCTCATACACTGCATGGCTTTGGAAAAGTTACTTAAGTACTTCTTTATTCAGAAAATAGAGATAAAACACAAAATCTTTGTCACCACCCAACCCTACATCACAAGGGTATGTGACTATAACAAATGATAAAATGAAAGTGCTAAGAGAGAAAGATGACATAAATCTGTGTTATTAGGTAGAATGCACTTGACATTTTTTGCAAAACTTGCTTCAGGCATATGTATGTATCATATATTCTTAACAATATATGTGGCTACTCGATTTTGAATAAATGAAGTGGTCTTGCACTGTGGCCTGGAGATTGATACCCTTATTGATGCTGCAGGATAGGACTGTTCTCAAAACACGAATTATAATCTTACTCTCCAAAAAATGATGATATATATGTTAAAGTCATGTTGAGTCAATATGATAAAATAAGAGTCAGCAAAGGTGTCGGCAGTGTTCCTTCTGAGAAGGAATTTTTATTTTTTGGTTGCAGTCAATGTCCATAAATCTAATTGTATTTTATTTCAAGCCATAATCCATTCATATTTTTTAAAAGGACAGTCAATAATTTTGTTGTGTGTCAGGCATGACTAACTAGCAACCCCATAAACCAGTAAAGCATGAAACTATTTTAATATATTAAATTCATCTAGTTTACAAACTGCATGTACTTAGAAGTTTGAAATAAAGGGAGATACATGCAGTGTGGCTTGTGGTTTGTATATACAGTTGAGGTATTTTGCATTTATTCTGTTCCTCTGCACCTCAGTGAAGAGATGGAGATTAAAAATTGTAATCATTATTGACCTGGACTCTGTCGACACAGAATTTTAGAAATGGGAATGTGTTATGGATTGAATTATGTCCCTTAAAATTCATATGTTGAAGTCCCAACCCCCCAGTGCCTGAGAATGTGACCTTATTTGCAGATAGGGTCTTTACAGTTAAAATGAGATAATTAGGTTAGGCCCCAATCCAATATGATTAGTGTCCTTATAAAAAGAGGCAATTTGGAGATAGGCAGAGTCGAAGAAGGCCTGTGGAAATGAAGGCAGAGATCTACAAGCCAAAAATGGCCAAAGGTTGCCAGCAAACCACCAGAAGCCAGGAGAGATGCATGGAACAGATTCTCTCTCACAGGCCTTGGAAGTGACTGACCCTGCGGACACCTGGATCTTGGACTTCGTGTCTCCAGAACTGTGAAACAATAAACTTCTGTTGTGTAAGCCTCCATTTTGTGGTACTTTGTTACAGCAGCCCCAGCAAACTAATACAGAATACAATAATAGTTCATCTGTTTCTAAACCTATTCCTTACCAAAAAAAAAAAAAAAGAGAATACAGCTTTCCTATACCTCTGTGTCATATAGCTATGTCTATAGAGTCATCCCTCAGTATCCAAGGAATATTGGTTCTCAGACCACCCCCTAACCCCCAGGATATCAAAATCAGAGGCTGTTCAAGTCTCTGATATAAAATGGTGTAGTATTTGCATATAACCTACATACATCTTTCCGTATACTTAAAATCATCTCTAGATTACAATGTAAATGCTATGTAAATAGTTCTTACACTGTATTGTTTTAAAATTTGTATTATTTTAAATCGTTGCATTTTATTTATTTATTTATTTATTTAAGGATATTTTCCGTCAGTGATTGGTTGAATCTGCAGATGCAAAACCCAGGGATACAGAAGGCCAACTGTATCCCTATCTCTCTCTATCTCTATCTCATCATCTATATCTTTATCTGAGTCTAAACCTACACCTGTATCTATTTATGTATCTATGTATCTATCTATCTATCTACCTATCATCTATCTATCTATCTATCTATATCTGTATACTTTGTGTACCAAAGGAATACATATATAGTAACTGGCTATTTAGAAAGTTATTCCTTGAATTAAGGCACAGAGATGCTGGGAGTGGTCAAGAGCGTATTAATTTTATTACCTGGACAAATGTTTGAAGTCGGTAGTTTAATTAGTTGATTACCTTTTTCGATTATAATCAGCTGCAACTTTGCTGCCTCCATCAAGTGTAAATTTTCATCACCTGGTAACTTAAGGGCACATATTTTGTTTAAGTCTCTACAGGTGCCCAGGCTGTGCCTTCGTAGTCAGAAGGTTTCTTTCAACATGAAAAATGTTACGGTTGCTGATGTTTACTCAAGCTGAGGAAAGCATAGCCTTGAGTGAGCTAGCTCTTAGACAACTTCAGCCTTCAGTGGGGCAGGGTAAAAATGGCATTGTGGAGAATTTTGCAGCTAGCTATAATCAGGCAGCACCACTGTCTATTTGGAGAAACAGAATTGTCAAGAGCTTTGATTCAACTTGAATATTAATTTGAATATACTGGGAACTCTAAAACCATTTTAGCTGGTCCTTTATGATGTCTGCCCATTTGGTGTGAATGTCTGTTCTTCATTCCCACCAGTGGCAGCCTTGTCTGTCTTGGATGGTGAGCTTCTCCAGGGAAATGACCTTACCTACTAATGTCATGTGTATGGTGTTTAATGAACTGTGACATACAAAAAAAAAAAGGTCTAATTGTTTTAAATAATAGCAACGAGATTATTTGGTAGGAAGATTCCTGGGATGAACACTGAGAACTTTACAATTCTGAGTTTGTGTCATTCACTGATCTCATTTTAATATATAGACCATTTGCCAATTTGAGGCTTCCTCCTGGTGAATATGTTCTTTCCATGCTACAGACATAAATTTATTTATGATCCTGACAGGAGCAACTAATGAGAATCTACCAACATCCAGCAGGAAACAATTTTGAATTATGGCTATTTTTATTATGCATATTCTCGCAGCTTCTTTTTAACACACAAGGAAGTGAGGTGAAAATTGATTGACATGTTTAAGGCCCTAGACAGGAGCAGAGAGTACAGGCGATAGTTTGTATCTGAATATCACTGTTTCAATATGAGCTCTTTAGATCTTTTAAATATTTGCCTTGAAAGACAGTGTTCTAAGGACAGTTTGAAAGATTTATGGGTAACACTGTCATATTTGGTCGTTGACCAAAGTCTGTTTGCAGATGTACTAACGTGGGACCAGCAATGCCAGTTCTGTGATAAATCACCAGCTTTAGATACATTTTACTACTTTGAATGGTTAGTCTATATTTTCTTACATCAAACTCACATTTTAGAATTTTATGTACTAGACCACCCCATCTTATTTCCTGTTCTGGACAACAGAATACATCTTGGGAAACCAGTTACTGCCTGGAAAATGGAAATAGGCTGTGTTGTGGCTACCTGCACCTGCTCTGGTCATCGTCTAAGCATAATTCCAGCCCTCCCCACTCCCTCTTTGGTCTCTTCTACACAGTTAGGAGTGGGGCCAATCACGAATATGCATGTGTTATACACCTGTGACCAAGAGATCCTCCATCACAGAATGGCAGAGTATCAATTACTTGGAATGGATGACTTGTGGCAGCTGCTGTTTGTGACCGAGCGGGCTCTCTGCCCTGCACTGACAGCTGCACATCACATCCTGCGATCACACCACCTCAGCCACCTCCATGACCAATTCATCAAAAAAAGGGGGCTGAGCCTACTGATCCCAAGGTATTACTGTATGGGCAGCCTGCTCCAGAGGTGTTATATGTAAAGTTGTCTCTCTGAATATTAGGAAATGAGATCACAATGATTTTTGTAACTTATCACTATTAATAAATAACAATAATCCCTGCCATTTATTGGTTGCTTACCTATATGAAACACTTTAATGAATGATCAAATTTAATCTTCACAAAAACCCTTTATATGAGAAGCTAGCAAATTGTTTCTATGAAGGGCAAGATAGTACAAATATTTAGGGATTTTAGGCTGTTTGATGTCCCCAAAAATTCTCATAGACACTATGTAAATGAACAGGCATGGCCATGTAAAACTTTCTTTTCAAAATTGGCGGCAGGCCAGATTTGGCCCATGGTCAAAGTTTTCTAACCTCTGCTTTATGCTAGTATACTCATTTTATAGATGAGGAAACTGAGGTTTAGGGAGTTTAGCTGATTAAAATAACATAGCTGCTAAGTTGCAGAGCTAGGATTCTAACCCAAGGAATTTGACCGTTATCCCTCAGTCATAATTCCTGCACGTTACTGTGTCATCCTACTATGATAAATAACAAGGAAATGGACTTTTAGCTTCTGCATGGTGAGAATTATAGTTATGACCCAAACTTCTAAGGGGAATGTTGTATAGAGAACTGAGTCCTGAAGATGCTACTTAGGAAAGTGTAGATAGTCTAATCTAATCTACAGCACATTCAAATGATGTAATTGCATCCTTGACTAATTGAAAAAAGCTTCTAAAGTTCTTTGAGCGATCTGATATTGTGGCTGTTTTAGTCAATAGGATTGCAAAAAGCAATGACCCTAATTTTTAAAAATATGTATATTATTAGTTTTAAAATTTTGTTTATATGTTTGGGGTCCAAGTGTTACATAGTAAGATAACTTCTGCATATTCTCAAGGAAAAAATTTATTTTTCACAAAAACAAATTATGCAGAAGAGTTTCTCCCATATTTAACATTAACTCCTTGAATGAGAATTCTAAAGGTTTTTATTTTCCAGGATGGACAACTCCTTTTGTGTTTTATTTCCATGGTGACAGTTAAGTTTGGGCTTAAGAACAACAAACCTGCAAGATAACCATCCAGTTGACATTAATGGGCATCCCCTTAGGGCATTTGCAGTGCTTCATGGTGTCCAGATTGCACCTGAAGTAGAATTACAGAGGCCTGTTGTGTTTTTTATACAGCAAGCTCTTTAAAAGCTGAAGCTTCTCAGAGTAGGCTGAAATTAGGAAATACTTAATTTTAGATAACAGTTCAGCACACACAAAAATATTGTGAGCAGCTAGAGACTTGAAAGGCATTCCCAGGACACCATAAAGAACTCCAGAACTCACAGCTTCTGACCTTTGGGTGAATGAAATTTTAGGAAGTGTGCAGCTGGCAAAATGGGGGCTTCATGTGACTAAACATTGTTGCTCATACTTTGAGGGGAAGCTCAAAATGGAGCTACTCCCTAGCAGAGAAATCAGTAGAGTTACCTTGTCTAAAGGTAACTCTACTCTCTTTGGAAATCTGAAACCATTGAATGTAAGTGAGCTTCCATTCATTACTAAGAAAGCTGACAGAGGAGTAAAATCCAACTAGTGGAAAAGTTGACTGCTGTGCTCTTGTGTGTGAAGTGGTTACTGTAAATTAACTGCTGTAACAAATTATAAAGGTATGGTTGATGAATGTAGAAAACTTTTTTCTTTTGGATCAGTTCCTTAAGTCCTTGGCATAATTCATTTAATGAAAAAAAATGTAACCCAAATTAAAAAATGGAATTATGGTACTATGGACAACATTTTGTTGTAAAATATATTTTACAACTTTATTAAGGTATATGCCTTTTCTGGACATTTCATAGTAATGGAATCATATACTATAGAATCTTTTGTGTCTGGCTTCTTTCAGGTAGCATAATGTTTTTGAGGGTTCTCCATGTTGTAACATGTATCAATGGTATTCCCTGGTATGTAGATACCACATTGAGTTTATGTATTCACCAGTGGATGGACATATGGACTGTTTCCAATTTGAGACTATTATTAATAATGCTGTTATGAATATTAGCATACAAGTCTATGTGTCCCTATGTTTTCTTTTGTCTTTGATAGATACTAGTGGAATTGCTGGCTTGTATGGTATATTTATATTTATGATTTAAGACACTGCCAAATTGTTTTGTAAAGTGGCTGTATCATTTTACTTTCCCAACCAGGAATGTATGAGGGTTCCAGTTTCTTGACATCCTTGCCAATCTTTAGTATTGCCTGTCCTTTTTTTTTTTTTTTTTTTTTGAGACGGAATCTCGCTCTGTCACCCAGGCTGGAGTGCAATGGCACAATCTCAGCTCACTGCAACCTCTGCCTCCGGATTCAAGTGAGTCTCCTGCCTCAGCCTCCCTAGTAGCTGGGATTACAGGCATGCGTCACCACACCTGGCTAATTTTGTATTTTTAGTAGAGATCGGGTTTCACCATGTTGGCCAGGCTGGTCTCAAACTCCTGACCTCAGGTGATCCACCCGCCTCAGCCTCCCAAATTGCTGAGATTACAGGCGTGAGCCACCATGCCCGGCTTGCCTGTCTTTTTTATTATGGCCAGTCTAGTGACCGTGGAGTGGTATTTCATGGTAGTTTTACTTACACTTCCCTAATGGCTAAAAATGTGGAGCATATTCTCATAGCTATTGGTGTATCTTCTTTGGTGAAATGTCTAAATGTTTTGCCTGTTTTTAGAACGGAGTCATTTATCTTCTGATTATTGAATTTGTTTTCTAAAAATATTTTCTGGATATAAGTTCCTTATCAAATATATGGCTGGCGAATATTTTTCTCCTATTTTGTGGGTTGTCTTTTTACTTTCTTGATATGCCCTTTGAGAGAAAAAGTTTTTCATTTTGTTAAGTACAATGTAATTGTTTTTTCTTTTGTTGCTTGTGCTTTGGTGTTGTATCTAAGAAGTTATCTCCTCCCTCAAGTTCACAAAAATTTACTCACATGTTTTCTCTTAAGAGTTTTCCATATACATTTTAAGGTCAACTTGTTAATTTCATGGAAAAAAGTGCTAAGATTTTGGTAGGTAGTACATTAAATCAATAGATCAACTTGGGAAGAATTGCCATCTTAATATCACCTCTTCCAATTCATAACATTTAATGTCTATTTATTTAGATTTTCTTCATGTTCTCTTAACAATGCTTTGAATTTTTGATGTACAAATCTTGCATTATTTTGTTAAATTTATTTTAAAGTATTGTATTTTTTGTGGTGCTATTTTGATGGAATTATTTCCTTCATATCATTTTAGATCATTTGTTAGTGATGTGTAGAAAGAAAATTGACCTTACATCCTGTATCTTGCTAAACTTGTTTATTAATTCTAGTAGTTTTTAAAAATGGATTTCTCAGGATTTCCTATATTTGTGTCATCTCTGAATAAAGACAGTTTTGACTCTTCCTTTCTGATTTTGATGCCATTGATTTTTATGTTCCTTATTGTACTAACTAGAAGCTCCAATACAGTGTTGAATATAAGTGGTAAGAGTGGACATCCTTACATTGTTCCCAATCTTAGGGGGAAAGCTTTCACCCTTTTGTATTAGGTATCTTAACTGTAGATTTTTTAATAGAAGTCATTTATTTAGTTGAGAAATTTACTTCTATTCTAGCTTGTTGAGATTTTTTTTATGAAAGGGATTTTGTTAAATGCATTTTCTGCATCTGTTAAAACTATAATGTGATTTTTGTCATTTATTCTATTAATATAGTATATATTAATTGATTTTTGGATGTTAAACTTCTGCAATACATCCCACTTAGTCATATTGTACAATCCTTTTTATGTGCTGCAGAATTCAGATCATTAATATTTTAGGATATTTGCTTCTGTGTTCCTTAGGGATGTTGATATGTAGTTTTCTGGTCTTATAATGCCTTGGTCTGATTTTGTTACCAGAGTAAAACTGGCCTTATAGATTGTGTTGGGAAGTGTTCTCTCTTCTATTTTTTGAAAAAGTTTGTGGAAGAGTAGAATTCACCACTGAAGCCATCTGGGCCTGAATTTTTCTTTTGGGAATATTTTAAATTCTTAATTTTTTTTTTTTTGCTTCTTACAGGCCTATTTAGATTTTCCATGTCTCCTTGAGTTGGTTTCAGTAATTTGTTTTTATTCTTTTTTTCTTGAACTATTTTTGAATGGTTGCTGTAGTCATTATAATGTGCATCTTATTTTACTCTACTTCAGAATAATACTAACTTAATTCTAATAAAATATAAAAGCTTTACTTCAATACATCTCCTTTTCCTCCCCCACTCTTTTATGCTATTATTGTCATTTATATTACATTTACATATGTATGAATACTCCATTTAGTGCTCTAAGTCTTGCTTTATAAAATCTTTGTTTACATGGAAATGTGATTTTTTTTGCTTTGTTTTCGAAGGATCACTGTGGGATATAGTCTTGATTGACAGATTTTTTTCTTTCTTTCAGTAGTTTGATTATTTTATTCTACTGCGTTCAGGCCTCCATTGTTTTTTGTTTTGTTTTTAAATTTTTAATTTTTGTGGCTACATAGTAGGTGTGTATAGTTATGAGGTACATGAGATGTTTTGATTCAGGCATGCAATGTGTAATAATCTTATCATGGAAAATGGAACATCTGTCCCCTCAAGCATTTATCCTTTGTGTTACAGACAAACTAATTATACTCTTTTAGTTATTTTAAGATATGCAATAAAATTATTATTGAATATATTCACTCTGTTGTGCTATCAAATAATAGGTCTTATTCATTCTTTCTATTTTTTTTGTACCCATTAACCATCTCCACCTCTCCCCTACCCATTTCCCCCACTTACCACCCTTCCTAGCCTCTGGTAACCATCCTTCTACTTTCTGTGTCCATGAGTTCAATTGTTTTGATTTTTTAGATCCCACATGTAAGTGAAAACATGTGATGTTTGCCTTTCTGCGCCTGGCTGATTTCACTTAACATAATGACCTTCAGTTCCACCCATGTTGTTGCAAATGACAGGATCTCATCCTTTTTTATGGTTCAATAGTACTCCATTGTGTATGAGCACAACATTTTTTTATCCATGTGTTGATGGACACTTAGGTCGCCTTCAAGTCTTAGCTATAGTCAACAGTGCTGCAATAAACATGGGAATGCGGGTATCTCTTCAGTATACTGATTTCCTTTCTTTTGGGTATATACCCAGCAGTGGGATTGGTGGATCTTTTAGTAGCTCTGTTTTTAGCTCTGTGAGGAACCTCCTAACTGTTCTACATATCGGCTGTATTAATTTACGTTCCCACCAACGGTGTATGCAAGAGTTGCCGCTCTTACTTTTGATAAGAGGTCATAAATTATTTGGATTGTTATTTCACTGTAGGTAGTGTCATTTTTTTCTTGCTGCTTTCTTTTTAAAAAGTATTTGCAGTGTTTTATTTTTTAAGCATTGTGATGTGAACAGTGAGCTGAATATACTATCTTTACTAAAATTTTGTTATGAAAACATTTTTTAAATGCAAAAGCAGAGAGAACAGAAAATCAGCTCCCCTGTATTCATTACCTTGCTTCAATAAATGCAAATTTATAAAGAATCTGGAATCTATTCCCAAGGAATTAACCTACAACCAATTCCTGAAGGCATATCACTTTATCTGTAAATATTTTAGTATCTCTTAAAGGCCACAGCTCTTTGGAACATAAACACATCATTATCATAAACAAAATTAAAAATAAATTATTCCTATATTAGAATATCTAATCAATATCAAAATTCTCTCATTTATGTCACATTTGTTTGTTTCTTGGTTTTACATTACATCTCATTCAGAATCTTTATAAAACTCACACTTTGCAACTCGTTGGTCTGCTTCTGAAGAATCTTTTAATCTCTGTAGCCTATCCATTTTGCAGTTGAAGGTTGGGAGAGAGGAAGGGTGGTATAAATGTGTGAGTGAATTATGTTTTATTTATTTATTTTTTTGAGACGGAGTCTCGCTCTTTCGCCCAGGCTGGAGTGCAGTGGCGCCGTCTCGGCTCACTGCGAGCTCCGCCTCCCGGGTTCACGCCATTCTCCTGCCTCAGCCTCCAGAGTAGCTGGGACTACAGGTGCCCACCACCATGCCCGGCTAATCTTTTTTGTATTTTCAGTAGAAACGGGGTTTTACCTTGTTAGCCAGGATGGTGTGGATCTCCTGCCCTCGTGATCTGCCCGCCTCGGCCTCCCAAAGTGCTGGGATTACAGGCGTGAGCCACCGCCCCCGGCCAATATGTTGCTGCTTTTAAGATTTACTGTGCCTTTCTATTTTCAACAGTTTGACTTTGATGTGTCCAGATATAGATCTCTGTGTTTATCTTACTAGAGTTTTAGTTTAAGTTCGGGGGTACATGCGCAGGTTTATTATATAGGTAAAGTCGTGTCACGGGGGTTTGTTGTACAGATTACTTCATCACTCAGGTGTTAAGCCTAATACCCATTAGTTATTTTTCCTTTTCCTCTTTCTCCTCTCACTCTCCACCCTCAGCCAGGACCCAGTGTCTATTGTTCCTGAATAGAGTTTGTTGAACTACTTAGATCTGTATATTAGTATGCTTCATCAAATTTGGAAGATTTTCAGCTATTATTTGTCAAGTATTTTTCGACCCACTCTTTTCCCCTTTTCCTCTGCTTTTGGAACTACCGTGGTACTTATTTGGTGTGCTTGATGTTGTCCCATGGGTTTCTGAGACTCTGCTTATTTTTCTTAAAACTTTTTCCTCTGTGTTTTTCAAATTAGATAATTTCTGTTGATCTGTTTTCTAGTTCACTAATTTCTTCTTCTGCCTTCTCAAATTTGCTGTGAGTGCCTGTAGAGAAATTTTCATTTCAGATATTGATCTTTTCAACTCCAAAATTTCCCATTCAATTGTTTTTTTTAATTGAGATTATCTATTAGTTGAGAAATTGGCATCATATTTTCCTTTAATTTTTAAACATGGTTTTCTTTAGTTTCAGAACATATTTTAATAGCTGATTAGAAGTTTTTGTCTGCTAAGTCTGTTTAGGACTGCTCAGGGACATTTTCTGTTGATAGTTTTTTTTTCCTACCGTGTATGAGTCACACTTTATTTTTCTTTACTTGTCTCGTAATTTTTGTTATTATTGACTACTGACATTTTAGATATGTAGTGGCAACTGTGGTTTCTGCTTTTCTCTACCCTGAGAAATTTGTAGCTGTTGTTATTGTTTGTTTAGTAACTCGTTTGTAGTAAATCTGTGGCATGTCTTCCCTGCAATGTGCAACTGCTGATGTCTCCACTCAGTTTCTTTTTTTACTTAAAAAAAAAATTAGCCTGGTTTCTTAAGGTTTGCGCCTGTGTCTGCATAGTTCAGTAGTCAGTCAATAACTGAACAAAAGTTGGACTCAAATACCTCCAGCCAATAAGGCTTCCACTTTCTGCTCATGGTTTTGTGTGTGGCTGGAGAGTACATTCAAACTTTATGTCATTTTCAAGTCTTCTCCCAGCTCTTACATTCAGCTGTCCTCTCTTGTGTCGTGTGTGTGTGTGTGTGTGTGTGTGTGTGTGGGTGTGTGTGTGTACATTGCATTGGCCATGGGTATGTAGGTGGCTTAGGCCCCTGAGGTCTCTTCTACACATTTGTATAGCCCTGGTCAACTCAGTATATGTGAAGCATATTCTAGCCCTCTGTGTTTGGTTTACCTACTGGAACTCCCTGATAAATCTCTGATTGATCCACTAGTCTTTTGTTTACTCCAAACAGGACAGCAGTCTCAGGCTATCTAAACTGCTGGTGTTCCTGTTTGCTTTCCAGTAAAAACTTTTACTTTAACTGTGAATGCTCTAATCAAGTGAGCCTCCTTTGGCAGGTGCAGTGAAGCTGCTGTTTTTCACAGTCTGTCCTGCCCTGGTTGAGTGAATTACCTGATGACAGAGCCGGGGATGGGGGTTGTGGGATGGAAGCAGATTCAGACAAAATCACCGCCACAGACTCACTGTTCTGACCCTGAGTTCAATAATTGTCATAAATAAATGCTGTTCAGATTTTTGAGTGCCTTTGGTCAATTTCTAGAGCAATCAAATGATTTTTTTGACAGTTTTGTCCAGTTGTATGATGGCTATCTAGGGAGAGTATTTGTCAACTTCCTCACTCCCTGATGCCAGAAGTTCTCTTCATAACACTGTGTGTGTTTATGAAGGCTCATTTGTCAGAATGCATGGGCCTAGGAATACATTTGAGACATACATGATGTTTTAGTCCATTTTGTGTTGCTACAAAGGAATACCTGAGGCTGGGTAATTTATAAAGTAAAGAGATTTATTTGGCTCACGGTTCTGCAGGCTGTACAAGAAGCATGGTGCTGGCATCTGCTCAGTTTCGGGTGAGGGCCTTGACTGCTTCCACTCATGGTGGGGGGCAACAGGGAGCTCCCATGTGCAGAGAGATCACGTGGTGAGAAGGGAAGCAAGGGGCAGGGGGTGGGGGGGCGGCGGGGAAGGCACCAGGCTCTTTTTAACAACCAGCTCTTGAGGGAACTAATACAGTGAAAACTCATCCCAAGGGAGAGCATTAGCCAATTCACTAGAGATCTGCCCCCATGACCCAGAAACCTTCCATTAGGCCTGAATATTTGGGGCCAATAATCCCCCATATAGGGGATCAAATTTCAACATGAGGTTCATGTCTAATAATCTCTCAGGTGATAACAGTGCTGCTGGTCTCCCAAACCACACTTTGGGGAGCAATTTTCTAGACCTTGATCCAGGTACTAGAGACCCTGGGATTCCCTGTCTTAGAGCCAGAGCCTATATCGAAGACCTGAATGGGCCTCAGAGGACTGACTACTACAAGCGTGTACACCCACAGGCTGGAGGGGTAGATAGGAGGTAGCTGGGTTGAGGGGGGGGTGCAATCTCGAGGTATTGGGAGTTGGGGGGATATGGAAGACAATGCTTGGAAAGCTTGGACCTTTAAGCTGGGATTCTACACACAGAAGCACAGAAGCAGGGCTGGGATGGGTGGGAACAAAGAGAGCCTCCATTTGCACTCTTGCTCCAAGTATGATTAGGCCTGCTTATGGGTACTTCAGGAAACGTTTGGTTGAAATTATTTTATCTTTGGGCCAAAACACAAAATGGACAGAGTATAGTTTTTCTCTTCTCTTTCTCTTCCTCCTCCTTCTCCTTCTCTTTCTCTTTCTCTTCCTCCTCCTTCTCCTTCTCTTTCTCTTTCTCTTTCTACTTCTCCTTCTCATTCTCCTTCTCCTTCTCTTTCTCTTTCTCTTTCTCTTTTTCTCTTTCTCTTTCTCTTTTTCTCTCTCTCTGTCTTTCTTTCTTTCTTTTTTCAGAGTCTCACTCTGTCACCCAGGCTGGAGTGCAGTGGTGCTTACTGCAACCTCTGCCTCCCAGGTTTCAGCCATCCTCCTGTCTCAGCCTTCCTAGTAGCTGGGACTATAGGTGCCTACCACCACACTTGGCTGATTTTTATATTTTTAATAGAGATGGGGTTTCACATATTGGCCAGGTTGGTCTCGAACTCTTGACCTCAAGTGATCTGCCCTCCTTGGCCTCCCAAAGTGCTGGGATTACAGGTGTGAGCCACTGCGCCCAGCTGACTCCGGTTTTTCTGCTTCTTTTTTTCCCCATGTCTGTATTGCAGTGTGAGAGAACACTTCGATTTCCTCTTCAGTGTGCACACTAAATACTCAAAGTATGTCAACAAATTTTCAACACATCCATTTACTGGGTTTTTGATAACTCTGAGAATCCTCCATTGTTCCGGCTAGCCACTTAGTGTTGGAGCAAAGTTGCTTATACTTATGCTCCTGCTTACTGTTTCGTAGAAATCCATAGTCTTGTTATACCAATTCTTCGAACAAGAAGAACATATCATTTGGCATAACTTACAGGATTCTAATCTTGTCTCTGAAGAGTCGGTGGAAATAGCCATTAATTGCATTTTAAGTAATCCATATTAAAGGATCAATGACATTAACCTTTTCTTTATTCCTTATCCTCTTTTAAAGCTTGTAGAATAGCTGACATAGTGGACATAGGATAAAGATTTAGTGGTTGAGACGGTAAACATTCTGTAAGGACAATCCATGCAAAACAGTGATCCAAACAAATCCAGCAACTGCTGACACAAGTGGCTATCCACTAAAATCCTGAATACCTTTCTTAGCAGCACTTCCTCGTGCCTGTCTTCTTCCCTCCCCTGCTAACCTTTGGAACTTGCACCTATCCGATAACTTTAAAACTTTGACAGGTTGGGCAAAGAAGTGACTGGTACTTAAAACAGCTTGACTCACGAAAGCCAAGTTACCCTTACCTCTACCTTTTGGTTTGGCTTGCATAGCCCTGAATAAATCTTTTAAAACTAACTTTTGGAAATACTGCCTTGTCCCATTTTAGGTTATGCTTTTAAAAATATATAACCTGTGTATTTTTGTTCATTTGTTTGAGACAGCATCTCGCTTTATTTCTCAGGCTGGGGTGCAGTGGTGTGATCCTAGCTCACTGCAGCCATGACCTCCCAGGCTCAAGTGATTTTCCTACCTCAGCCACCTGAGTAGCTGGGACTACAGGCGCATGTCACCGTGCTTGGCTAATTTTTGTATTTTTTTTGTAGAGATGAAGTCTCACTATGTTGCCTAGGCTGGCCTTGAACTACTGAGCTCAAGTGATCCTCCCGCCCCGGCCTCCCAAAGTGGTAGGATTACAGGCATGAGCCACCACACCTAGCCAATCCTGTGAATTTGATGCCATTCCTGTACTCTGCTCTTTTGACAGGAATTATGAATCGCGACCAAAACTAAAGACAGTAGTCAATTGTTGAGGAGCTGCTGAAGCCTTTGCCACAGTGCCACGCAGGGTCTAGATTTCCCAAACACAGGATGTATGTAATGGCAGGGAGGGTGCTGATGTTGGCAGCATGACCAGACCCTGTGGCAGTGGAAGTGGCACAGTCTAGTGGAAAAAGCATTGGACAAAGAGACAGGAGGAGGCTTTGGCTGGAGATCAATCTGCCATGAAATAACATGACCTTGGGCAAGTCAAGCTCTCTGAGCTTCATTTTCCCTGCTGACATAAACAATGCTGCCCTTTCTTCTCAGAATTATTATGGAGATAAAATGAGGTAATAAGTCAGAATGCCTTGAAAAAGTGAAAGATGGTGGCAAATATTAGTATTGTTTCTTCATTCAGCAAACATGTACATGACAGGCATGAATTATCCTAATTAATACACTAGGGGACACCTCAATGATCCATGCACCTGGAGCTTATGGATTTTCAGTTCAGAGGAAAGAGGAACCTGCAAGCAAAACCTTACAGTGCAGTATGGGTTGGGTGCTGGAGTTTCAGCAGCTACCAAACGCTGTTGAAGGACAGAGGTAGCCATGGCTACTCTTCCTAGGAAAGTTGTTAAAATCACCACAGAGGAAGTGGTTTTTGACCTGGCTTTTGGTAAATAATTAGAAGTTTGCCAGACTGAAAGGAGGTAAAAGGGCATCTTTGGCAGAGAAATCAGAATATTCACAGGCAAAGAGGTGTGTGTGTGTGTACATAGCTAATTATTTTGGATGATTGAGAGATTATCTGTATTTACTTGGTTCTAGCCACTGGATATATTAAAAGAAGTATTTTGTATTTAATGTTTTCCAAACTGATTGCCTGCTCTTCTCCCCAGCCCGAACTTGCTTCATCTCAGTTTCTGGCAGCCCCGTCCTTTCACTTGCATGGGTCAAAATTTTTGAAGTTATGCTTGACTCCTTCCTTTCTTCCATACCCTACATCTAATCTATCGGGAGATCCCTGTTTGTTCTACCTTCTAAATATATCTGGAAGTGGACCCCTTCCCTCCATCACCACTGGTTCTATCCTGGATCAAACCGCTGTGGTCTCATGCCTGGATATTGTGAGAGCCTCCTGTTCTCTCTACTTTTATCTTTGGTGCTACATCTTCTCAACATAGCCAACAGAGGATCCTTTAACAATGAAAGTAAGATCATGACACTGTAAATAACTTTCATACCAACCCACTCCTCTTAGAAAAAGCAAGATTCTTACCAAAAACAAAAACAAACCAAACCCACAACATACTACAGGACATGACCGCTGCTGCCTCTCTGGCCTCATCTTTCCTTGTGCACCCCCCAACTCAGCTCTGCAGCCCCTGTGCTCAGCCTCGACCACACCAGGCATTGCTTCTGCCATCAGCCTTTGCACTGGCTGTGCCCTGTGTCTGGAACCTTCTTTCCCTAGGTCTGTTTGTCCTTTATTCTGTCACCTCTTTCATGTTTTTCCTCTGATGTCACCTTTTAGTGAGATCTAAGCTGCTGACCCTATTTAAATTTCACCTCCTCACCCCTTACTCCTGATTTGCTTTAGCTTGCGGTAGTGTTTTCATTTTCTATTCTACTTACCACTTTTAAATACTGCGTAATTTTCTTATTTAGCTTGTCTCTCCCCAGTAGAAGTTTAAGTTGCACAGGCCTGAGATTTTGCATCCCAACACATAAAATAGTACCCAGTACACCTTAGGCTCCTAGTAAATATGTGTTGAATGAATAATGAAAAAGTCACCGTACATGTCACTGGGGGAACTTACCTATGTGAGGAAACATCATGGGCATCCTGAAACAATTATCTTGGATTGTTTGCAATTTAATAATTTGCAATTGGCAAAGTAAAAATGAGTTCCAGTCTTTGTTTTGTGTCGGGAGTGTGTATTTTTAAAAGAAACATCCGGGCTGGGCGCAATGGCTCATGCCTGTAATCCCAACAGTTTGGGAGGCAAAGATGGGTGGATTACCTGAGGTCAGGAGTTTGAGACCAGCCAAATATTGTAAACCCCTGTCTCTACTAATAAAACAAAAATTAGCCAGGCGTGGTGGCAGGCGTCTGTAATCCCAGCTACTCACGAGGCTGAGGCAGGAGAATCACTTGAACTCAGGAGGCAGAGGTTGCAGTGAGCCAAGATCGTGCCATTGCACTCCAGCCTGGGTGATAGAGTGAGACTCTGTCTCACAAAAAAAAAAAAAAAAAAAAAAAAGAAAAAAAAAAGAAACACCCAGTTTAAAATCCAGTTTAAAGAAGAGATTCCTTCACATTGACCGTTGGTATTGTTTTGCAATTTAAATTTTTAAAAATTAAATGTTGTCAATTAAGGACATACATAGAACATAATGTATATTTCACCATGCCCTCTGAACAAAACAGCGCTTGTGCGGCATTACTGAGTTTCCTCTTTATGGTCTGGAGAAATGGGACCCTTGACAATCCTTGGAAGCCTTTAACAAAAAAAGAAAAAAAGAAAAGAAAATTTTAGGTCACAATGGCATGTCAAAATTCCAAAAATTTTTTTTTTCTTCTCTTTACCGAGTATTGTGTATTTTGCCCTCCAATCAATAAATGTCTCCACTTTTCTGCCAACCAAACAGGAACTGAAAATAGGTGCAAACGAAGTAAGATGGGAGAAAAAAAAGAGTATGAAAAATTTCAAAATCTGAAAGAAATGGAGCCCCATCTTTTATTAAACATACTTATTGAACTTCATAAAGCTAGTTACATTGGTACCAAGGACAATTTCTGTAAAAGCTTCTATTTTTGGTGTTTACAGATTTGCCCACAGAAGGGACCCTTCTCTGTTAGGCCTGTCAATTTCTCTTGCCCTTTCTCTTCCTCTGCCTTCCTTTTGTCCAAGGATCTCAGCATTGTTTGATTTGCAGCCTCTGTGAGTTTATTCACAGGAACATATAGTCTTCTCACAAGCTGAAAGGTCACTTGTGCAAAGCCCTCGCTCTCTACTCCTTGGGGCAACAGGTTGGTCTACGTGCTTTTCCTCTTCATTAGAATGTTAAAATATGTATCATGGAAGAAAAAACAGGGCAAAAATGCCAACATCTGTATACTTTCACTAGTTAGGCACAGCTGATACAGGCTATTTAATCAATTTTTTTCACCATGCTAGCTGTTTTTTATTTTTAGCGAAAAATATACTTAAAGGCCACTTTTTCTTTTCTCAACAGTGTGTAGAAAAACTATGAATGGTTTTTGTATGTATAATATAATAAATAGCACGGTGTTGTGACTAATGTCATTGAAGATATTTCTAGATTTTTATATCCTTTCTATTTCTACGAAGTTCTAAAACATTTCTCCTTTTGCTTTATCTTGTCCTTTCTCTGGTTTTAGTCATCCATCACAAAGCTCGTTTGTCATTAATGACCCATGACCCCTTTTTATTATACATACTTTAGAAGGTCATGGATCTTAGCTCTGGCAAAGGAGACATTTCATTTTCCTAATTGGCAGGTTATGAGGCCACAGGGGAGCCTTGAAATTTGATTGATGATTAATCACTCAAATAAGATATGGCAGTAAAATAGTTAAGGACAATGAATCAAGAGCAAGATTGAAATAACTGTATTTGGTGGAGTTTCTTGGATTTGCTGTTTACTTTTGAAACAATCACTTTAGTTTGCCAGCCAATAATTTCTAGACAAAGAATTGGCAAGATTTTTGTATTAATGGTTATCTCTTGCTTTTGAGTAAAGGATTTCAAGGTTCTGATCTCTTTTTTTGAAGTATTTATATATAAGCAGAGAATATGGTAGAGTTTAGCTATTTTTAGTGAAATGAGCATGGTAAAATCATAAATATATTCTTAAAGGTAAAATTGGTGATACTTGTAATTGTTAATCTTCATAAAAGTATCTCTCCAGACATTGGAATTGTACTGAAGAACAAATCTATGTCTCAAAAAACTGGACTTAAAGTTGAAATATTGGGCTGAACAATAACTAAATTCAATAAATATTTATGAAACACCTGTAATGTGCCAGGCACACTTGTAACTTACTTTACAAGGTGCTTTCATGTATATTTGCTCCTTATTAATCTCATTTGATCCACTGGATTCTGGCAAGTCTTAGGCAGTGTGGTAGACAATATTGCTCCAACTTTACACATGAGAAAGTAAACCGAAACCATGACTTGCCAAGGCCAGGTAGTGGCTAGTAAGAGGACAATCCAAGAGGCTAGTTTTTCTGTCTTCCTGCCGTGTGCTTTTCCCAGTATTTTATGCTGTATTCTTTTTCCTGCCACTTAGAATCTTCTGCTCATGTGAGTGAGTCATACTACTAGTTCTCAAATGTAGTCCCCAAACCACCATCTGCATCATCTGGGAACTTTGTAGACTTGCAAATTCTTAGGCCCCATCCCAGAGCTACTGAATCAGAAACTCTGGAGGTGGCACCCAGCAATCTGTTTTAAGCAAGCCCTCCAGGTGATTCTGATGCAAGCTCAAGTTTGAGAACCACTAAACTCAAGAATACATTTTTTTTGTCAGTAAAAACATGGGTGAGGCAATTTATCCATTATTTATTCAATTACAGCAGCCTTGTCAGAGGCACAGGGAGTGTTCGCTTTCTAGGAACTCATGTAGTTCAGGAGCGAGGACTAGCACACCAGAAATAATTCGATCTGCCTGTATTGTTCATTAATTAAGCCCTGGGTTTTGGAGAAGAGACTGTGCATGCCCTGGGTCTTTGGGGAAGGGAGTAATCCCTGGAGGTGGCAAGGGTGAAGAAGCCTTCCTAGAAGAAAAAGGAATGGAGATGGGCCTTCAGTTGCCCTAGGATTTGGAGTGAGGAGCCTAGAGAGTGGGCATTCTAGAGGACAGGCATGTTCATGAAACAGTAAGTAATACTGGCTTGAGTAGAGCACAGCTTCGGTGCCGGAATATGGAGAAGTAGATTAGATGAATAAAGTGGATCAAATTGTAATAAACTTCCTTAGTCAAAAGTTGGTACTCCACTGCACAATGGGGAGCAATAACAGACTTTGATTCAATAACTAAGATGATGAAAGCATTGTTCAAGGAATAGTAAACTGCCAGCTGTAAGCAGGATGCATGTATCATCTGAACATCCCACAGTGTTTTACACATTGTTGCCAACCCACTTCCATTAATATTTATGGCCTTTGAAGTCTGGTTTTACAGATATTTGAAAAACAAATAATACTAAAGTATTTATTTTGGGTTGTGGAGATAATTACATGTTTTGCTTGCTTAATAACATGTTCTTGTGTGCCCTTTATTCAGGCCAAATGACAGGTGGTCTTAATCTGCTGATGGGGAAAAGAAGTCAGGGCCTCCTCTGATCAATGTAGCTGGCTTTTCACCCCCATCTTAGACCTTCTTGTTTTATAAGGGGGGGTGGGCTTCAGCCTTACCCTGAATAAGGCTTCTGCTCAGAGAAAGAAAAATGGTGCAGACTTCATCGGGTCAGAGTAAAATGGATTTCCCTGTGGGCATTATGCATTTGAATGCTTTATGAATTATAAAGGCATTTGGTTAACCAGTTATTTTGGACAATTAAAATAAAGGGGAAGTATCAAGTGCTCACTCTGTTTAAGCCTTGTGCCTAGAGCACAGTAATGAAGAAGGTATGTTTTATTGTCCCCACGTAACATCTAGAGTTTTGGCGGAGAGGGGTGCATATACATTTATAAGAGACTATAATATGTGAAAGAGTTGTGTAGCTGCAGCTCATAAAATGAACATAAAATTAGACACGTAACCACATTCTACTTCATGTCTAGTTCTGATGACAGAGATGTAGCTATTTTCGTAGTCACACAGACATAATCAGACCTGCTTCAGGCATGCCTGGAGTCATTCATTGTTCTCTCTTGAAAATCTGAATCCCTTTTTAAAAATGATTAATGCATTAGTGTCATCTTTGTATAATATACATTAAAAAAATTCCTTTCTCATAAATAAAACAGCAGTTTAGGCCAGTTGCTCTAGACTCGAAAGAAAGCCAGGAGCAATAGCGGCAGTGAGAGAACCAGAGCCCTCTTGAGGGGGAAGTCTCTGAGGCTTTCCTTAGTAATTGGACTTCTGTCTGATGTGTGAACCATGTACTCTCCAGCCATTTCTGTTCAGGACGCACCTAGACAATGTACAGTGTCAACAGTTAATCTGTCATGATAATAATAACAACACATGGTTTGCCAATATCGTCTCCAGAGCCAGACAGGTCAATGTGATATTTTTTTGTGTTTAGGTGGTTGCTATTTTGTGATTTAATTTATGACCTTGAATTTGGATCTATTCGGTGGATGAAAGTATGTTTTAAATATATGTAAGAACTATAAAGTCAGGGATAATTATTTGAGGCATCAAAATTGTTGGGATATATTTCTGTATCTTGACAGACTCATAGTAGATTGTGAGGAAAATGGACACACTATGATTTTGAACCTGAAAGCCCTCCCAAATCACCACATATAAAACCCACTGATTTAAAACACTGCACATGTATCATCTCTTCTGGGGCCAGATTCCCACTTTGCAGAGTCATAGGAGATAAATCTTTGGGATTTAGTATTGTGCAGGGGTCTCAATCTCCATGTATATTGGGAGAAAATAATCAAAATGAATTTGGAAAGATCTATGAAATAAAAGTTGGGAAAATAAAACTTTGTCTTTTAATGTTCCACTTCATCTGAGTTATTCTCTTCCATTACCATCGTATTTTCTTATGATCTTACTAATATTCTAGCAAAGCGGTTCTTAACCTTTTGGGTTATAATCTTTTAAAAAATCTGATGAAAGCTATGACATCTCACCCCAGAAAATTGCTCATGCGCACATGCTTGCAAAAAATTTCCATGAAATCGAGGGGTTGGGGGAAGACTTTACTGAATTCTAATGTCCTAAGGCATTAATTGAATGTAATGAAATAACTTCTTATCTATGCACTAGCTATGTACCATCCTTGAGAGAATTAAGAAAATAATCACGCAAATAATTTTCTCCAGAGCTTAATTCTCTCAGAAGTAAGTGGAATCCCACTTGAGAAAGGCTGCAGATGAAACAAAACGAATACACTAATGTATATTTCATATATACTCTATTATACATTGGACTCATACAGCTATAGTCATATTGCTGCTCAAAAATAACATGCAGATTTGGGATTTAATAATTATACATGTTTTAAAGACAGGTCAGTTTCCGGTACATTCTTTCCCCCCTGATATTTTCATGATAGAATAAATTATTCAATTTCACTGAAATGACTATTCACTCAGGCACCTTTGAGAAGCATTGCACTCCAGGTGTAGATAGAACTAACCTACATTCAGTTTTAAAAATCAAGAACAATAGTGTAAACCCCACTGACAAAAACTATGAAGTCTGAAAATGATGTGTTTTAACATATTGTGTAATGGGCCCCTTTCTGCTTCCACACGTCTTTGCTTTCTTGCCTGATGGGCAACACAAGCCCATCCCTTGCCTGATGGGCAACACATTATTCAAATGATTAGTTGATGCACTGTAATTATCAGTTTGAGACACCAGCCATACCTCTGACCGACTTCCCTCTCTCCAGAGCTTCCAGGAAGCAACTGCACAGGCAGTTTTTGCAGCACCTCATCTTTCTTACTAAACTGAATGGCTACCTTCTCATTTATTTCACCAGGAAGACCACGTGGGCCTGAGGGGGCAGTTTCTAGCTCACTCCCTTCTCACCAGCTCTCTTCGATGCCCCACTCCTGGTAGGAAACCTGATAAGCTCTAACTGGTCAGTCAGCACTGGGCTACATTGGGGCCCGAAGATTTCTGGCTGTGAAGGATAAGGTTTCTTTTCTTTCATGTGAGTGCATAATCCAAGGTCGGTGGGCTCAAAGAGGTGAGTGTGATTGATCATCAGAACAACTGCCCTGGGGCATATTTGGAATATGTGCTTTCCTTTTGGAAGAGAGGGAGAAGCACATGGAGAAGAGGGGATGACAGTGGTAGTAACAGATTTAGATGTGGGATTTGTCCCTATGTTCATTGGGGCCAAACTTTAAGATCAACTTCCAGAAAAAGGAGTTCAACTCTCTGATGTCAGCATGTGTCAATTATGTGGCTTCCCTGTAGCTAGGTGTTTCTAGCCTGGGAGGCAGGGGCCCTAGCCTTCCCACAGCAAGCAATAGCCCCTGAGTGTTATCACCCAGGTTCTTGGTGATGACACTGAGTGGTAGAGAACAGGTCAGATTCTGTTTAAGAAGGTCATGAAGTGTAATATGTTTTAGCACGATTGCCACCAAAAATAAAGTTCAGAGCTTAAAGTATTAACATGTATCTTTGTTATCTGGAATATAGACTTATGCAATGACTGAGGTGCTTCTTGGTTTTGTATTTTGGAACTTCCCTCATCAGTCAAACCTTTTCTGTTCCCACTGCTGAAGTTCTCTTTTAATGCAAGCTCAAAGCACATAGTCATATTTGAAGTTACCTTTTATTTTTATCTCATCATTCACTCATGATTTTCTCATTTTATGTGTGCCTCTTCCTTTCCTCTCTGAATCAGGTGATTTCCACCCCCATCCCCACTTTTGTTAAGAGATCCTTGCTGAAGGCTCTGTTCTTGCCTCAGTCCTCCCTTCCTACCCAATCCACCTGACTCGTTCTCCTTCACTTTCCTTTCCTTCTTAATTTTCATCTTTCTTATGCTTTCATTTACTTCCTTTCCTGACTCACTATCCTTTCTCCCCTCAGCTACCTCTGATGTTTGTATTATGTATATATTTCATTATTCTATATATGCAAAAAGATAAAGAGGGACATAATGAGAATCACTGTCCTCTCTACCAAGCTGAAGATGCAGAAAGTCACCAATAGCTCTCAAGTCCCATCCTCAACTATATACCCCTCCCTTCTCTCCAGAGGTAACCACTGTCTTTAACTCTATTTCACATCCTGCCTAGGTTCCCCTGGGCAGGAGGCAGGATGCTTTCCCCTGCACTCAGCCTGTGCAGTGGCCCCTTCTCTTGGCTGCTGGAGGCTAAGATGGGGGGCTGAAATGAGAGGACCACCCTACTGCAGCCAGGGAAGGTGGGAGTCAGGGCAGGTGGGAAAGGGTAACTCTTTCACTACAGAACATGGCCGAATTGCTCCTCATTGGACAGTCACGTTTTTATTCAGATGATCTTCTCTGGCCTCTTTTATATATTTAGATAGGAAAATATTGTTACATGTTCAGTGAACTTTTATTAAGCACCTTCTCAATGCCTGGCACTGTGCTTAGTAGGACTTTTTTATGGGGGTGTAGATTCACTTCAATCCTCAGCTTCCTATTGCCCTTTTCTTTTTGATTGAGAAACCCCATTATACTTTAAAATGTATCTTTATATAAAGGATGATCTGTATCTTTTACTTTAAGTGTACTTGTCAAAGTTGGGTGATGTATTTTATATTATACACTCTGCTTCTCAGTTTGTTTGAAAGATTTCATGTACATAAAAGAGCTTGGGCCAAAGGGATACAGTAAGTGAGTATTCAGTAAGTGACTAAGCTGGGTGACCTTAAGCAAGATTTTTAGTTTCTTTGGCATTGATTTTTTAATGTGTGAAAATAGGGGTAATAATAGTCCCAGCTCCCAAAACAGTTGATAAAATAAGATAATCCATGTAAAGTGTTTACTGCACTGCCTGGCATATAGCACTAAATAAATGTTAGCTACTATAACATGGCATTTTAAGCTTAGAACATTAAGTCATGATGGAATTTATTTGAAACATTTGTTGTAGAATGGAACATAGAGCTTGAAGGCTGTGTGACTGGTACTGCAGCTTAGAAGGGAGGAGCATACTCTGACCTAAGAACTCGTGAAGTGGCTCTTGGAGGAGGTGTTATCAATGAAATGTATTTTGCTGTGGAGGAGGTTGGAATCTCCACTTCCCATAGACCTGTTTTGACTATTTTGACTACTGTTCCGCTGTATGTGGCATGCCATAAACATACCTTCGTTTTAATGGAAAAGGTTGCTGCCATTCTGCTAGTCAGATCTTTTGCCTGCTGTTAGACAAACAGAATTAAATATGTCGTTAATCTCCACAGGGCAGGTCAGAAGTCTCTCTAGACTCCTAAAATCCTGAACTAAAACCACAGAGTTCTCAAAATAAACTGTGCAGTTTGGTCCGAAATGCAAGATGATTGAAGAGCAAAATGATTTACTCTGTCGGTGGTTACTACCCAATTGATTTTTCTTAAGTTGTAGATTGAATAGCTTCAGTTCCCTATCTGGAATACAGGGAAAACAATACCTGCCTCTTTTATTTAATAAACAAACAGAATTGACATCCTTTTTTATTTTAACTTCGTGCTTTTTTTCTTCAAGTAATCTTATGACAAAGATGACAATAGTAATGATGATTCTAATACTTCATGAATAATACTTTTCCTTCTACAAAATGCTTTCACATTCTTTATTTCAGTCCATTTTCAGTAGGTTTACAGGTTTGAATTACATTTCTCATTGTGGATGACTTAGTTTTGCAATGGTCTATATTATTGAATAATTATAAACATTTGAATATATGATCATGAGATGTAAACATTGATAAATGGCATGTGATATTATTAGTAGGCAATACTTTAGCATGACTAGTCAAAGATGAGTTTTTGCAAATTAGCTAAAATATACGAATATCCAGCTCACACTAATTTCTCTCCTAATGCTTTCAGCCTATTCCACTCCATCTAACATAAGATTATTATTCTTTTATATTGTTTTACACAAATTTTATACACACACATATATACATACATACACTTACGGCCGTTTTTCCCTAAGCACCTACCATAATGTGGAGCTCATAGTAGAGGCATAATTAATCCTTCTTAACTGGCTATGTAGAGTTGCTTTTCTGTGTATGCTATTTTGGGGTATGTGGGGGAATGAAGTTATGTCTTTGCTTTCCAACAGTTGTGGTTTTTATTAACCTTTAGTTATCAAGTGGTCTTTATTTTTCTACCAACATGCTCTTACTATATTAAAGAAATATTTGTCATGAATAGTTTCTTCCCATTCTACATTTCCTTCTGTGACCACTCTTTTCTCTCTCTCACACACAAGATTTTGAAAGATGCTTCCTTAAAGAGCTCCAAGACAGTGTCATGCAATGGAAAGAATGTAAAACTAAGGGCATGAGCCATCTAGGTTGTGCACGCATTAATGGGGTTTCTACTTTGGTCTTTGGGAGACTCAGTAAAACCTAAGAAAGGAAACCAATGGGGACCAAAGGAAACCAGTAGGAACCACGGATGCCTAAAAATGCCAAGTTACAATGTAAATTCACACAGAATAAGTGTAAAATGAGTAATTGGGCAGTGGGTATTTTCGGAGATAGGAAATATTTTGTGAATGGGGAAATTGTTGTCATATCTTCCCATCTAGCTGAGAAACTCACCCCCCCTTGTAAAGGACTGCAGGATTTCCTTAAAATTTGTGGCTAGAAGAAATGTGAATAAGAATCTATTTGCCTATTTATTTACTTTAAAGATCAGCAATTCATATATGGTAAGACCTTTCCATTTATTCAGAACGCACAGACTGTTTATTTTTAGCAAAGTATTGCTCACTGTTTGGGGATAGAGACCTCAGACGTTGAAATGCATAAAAGAGACCCTCATCAGACATCAAGTGTCTGCAAGGATTTGTGTGTGTCTGGAAAGCAGAATCTCTATAGTAATATCTACTAAAGAGGTATTTTTGATGATGATCAAGATATTCATAGAGGCCAGACATAGATAAGACCAACAGGTTTCAGTCCACTTCTGTTGTCTTTCCCAGATTCCTTAACTGGGTACAGATGTTCTGAAAGGATATTCTTTTATAGACTCAAATACTTGAAAATTTAAAATAAACACACACACACACACACACACACACGATGGAACTAAAATATTTGTAAGTACTTAAATTTGTAAATTCTTGGTTTGCTACCAAATAACTAGAAGATGACTGTGTTGTACATAAAATGGAAAACCAAGTGAAGTGTATTCAGTGGCCTCAGTTTCTCCTTTTTACATACACTCATTTCCCTTCTCTCAGGTGCACCTGGAGAGACTTAATGGCTACTGGACACCCTCACCCTGACATCAAAACCTGTTCTCAAGAAAGGATCCAACTTTAATCCACTAGTGAAAATTTAAGTTATTTATTTACCTGTTCTGCTTTAAACTGTATCTCTAGTTTTGACATTAAAAGTTTTTATCTTGGATAAAGGAATTTTGGGTGTGGACATGAAAGTGGAGACATGTAACTTTCTGAGAGAAAAGAAGTGCCTTTGAAATGAGAGCACCTAGGTGAGCTCCCACTCTCGTATGTCTTAAGCATGCCTGTTTGTGAGTACATACTCAACATATACTGCCAAACTCATAAAGAAAAGGACTGAATGCAAAGTGAGCTCAGATGGGAAGAGCAACATTTGATGAAACATGTAGCTTTATTTTATGTTGGGTTTTGGATATTAAAATGCAAAATCTGTAGCAAGTAGGTAAACAGGAAAGAAGTGAGGTAAATGAAAAGCAATATAAATAATATTCTTCCCTGCGATGTAAGAAATATATTAAGAGGAGGAGGATGTATAGGAGAAAATTATGAAAGTGAGCTGGTCAGGGTAACGAAGAGAGGAAGCTAATTGGAGATTATCTGAAAATAAAATGTCCGCAGTACCCTCTGGGGAAATTAACTGCCAGATGAGAAGCATATTGTAGGAATACAATGACTAATGTTATCTTCTAAGAACAGTTATGGGGATGAGGGCACTCCTTTCACTTGAAGAAAAGATGAAGCAATGAATCAGATGGTGATGAAAGGAAATACATATGATAAGCCCTAACCAGAGCGGACATAGGGTGATTTGTGTGTGTGTGTGTGTGTGTGTGTGTGTGTGTGTGTGAAACTAGTTAAGTATACATATATCCTATTAGTGCCTCTCAATATCAGAAGGACTAGGGGATATTTTTGGAAGTTATGGGTAGGGAAGAGTCACTCCTGAAAAACTTGATTTTTCAAATTTTGAGCAGATTTTTTTCCCAGAATATTTGCGTGGCATGATATTATTAGACTTGTTACTTGTGTCATATTCAAAAGCCTATACGCTGATGGTCAAATAAATGTTTATGCTGTAAAATAAGCCAGGAAAAAATCTACACAGTTGTATTAAAATGTTGAAATTATATTGAACCGTTTTAATCAATCATGTTAAGTATGGGCCTTCATTATAACTTGAAAATGAGGATGGTGATGTATTTTCTAAGTGCTTAAGCGCTCAATAATTGTTCATACATGGGTGAATATATATGTACTTAGTGATAGCAACTTTCAGTGCATGTGTGTGTGTGTGTGTGTGTGTGTGTGTGTGTGTGTGTGTGTGTGTATAATATGTATACCAGATAAAAAACCTCTCCCTTCCCAGCCAGTGTGTGGTCAGGCCGATGCTGCTTTCACAGGCAGGCTGTGGTGCTGACCACTTCAAGTCAGAATGTCATCGCTTGTCCCATCTATTATTATGCTCTTCAGGAAAACATTTGTCCTAAGATCCTAGCCGTGATTGGTGTCCCTGGAGATGCCCTTCTGCATGTTATTCTGTGAGTGGGCTTGTCTTTCTTCTCAAAAGATGCTTGGATAGTGTGTGCTTCATAGAAGCACAGAAATCTTTTGTTTGGTGAGAGAATCTATACCAATTTCTGGAGAGAATCTCCAGAAGTACAAGTCGGCAAGTCCTTTTGCACTGGCCTTGAACTGTGGGGAAGACCACAGAAATGCAGATCTGTGGTAGCCATGACTCAAGGAATTGGGTGACCACACTGCTGATCACCTAGAAGTCATTCTTGGTCTGCGTGTCACAGGTGTTGCTTCTGTGGGCATGATGTAAGAGCAGAGGGGCTTCCAGAGCTCCATGCTTTTATTCTTCTGCTGAAGTCAGGGTTCATCCCATTGGCTCAGTGTTAGTGATAGCAACTTTCAGTGCTAAAAGGCTAAAAGATTGCAGTTTGGTTTGTGATATTGAGAATTGTTGCCCACTTTGTGTACAAATTGTTAATTCACTGCCGCTTAAGGGCTGCCATAGTATTGGAAAGCTGGGCGATGAGTGACTGTCCGTGAGTGGTATTTAACCAGGTATTAACACCAGTGTCACCTCTGTACCTTGCAAAAGAAAAAAGAAAGAAAGAGAGTGAAAAAGAGAAGAGCGGAAAAAAGAAAAGAAAAGGAAGAGCCATCTGTCCAGCGTCCACAGATTTAGAAGTTGAGTTCTTGACATCTGAATTAAAAAGAAAAAATTATAGCTCATTATGACATGAACTCCCAATCAAATTGCTAGAATATTTACCTCAGTTACCAGAAAATTATTTGTTTTCTTTCACTAGGGTTAGGATGTTTGTCCCCTCCAAAACTGATGTTGAAATTTAATTGCCTTTGTAACAGTGTGAAGAAGTGGGACTGTTGAGAGATAATTAGGCCATGAGGGTTCCACCCTTATAGGTAGGATTGTTGTTATTATAAAAGGATGAGTTTGGCCCCCTTCCCTGTCTCTCTCTTGCTCTCTCTTGTCCTTCTGCCTTTTGCCATCGGATGATGCAACTAGAAGGTCGTCACCAGATGCCAGCACCTTGGTACTGGACTTCTCAGACTCCAGAATTGTGAGCCAATAAATTTCTGTCCTTATAAGTTACCCAGTCTCAGGTTTTCTGTTATAACAGCGTCGAACAAACTAAGACATCTCCATAGCAATTATAATAGGCTACTGTTGGCTATTAGCTTAAAGGATCCTTAGAAGCACCAGTATTATTTGATCAAATTGAGGGAAGCGTGTTGTGTTGCAAAAGCAGAGAATCATGAGACATTCAATCACTTAACTCTTTAAGGAAAGATGGGAAACATTGAAATAAATGGTCAGTGACAACAGTAGCAACATCTGAAAAGTGATGTTCCCAAACTAGGAATTTCTCTGGAGAATATGTGTTTGTAATGTCCATTAATTGCTCAGGGAAATGAACAGCATGGACCTGAAATGGGAGGGACCTGTCATAAATAGCACAACCTCTTCCAATGGTTTGCAAGAGTAGGTGCTGTTTGATAGCAGGGCTAGTAAGATCCATGAGGAACCTCCCTTAATTATGAATGGCAATAGTAATTAACAGGATGTGTGAACTGCTCTGCAGTGACAGAAATTTCATCTGAGTTTCCTTTCCTTTTTACTGGTTTCATTCTGCCTTGTTGGAGAAGGTCCTATGCCTTCAACTATCCAGACATGAAATTCAAATCTTGAAAAGCATACTATAAAAACCCAAGTTTTTCCTTGGGGGTATTAGTCTGTCTAGTTAAGGAAGACTTTTTTTTTATTATTTGTCTCTTTCCCAAAGTAGTAGGCAATTAGACATCAAATGAAATTAAAAATCCCTACGTGATTGTCTCCTGGCCAGAACATGTTGCCTGCTGCCATAGAAACAGCTCTCTGATCTCAGCGGTGATGACAAAGCATAGTTCTGACAAAGCAGGTTTCTTTGCCACACGCCTGTGGTTTAATCTTTTCCTCTTTTCCCCCGTGAGGCAGTTCTGTCTAGCGTTGTCAACCATGTCAATTTTGCTAGAATGTCTCAAAACATCTGTAATACACTGATTAAAATAGACACTATGATACTATAAAAGAAATGTGCTGTTTTTCTGCTGTCTCTATCCTACTCCTGGAATTGCATCTGCAGTTTTATTTAAAGCAAATGCAGCATTCAAATCTCCTGTATTTATTCTTGCTCCATGAAGATGAATATCTTGGTCATGCTGATCTGGAGGGATGGGCTCACATCAGCAGCTGGCCCCGTTCTGTCATGGAAGAATCATTCTTCTGGACTGGAAGAAGCAAGTGAAATGTTTCTGAAATGTTTGCAGCATCTCTCAGAGGAAAAGGGAACTTCATGACAGAAATATAGCCAGAGAGGGCCACTGTGAAAAACACTGGAGGGTAAAAAGAACTACATAAGAGCAACCATGTGGAAGCCACGGAGCCCTCTCATCTCCTTTTTGTTTTTTTTTTGTTTGTTTATTTGTTTTTTGAGATGGAGTTTTGTCTTGTTGCCCAGGCTGGAGCGCAATGGCGTGATCTCAGCTCACTGCAACCTCCATCTCCTGTGTTCTAGTGACTCTCCTGCCTCAGCCTCCTGAGTAGCTGGGATTACAGGTGCCTGCCACCATGCCCGGCTAAGTTTTTGTATTTTTAGTAGAGGCAGGGTTTTCCCATGTTGGCCAGGCTGGTCTCAAACTCCTGACCTCAGGTGATCATCCACCTTGGCCTCCCAAAGTGCTGGGATACAGGCATGAGCCACTGCGCCTGGCCTTCTTCTCCTTTTTATGTGTAGAAATTAGGATGTAGGGCAACCGTTTAATCAGGAACCATTTATTATCTCTTCTTATCATGCTTCTTTCCTACTGTGCCCATTTCTCATTGCATCAGATCTAAGCCCCCTTTTGATGTTTTAGGAAGTCATTAAATAATGTTCCTGTCCTCCCTCCCAAGTTTGCGCCATTTGAGAAAGACGACACAAAAACAAAAACCAGATTGAAGGAGCAGTGCCAACTTGATTACAGTTCAGGCTGACTGGGGAAGTGATTAGACGTGTGGCCACAGGTCTTCCGGGTGCCTTCTTCTCCATTAGACATTGTCACCCTTGAGGTCCTACTGCAGGCTGTTACTCACACAGGCAGGCCTGCTGAGGAAAGGTACCCCCGTTGCCAGATGGCAGATATGAAAGAGAGACCAGAAGGCTCAGGGCCAAGAAGACCTCATTTCTTCCCCCAAACTCCTTGTGCTGTTGGCTCACAGGTGTGATGGAGGGTGTGGGAGAAGCTGGGAATATTATACTGCAGCCTCTTAAGAAATGGAGTGTTCTTTTTCTTTTTCATCTCTTCTGTGGTAATATGAGGAGTAACAAATGCCCTTCACCTCCAAACCCCTCTGTCTTGCCTCCACAGCCCTCTGCTATGAACCCTGGGCTCTCCCTGCTGCTCCCCAGAAAGCCCCTCTGTTCAGGGAAACCCATTGTCGTTCAGGCTCTCCCTGCTTCTCCTTACCATGCCCACTGTTGTGGCTGTGCTGGCTTCACCAAGGTGACTCTTCTCCAGGGAACAACTCCCTGCAGTCTTCCCCCCTTCTCTGTCTTCCCAGCGTTTTTTAAGCCCCTCTTCCTTAGCAGTCTGCCCTGGGTGAGATCTGATGGTTTTCCTCTTCTCTGTGAATACTTTTTGTATTTATTCTGGGCCCTGTACACTGAGTAGTATCAAATGGTTCCCATTTTCTAAACCACTGAACAATTTGTCCTCTGATTACATTCATTCATTCCTTTGTCTTTTTCACTTATTGTTACCTGGGTAGAGTCTGGCTTCCCCAGTTAGATTGTGAGGTTGTCGTGGACGGAATTCGTTTCTTTTACACCTCTTTTGTACCCTTTCTCAAGGCTAGTCTAATGTAGAGTGGAGAAGTTTTGTAGATAATTGTCTTAGCCTCGGTTCCCTAGAAAACAGAATCTGAGCTCACTTGAGAAGGCTTTATGAGGAGATGGAATTCCAGGACAAAAATAGTGAGGGAACAGGGGAAGCCAGGCAAATATAATATGTAACAGTGCTTTGCCAAGCTGTCCAAAGCTTCTCAAGGAAACACAGCTGGTTGCTCTGTGACACACACTGTCTTGCAGACAGGTCTTTGGGATCACTGTACCTTGCAACAGTCTGTCACAAGAAGGAATGGCAAGGAATTCATCTTTTAGCTCCTTCTTGTCTCCTGTCTCTTACTGGTCAAGGTTTCCCCATTAAGTTTTAAGTTCCTGTTTTTAGATTATGTTACCATGACCCTCTGGTCAGCCTCTGGGGAAGCCAGATCCTATACCCCAAAGCAGGGTGCTTCGTTGGAATGTAGAAGTGGTTCAAGAAGCCAGAGTCTCTATAATAGCAGCTACACAGGATGAGGGTGCAGGGCTATAGCTCCTGCTGCAGTGTGGACATGACAGAGGCTGAGTCAGAGCCATCAGCTACAGAGAGGCTGAGACAGCTGATGGTGTTGGGAGAGAAGATGGTGGCTGTGGCAGGGACTTTACACTGAGCAAGCAGCCAGAGGAACATTGTGGAGAGGGGCAGGCAAACCTGGGAAAGCAGAAAAATTGGACTCAATACAGCACCAAATGAATTTCTATTGGCTGGATAACTAAATATAATAGATGTTTAATAAATATTTATTGATGTCTGTTGGTTAATTGCCCCCTTTATTCCTCTCTTACTGGAATTATTGGAAGACACAAAGGGAAACCTAAAAGCCAATTTAGACTAAATATATAAGTGTTGAAGGATCAGAGTAAAGGAAGAATAAAAATATGTGAGATCAAGGTAATTAATCAAGGAGGGCTTCCTGGAGGAGGTGAGTTTTGAGTTGTCTTTCAAAGGCTATAGTGGTAAGGATTTATAAAGAAGAAAGGATTATTTGGAATGGGAGAAAATATTGGCAAACCATACATTTGATAAATGGTTAATATCCAAAATATGTAAGGAACTGAAACAACTCAATAACAAGAAAACAGCCAAGCAAAAAAATGGGCAAAGCACCTGAATAGACATTTTTCAGAAGAAGACACACAAATGGGCAACAGATATATGAAAAAGTGCTCAACATACTAATCATCAGGGCAATGTAAATTAAAACCACAGTGAGCTATCACCTCACACCTGTTAGAATGACTATTATCAAAAAGATGAAAGGTATGAAGTATTGGCAAGGATGTGGAGAAAAGAGAACACTTGTTCACTGTTGGTGAGAATGTAAAGTAGTACAGCAACTATGGAAAGTAGTATTGTGGCTCCTCAGAAAATTAAAAATAGAACTACCATATGATCCAACAATCCAACTGGGCATATATCCAAAAGAAATGAAATCACTATATTCAGATATCTGAACTCCTGTGTTCATAGCAGCACTATTCACAATAGCCAAGACATGGATCAACCAAAGTGTTTATCTATGGATGAATGGATAAAGAAAATGCAGTCTATATATACAATAGAATACTATACAGCCATAAAAAGAATAAGATCCTGTCATTCACAACAACATGGATGAACCTGGAGGACATTATGTTTAGTGAAATAAGCCAGGCACAGAAAGACAAATACCACATGATCTTACTTTCATGTAGAATCTTTAAAAAGCTGATTTCATAGAAGTAGAGAGTAGAATGGTGGTTACCAGGGGCTGGGGTGGTGGGAAGGGAGGGAGGTTTGGGAGATGTTGGTCAAAGGACACAAAACAAGTTAGGAGGAATAAATTCAAGAGATCTATTATAAAACAGTATGACTATAGTTATTAACAACATATCGTATTCTTGAAAAGTGCTAAGAGTGGGTTTTAAGTGTTCTTACCATAAAAATGATAAACATGTGAGGTAATGCATATATTTATTAGCTTGATTTAGCCATGCCACAATGCATATATATTTCAAAACATAATGTTGTACATTATAAATATATACAATTTTATTTGTCAATAAAAATAAAACATTAAAAATACAATAAAAAGTAAGTGATTATGAGGGGGAAAAGAGGAAGGAGTTACTGCAAAGATCTCACACAGTCTTAGAATCTGAGCAAAACACCAGGTTTGGGTGTAGATTTCAGACATTTGCTGTGATAATTTAGCTTCGTCGTTTTTTGTTGTTGTTGTTGTTGTTGTTTTGTAAAATTTAACAACAATCTAGAAAGTTGCTCATGCTTTGGCTTATACTCTAAACTTTGGCAAGACTCAGTTGTTGTTTTTTTTCGCCTTTGAGATTGGAATAATGAAAACTGATGGTATATAGTGTTGGCAATAAGATGGAAAAACAGTTTTCTTATACATTTATGAATGTATAAATCATAATAGCCTTTTTGGAAGTCAATTTGATATTTTTAATCAAAATTTAAATTGTAAATAATCATTGAACCAAAAATTCCATTTTGGGGGATCTGTGTTTACGTCAACACATTTACAAGATTGTTTACTGTAGTTTTGTTTCCTTAAAGAAAATGGATCAACTTAAGTACCTGTCAACAGTGTACTGTCAACAGTGGAATGGTTATGAAACTAAGGTACATACATACTGTGTGGCTGTTAAAAGATCTAGGCCTGGCCGGGTGTGGTGGCTCATGCCTGTAATCCCAGCACTTTGGGAGGCTGAGGCAGGCAGATCACGAGGTCAGGAGTTCGAGACCAGCCTGACCAACATGGTAAAACCCCGCCTCTACTAAAAATACAAAAAAATTAGCCAGGCGTGGTGGCGCACGCCTGTAATCCCAGCTACTCAAGAGGCTGAGGCAGGAGAATCGCTTGAACCCAGGAGGCAGAGGTTGCAGTGAGTTGAGATCGTGCCGTTGCACTCACTTACTTTATATTGTATTTATTTTTATTTTATAAAAATAAAAAAGATCTAGGCCCATGTGTACTGATGTGGAACAATCTCAACACGTGTTGTAACATTTAAAAAATAAGTTGTAAAATAGCATATAGTATTAACATCATCCCAGTTATAAAGAAACAACAAAAAGCAAAACTTTAAAAATCCCAACCTAACAATAGAGACATTCAGGGACCTTTTCCTTTTTATTCTGTTAGCTCCTGCAAGTATTCATGCATTTAAATTTGAGGGGAAAAAACCTTAAGGGTATCGTCCTTTAAATAAGAGCCAAAATGTATCTCCCAGAAAAGGTTAGAGGAAATTTTCATGTTAGTGCTTAAGAAAAAAAAAAAAAAGATAATTGGAGAGAAATCCACAGGTAGTCCTATATTAATAACATTTCACAGAACATTTGGGATGAGGAATTATTTTTATGAATTGAAGAAAAAATAAATGCCAACTTATTAAAAAAGGCCTTTCATAGGCTGAAGTAGTGGAAAGTTGGAAAAAGTATCAACAATTAGAATATAATCAATTCATTGTAGAAGGAAAGTTTTTTTAAAAAACAGAATAAAACTTAAAATGGAACAAAATTTTGTGCTACCTGATTTTATGTGCAAATTAACAAGTTTTATCGGGATAATACGAAAGGTGTTATATAAACTATTTCGTTTCAAGGATGACATAGCAAACAGGGTGTTTTTCTTTGCTTGCTTTACCTTAAATACTGACCCAAGGTAGAGCTAGTATAGAAAAAATCAGTTTCAAGGGTCTGAACCACCCAATGCTGGACCACTTCCTCCACTATCCCTGATAGGGGCTCAGTCATACAGGCCGCCCTTCCACACTTGCTGTGACAAAGGACTTGACCCTCACGAGGTGACCTGTTTTGTCCTTGGACAGTTCTCCTTACAAAGTTCTTAGTACTGTATTGAAGTAAAATCTACCCTCAGGGAAGGTTTACCTCTAACGCATATTAGATTGAGCTTTAAAAATTGATCAAGGCCCAGTCCCTACCTCAGACCAATTAAAGCCCTGGGATTGGGACCCAAGCATCAGAACTGTTTTCGAAAGTGCCCCAGGGAGTTTCATGGACAGTGAGGACTGCCAACCACTGTACTCCCAGAAACCCATCAAATTTAAGGAGCGCTCTCACATTTCACCTTCATCTTTTCTCCAAGAAAATTATCCCCTAGTCTTTCTATGAAATGGCTTGTAATGTTTTAAAGGTTTGTGGGATGAGTATCAATGCATACTACAACCACTATTACGAGACTTTTCTTAATAAGAAATTGGGTGAAATACAGTCATAGTGACTAGAATTATAAGGAAACAGACCCAAATTTAATCAAGGGCTATTTAATATGGGCTTATATTTTTCTATCTGTACTTTAATGAAGTTTTTTAACTTGAAAATTCAAGGTCCGCAGAGTTGCAGCCGTTGTACCAAAATACAACTTAAGAATATGGATTTGAGAGTCTCTCAAGTCAGGCACTATTTGCTGGGGATGCCTATAGTTTTTAATGGCTCAGGGTTCTTCTTTTTATAATGATTTAAAAACAAACCCAAGGCGGTGGCAGGAATAAGTCAAAGGTGAGACACATATTTGGCTTGATTTAGTGGGAAATCAATCATTCAAATACAACCTTTTAAAAAGAAAGATATAATATAAAAAGAAAAAGCAAAACATTATTTTTGTTTAGAAGTTAGTAGTGAGAACTGCAAATTATGATATAGATAGTGTTAGAATCTGGGTGTCCTCCAAAAGTCTATGCATATTATTTTATCTAACAAGGTAAACATAACCTTGTGTTCACAGCTTCTATGGGTGTGAAATTTTTTTGCCAGGGGAAATTTTGCTAAATTTTAATTTTTCACTACTAAAATAAGGGTCTATTACAGGTTATGTATAAGATGCTGTTGAAACCATTAGAACATGGGGGAAGCCATCATGCTCCTCCTCCCCCAAAATGGGGTCTTGGACCCCTGAGCTGGGCATCGGAATGAAGGAAAAGTGACCTGTCCTCAGGCCTGGTGGCTGGAGACTGGGGTGATGCACGGGATGGCACCGGGGTGAAAATGGAATTGAAGAGTGACCCAGAGAGAGATCTAAAGAGGCTCTGGAGAGGGGTCAACAGGAGATGTCAGAACAGATGGGGAAGTTTGGGAAGGAAGTGTCAGAAGCTTCAGATTTTAGTATGAGTGTGGCTGTCACAGACTGTTCGTAGGAGTGGGAGGTGCAATGCATTGAGCTGGTTATTGGAAGTTGCCAGATGGCTTTACTTTCCTTCCTATGCAGGATATAAAATATGTCATCCATTTCTATTTAGAAAAAAACACTCAATGTTGTTTTGTTTTAGCTGAAGCAGTGATAGTGGTCAGCAGTCTGGTCTACCTTTTTGCAGTTTACATTTCTCTTAATGCTCTGCATGCATTGATCCTAACCTCAAATTCCTGCCTAGCCTCCATCCTCTGACCAAAGCGAATCTCACTCCTCTGGGACCGTGTGAGACTCCACAGCCACCTTCTCTTTCTAGGCAGGTGTTTCGTGCCTTCCCTCACACAAGCAGCTCCCTGAATATGTCACACCCCTCATTCCCTAGCTCAAGTGCTCCATTCACCTAATTTCATTTTGCAGTGCCTTGTGGAGGTAGGAGGAGACAAGGAATTGAGGAGGGTGACAGTCCCAGTTCTTCTCCTACCCGCTCCACCTCTACAGTCATCCCAGTGAACCCAAGGAGGGCATTTCTTTCTGAATGAGGGCCGGCTCCATTTCTTTCTCTTCTAATCCCTTTCAGGGAGTGCTCAGCTTGGTGAGGAATGAAACCCAATGCTCCATGGCCCCTTTCCAGCTGGGTGCAGTTCCAAACTGCATTCAAAGCCAACACTAATTATGTTCAAGGTTTCTTATTAGTAATGGAGTTAAAGACATACGTGAGCTAATATTAAATATCAATTTTCCCGAATAAGAGGCTATTTTATTGTGGATATGAAGCTGTCTTGGTATCTGTATGTGAAGACACTGGCATAGAACCTCATATGTCAGGAGGGGAGGATGGTGCCCTCTGGCAGGAAGCTTCCAATTTTCCGGGACAGCTTTTCTCACATTCTTGCTAAAAAGCCTGTGCCCAGCTCAGCAGCTTGGCAAATAGAGCAAAACCTCCTGGATTTGAATGGCACTCACAGAGAATCCGTGACCGCCAAATAGGGCCACAACACGTTCATTTTTACATTTTCTCCATTTAGTTTTTCCTAGACAAATCAATATTTAACTAGTTTGTGGATTTAATCTAGTTTAAATTTAAGAGAATGTTGGGCTCTTAAAAAGTGTCAGTTCCACACAAGCATATAATCTATGTGCTACCTAGCATAGTACCTAGTACACGATAGGCGATTAAAAGTTGGATTTATGAATTATTATGAATCATTAAAGGAAGTCTCTAAATTTCTTTGCTGGGTGGCAGTTTTTTTTTTAAAGAAAACAAATCTGTTACTGTTTGTAGTTGAAAATGATAAAATCACTTCTTTAAAAATATTCCCTAATCAATTTTATATCAATCACATCAATTTAAATTTGGAAAGATTCATTATATATTAGATTAATAGTTCTTGGCTTCACATTACAACCACCTGGAGAGTCCTACCCAAGACCAATTAAATCAGAATCTCAATTGTGGGCTTTGGCCATCTGGAGTTTTGCTTTTTTAACAGCTTTATTGAGATATAATTAAATACAACAAACTGCACATATTTAAAATGGACAATTTGATAAATTTTAACATACACCTGTGAAACCATCAACACAATCAAGATAGTAAACATATCACCTGTGGTTTTAAAACCAGCTCAGGTGATTCCCAAGTCCAGCAGAGCTGAGAACTACTGCAATAGAGCCTTAAAATCATGAGTTGGGTAAGCACATAACTTCTGGCTGTTCTTCCCTTCCAATCGGGCAGACTACTCACTGTCAAACTACAGATCTACAGCAAATGGTGAGGGCAGGGCTGTGATGGGAGAAGGTGAGAAATAAGTAGGCATTTGGGCTGGCTCTGCTCTGAGCAGGTAGTTGGCCTGAAATACTCTCGGTTCAGTTGATCACAATCTTAGATGAGAGAAATGGAACTTCACAGTTGAATAATGCTCCATATATCAGATTCCGTATAACAGTCTTACTGGTGGTTTTTCAGCCAGTGCTAGTAAAATAGCGCACCTTTAAAAAATCATATAAAAAGTCAGCCAATTGGAATAACATTAATATCCAATATCAGGGCAGCGATTAAATAGATATGGTTTCTTTATATGGTAGAATATCATTCAGACACTAAAAATGATTTTATAGAATATTTAATGAGTTGGGGAAATGTTCATGGTGTATGGTTAAGTGAGAATAGCAGGTTGATAAGCCAGTGTATGCTGAATGATACCACTTCTATTCTGAAAAAAGTGAATACAGACACACAAGAAAAATAAAAGACTTGGAAAACATACACCAAAACATGGACATGAACATGGAAGAAAATGTTTAAATTTCTTTTAAAAATTTTTCTTTATATTTTGGAAAATGAAAACAATTTTTTGATCAGAAAGAATAAATATTGTTAAACATCAGCTGCAGAAATTCCCCCACCTAAAAATGAAACCCTGTCTAAAATAATCCAGTAGAAATGAAGGAAGAATATAAAAATCATTAGCATTCTAGCTTCATACTAGTATGCATTACCCAGTAGGCTCTCACTAAATGTTTCTTGAGTGATTTGAATAAATGACTGGAGCTAAGCAAAATAAACAAACCCCTGCTCAAGTTGGAACAAGTTCAGTTGCTTTTCAGAGTCATCAAAGCAAATTGTTTTGTTTATTGTATTAAACTCAAGTTCAAGGTTGCATGTCATTTGTATTACTGTTGAAGTGTGCTGGCATTTCATTTCATTTTGACTGACTCCAACTGTTTTCCAGTAAGAAGACTGGGCAATATGCAAATAAGCAGATTGCTGCATATGGGCTGTTGTAATAGTTCTTGGCCATTTCAGAAAAGCTTCAATCCGAGGAGTGTTCTCTCCAACATGGAAGGAGACGTGAAATGAGCCTCCGTATCCCTTACCATGTTGAAGTAGATTAAATTTTTATGATATGCACAAAATGTGGCTGAAGTATAGTAGAAACTCCCTAATCCCTGTATATCCTATTCCCAACCCTTTACATGGGGCCTTGGCTCTGTTTACTCTTGCCAACTTGCAGCTTCACTTGCTTTCTTTGTCTGTTCTTATTACATCTCAGCCTACAGATGCGCTCAAATCTCCTCTGGCCTAAAATCACTTCTTTTCCCTAGAGTTATCATTCTATTTCTTCCCTTTTTTTCCTGCTAGTGTGTCAATGAGGTCATTATTTACTGCCTGATTCCAGCCAGAAGTACTTTGTCTCCTTTGGACCACCTAAGCCCTTTATTTGTTGTTCACAGTATTTACCATGGGCACATCCTTACCCCTGTGCTAGGCCAGGAATAGTCCTATCTTTGATGCATTTCTGCTTCCACTTCTGAATTCCTGGGAGCCCAGCAGTCCCTTGGGGACTGGCTTCTTAGACTGTAAAGTATCTCTTTAAATTAAAAAAAAAAAAAAATTGTAGAGGCGTTCTCACTATGTTGCCCAGGCTGGTCTTGAACTTCTGGGCCCGAGCAGTCCTCCCACCTTGGCCTTCCAGAGTGCTGGGATTACAGCCGTGAGCCACCACACCCGACCTAAGGTACCTCTTAATTCAAAAATACGAAAAGGTTTGTAGAGGCTGCTGGCTTTTTCCTGGAACTAATTTCCACTAGATGTCCTGTGTTTTTTCCACATGTCAAACATATCTAAAGATACTGCTTTTCTAACTTTGACTAAAATGTAATGTCATCTAGTGGCTTTCCCTCCTCTTTGCAAAGTTTTTGTTTGTGTGTTTGCTTAATTCTTTGAGCAGAAGTGGAAGAGGCCATGCCACAACAGGGTCAGAAAGACCTGGGTTCAAATGCCATCTCTGACATGGACAAGCTCTCTGACTTTGGGGTCTGTCACTAGACTTCTCTGTGCCTTAATATGTCCACGTATGAAATTGTTGCAACAATGTCCACCTTATGGGATTATTGTGAGGATTCAAAGAGGTGTTTGAAAGCCCTGAGTCCCAAGTATGGGCCATGAAAACTACTCACTGAATGCTGGAGCACTTCCTTTCTTCCTGGCTCCTTCCTTTTTCATACCTGAAAACATGTTCAGAACAAAGAAGCTGCACTGAGATGTGAATGCCCAGTAGCCAGTGAGTTTGTACGATGCAAACTGGTATTACAGCATATTGCTAAATCACTACACTTCATAAGCTTCCTGGGTACCCACTGTCAAATCACAAACCACAAATGTAAGGTCATGAATGCCAACAGTCTCTTCTCTCTGCTTTGCTCAACCAGTGTGATCTGTCCAAAGAATTTGAAATGACAGAAAATATACATAGCAAGTATTAAAGCAGCAGATGGTATTCATATGCCGCTAGCTCTCTGTGCTGCTAAGTCACTCACACATCCATAGTCATAGCGGAGGGGACGGGGAAAAAATCACATTTCCTTCTTTTCTTGGAATTGCCATCTTTTTCTCATCTCTGATGCCAATGTCTCCTCACAAGATTTCCAAGAGAAGAAAAGTCTCACTGTTCTGGAAATGCCAGAAAACGTTCCAAAACTTGCTTAGCGTTCTTCCTAGCAACAAATCCAACAACTTCCTCCACATTCGGGTGGCATGGCTCTCATTGTGTTTATCACGTTCTGCCGCCAACTAGCTGTACAACCTTGGACCATTAGTCCTCTTTCTGTGCCTCAGTTTTCTCGTCTATTAGATGGGGATATTGAAATTGCATACCTCATTAAGTTGTCATGAGGATCAAATATATGCCAACCAGTTACAACAGTATTTAGGATGGAGTAAGCACTCAACATATTGCTATGTGGTCATTTTGCCTGCATAACTAATGGATGAACCTATGGGTCAGTGGTTGTGGACTAAGAATTACCAAATACCTGTAGTCTTGGTTTTGCCACTTACTAGCTACGATGAGCCATTGAGAAGTTCCTTACTGAAACTTATTTTTTAAATCTGTAAAATGCTAGAAAAACACATTTTCAGTATTAAATGAGATTACCTCTATGAAAAATAAGCCTCAAAATGCCGTAGAACATAAAATGGTATTATCTCCCATCTCTGTTCTTGAGCAGGAGCTGCCAAGTCTTAGAGTCTTTGCATTTCCTGTGGCACCTAATGGGTCTACAACACCAGTTGTTGAAGGAAGAGTTTACCCGTTCAGCACAACTGAGAAGAAGGAAGCAAGCCAGAAAGGCCTCTGAACGGTCATCAGAGATGACGTGAAATTCACACATTCACTCATGTGCTTTTTTAATAGGCTTGTGCATCAGGCTCTCCCTCTGAGGCGCTTCACTTTTACTTTACCCAGAGTCAGCCTGGAGAGGACCAGGCATATCCAATTAGTGGAGTGAGGCTGGGTTAAATTGCTCTGGGCAGGCATACTGACCACCTGAGAAGTGGCACCTGACTGTAATGGTGGAGTCAGAAAAACTAAGAAAAGCAGCCAGGAGAACTTAAAAAGCCCTTCGGTGTGAGACTTTTTACCACAAGGAGAGATCCTGTGAGGCTGAGAACTAAATTAGACAAAGCAGTTGAGATCTTCTTCAGAGAACAATTTCACTTTGGCAAGGGAATACCGATGACCTAAAATGACAGATTCTGCTAATTTCCATGATTGCCTCAGGGAAGGTGGAAGCTAAGTTGGCTCTGGTTTTGCAATATGTTTCTCAAACTTAACTTCTTGGTCGACTGCACAGGTAATTACTTCAGCTACAAAGTTCATGTTGCCAATTATCTCAACTATGGCCTCATTTTCTCTAATGATGCCGAAACCTCATTCTTCTGGGTTCTGCAGTTTCTAACTAGTAAATGTTAAAACCTTTATCCAGCAAATGAATTGCTTGGTCATGTCCATTTATGTAGCTTATTATATTCTCAGGATAATTGGCAATCAACTTAGAGTATTGGTAACTATTAATTTTAAGTAATGACATACACTAAAATAAATTTATTTTTATTTACTAACAATTTGATTTTCACATTTTTATACTACTGTTTGCTCTCTAAAATTGTGTCCAATTTGGTATTGTTGTTGGCTTTTAAATTTTTTATTAGTAACATTAATGTTATGCTAGATAGTGTTCTTGTCTAACTCATAGATAATGGCATAATGAATATTTCATAAGGACAAGAT
The DNA here is from genome assembly GCF_009828535.3 of Hylobates moloch. Taxonomy (NCBI): domain Eukaryota; kingdom Metazoa; phylum Chordata; class Mammalia; order Primates; family Hylobatidae; genus Hylobates; species Hylobates moloch. The sequence goes on along the minus strand of NW_026652276.1, from coordinate 189,293,957 downwards.
TGGGAAGTCAAAAGTTTTTAGCAGGTTGGGATAATGGACCCAATCTAAGAAGGTGAAATATTGATGTTGTGAAAATAAAGCCTTCACTTGTTTCTAACAAAAAGACCTACAAAAAGATTAGGGAAATATTAACTGTCAGTCTGAAACGTAGCTGTAAGAATAGCAGTAAATGGAGTGCTGTAATCTTAGTCTGTATGAATTTGGGCACTCTGGGCCATAGAAAACAGCAACTCACTCAGGACACCCTAAGGAGGAGGGGCTTACTGCCCAGCTGCCCTGTTTGGATCTTTAAAGTAGAAAGTTCGGTTTGAGATGACCTCAAGGGACTGACCCCTTTCACATGGTCTCTCGTATGGTCTTTCTGCTATCTCTGCATATTTAGTAGGTTCTCCTCTGACTCCCAACATCCACCTAAATCCCAGAGAGAGCTGGTTTGATCAATTTGTCTTACTATTGTCTTTGTTCTAGCCTATCTCTGCACAAAGCTACCTCCTGGGTCATCCACGAGCCTCTGAGGTGCTCACTTCTGATCCAGGCAGCACCTCTACCGAAACAATAGCTTATCCTTGGGGTTTTTCTGAACAGTGGGCTGTGGTTGGGGAAGTTAACATTAGAATATGAACCTGGGTGTGGCTCCAACAGCCAGAATTGTGAGCGATAAGTAAAAGCTACAGGAAGAGAGATTCAGCTCCCTATAGAATTTCCTAAAAATGGAATGGGCTATAGGCAGATAGATGGTTGGATTTAGTGACCTTCCAGGCTTCTTCTGTCTCCCAAAATTGTGTTTTTATTTTCAATACCACTCTTCTGTTTCTTCCCAGATGTGTCTAATGAAAACCATCTTTTCACACTATTATTAAAATGAGCTATGAAGATAATTCTGACACAGTATTATTAGGATATGCCTAAGGTGTCAGAAACAGTAATGCTTTTGCATTAGCCTCTTAAAACATATTTCATATGCGACATATTTGTAAATTAGATTCTATTATAGTAAATAACAATGCTGTACAAATAAAAGAAATAATTACCTAATGTAAATGTAATGGGACAGCAAACTGCGACATGGATACTTCTCTTAAGAGGACTGAAGATGAATGTAAGAATGTTAGGAAAATTGTTTACCCATGAATTATGAATGATGTTCCAGAGATTTCAGTTAGGCATTTAAACTCAGATATCATGATGGACTGAGTTATTTAGGGCAGTTTTCAGGGATGACTCTTCTGATGGCTGCCTGAGCTGAACTTCTCCAAAACAGTGTAGTTAAATCTCAGCATCCAAAAGATAAAGTAGATATCACGGCAGAGCAGCCTTGCCTCCAGCCTGCAAGGGAGTTGTATTTCTTTGAGGCAACGCATGGTCAGGAGAGAGAGTAGCTTTGTTAAAATTCTAAAGTTCGAGGTCCATCATTTTTGAGACAAGACTCATCTCTCTTGGCTTCAGTTTCCTCATTGATACATTGGCAATGATAATAGTACCTGGGTCAGAGAGTTCTTGTGAGAACAAAAGCACTTCTTGGCACAGTGTCTAGCTCATAGAAGGTGCTCAATAGTTTAGCTGCTAAGATTACTATTTTCTATTGTTTTTGTTTTTGAGACAGGGTCTTCCTCTGTTGCCCAGGCTGGAGTGCAGTGGCATGATCTTGGCTCACTGCAGCCTCCTCAAACCATCCTCTCACCTCAGCCTCTGGAATAGCTGGGACCACAGGTGCGCACCACTACACCCAGATTTTTTTTTTTTTTTGTATTTTTTGTAAAGACAGAGTTTCTTCATGTTGCTCAGACTAGTCTGGAACTCCTGGGCTCAAGTGATCCACTTGCCTCAGCCTTCTAAAGTGCTGGGATTACAGTTGTGAGCCACTGTGCCCTGCCTGCTATTGTTCCTTTGTTTTTGAGATGGAGTCTTGCTCTGTCACCCAGGCTGGTGCAGTGGCGCCATCTCGGCTTACTAAATCCTCTGCCTCCTGCGTTCAAGTGATTCTCATGCCTCAGCCTCCTCAGTAGCTGGGATTACAGGCCTTTTTGTATTTTTTAGTAGAGACGGGGTTTCACCATGTTGGCCAGGCTTGTCTCGAATTCCTGACCTCAGGTGATCTGCCCACCTCGGCCTCCCAAAGTGTTGGGATTACAGGCGTGAGCCACTGGACCTGGTTCCTTAAAAAGCAGGAACCCTGTGGTTATGCATCCCTGCCCAGAGAGCCACGAGCCTCATCACTTCCTAGTCATCAGTGTGGCTCATGTCTTTGGATCATACCCGGCCCAGCCTGAAACTGAGTTGTGTCTGGCCCCAGCTCATGATCCATCTGGCTTTCTCCTCCCTGGAAGACCTGACCCCATTCTCACGCTGCTGCTTTGCTTGGACCTTGTGTAAGTCGCTGTACCTCTTGACTCTGAGTTCCCGCCTCCTGAACATGGGAACTATTTATAGGGTTTTAAAGTTTTGGATACTATCAATTTAAATTTTATCTATTTTAAAACACATGAGTTGTCAGGTGCCAAAAGTGTAGAAAAGACAGAATGTTAGAGCTAGAGGGGTCATCAAAGAATATCTTCCCTGACTTTCTTTTGCAAAATATTGACACTTTGGGTGCCATTCCACCTGAGATTCTGATTTAATTGGTCAGGGATTTATTTGGTCTGGATGTGGCCCAGCCATCGATACTTTTTAAAAGCTTACCCAGTGGTGCTAATGCACAGGCAGGGTTGAGAAGCACTTAGCAAGCCCAAGGTCATACTCTTAGTGGTGGAGGCAGGTCTAGAACCCGTGGTTTCTGCTCTTCTTACTACAGACTGACCGTAAGTTCTGGTTTAAAAGAAGCTTTTTGAAGCATTCCTTTTGTGGTTTTACCCTTTCTCGTGAAAGTGAGATATGTAATAAACATAATATTCAAGCACGCCTGTTAGTTGGCTTCTGTTTAATTAAGGTTTTATTCTGTTCCACCTTAACCTTATGCTTTTTCTTTCTTATAATGGTGTGTTCAGTAACCCGTTTATTCCAGATGCCATATTTTCTTACTGCCTTCAAAGCCACCTCTAAAATATAATTGCATTGCTGAGTTCCTCTCTGACATTGTCAACCTTGATCAAATATTAGTTCTTCATTGTTTGTTCTTTTCAGTCTGTATTAGATTCTTCCCCGCCACGGCCTGTTGTTGATGTGATTATAAAGTACGGTGTATTCCCATGAAGCATCAGAGTAGAATAAGATCAAGTGCCTTTTTTTTCTTTTTGATTTGTGTGCACAGTTGTTTCCTGCTATTTAGGGGTAATTCAGACTTCTGTCCTACCCTGCAATGTAATTGGAATTATGTTACCTATTTTTATTACCTGTTCCCATTAAGTTGCTTAAAATTTCTTAGACATTGATGTCATTAAGTACAATAATGCTTGGTTAAAATTAGTCATGGAATTTGATATATAGTAAGTCTCCCTGGTCAACTTTTAGTACTATAGTAGGATGAAATCTCAGCTTAATAGAATTAACTCAAAACAATTTACATTGTCCTGTGTTATTTTTTTTCCTTTTCAGGAATTTTTGTGACATTCTCCCTCAGCATTCTTTATCCCCTGTTTGCTGAAGACTTCGACCAAAGCTAGTCTTGGCTGTTGGCATTCTCCTGAGAAAAGGATAGCTTCAGAAATCAGAAAAACATTTGGGAGGTGTCTAGCCCAGTGGACCTTCTGAAGGTGAGAGTGAATTAGTTCTCTCTTTGTCTTTAGAAGACTGAATTCACTGGTCTGTCTTCCAAAATCTACTTGGAAAGTAGTGAAAAGAGGGAAACAGGTTATTGAAAATTTTTTATAAACAATTGATAGTTTCTCTTTTTTGGGAAAACTTTTTAGTAAATATGGAGGAAACCAATTGGCTATTTTGACCGAACAGGAACTTTATTTGAAGTTGGAACTCTGATCTTATGAAGATCTGTCTGAACATACACACACGCACACACACACACACACACACACACACACACACCCCTTTTAAAAATCAATGTTTCTCTTTTTGGATAAATTTCTTATGTATTTAGGGTCTCTATCAACCTCAATATCTGCCTTACCCTACCTTCTTGGGTTGTTTTAAGGATCAAATGATATAACTTTTATGAAAACGCTTTGTAAACCATGAGGTATTATTTGCATAAGTAAGAAAAACAATTTCTACTTTTCCTAAACATTTATAATCCTCAGAAATACTCTCATACTCACCAATATATTTTTTCCCCATAGTTTCATTTATTTTCAGTTCAGTTCAGTAAACATTGCTAGGCTCTCAAGAAGCAAAGGTGATAAGTCCTTGCCTTCAAGGAATATCTGCCAAATGCAAGAGACAGGCACATAAATAGATATGACCGACTTCTGTATGATAAAAGTATATTGAGGGCCCATTAAGGAATGGAAAAGGCAGCTAATGCAGTCTGGGGCCAGAGGGCTGTGTGTAAAAGCAGGCTTCCTAGAGGAGGTGTCCCCTAAAATGGCTCCTGAAAGTGGAATAGGAGTTAGGTAAAGAGCAGGGTGGGGTGGACAAGGGCATTGCAGGTAGGAGCAGTGGGATAGGGGTGTGAAATCCATGTGAGAAAGTAAGAAGTTATGGCATATGTGTGAAAGGAAGGTGAGCAGGAAGCACTGAAGCACTGAGGTGTTATCAGCTGGAATTCATTGGCATTTTATGTGTATTACACTGGAGGAAGTCTAGAGAATGAACTCGAGCAATATTGAAGGAAGGAAAGATGCATTTTTTAATTATATGGGGGAGAGCTAGGAGAACTAGAATTTGGCTAGAAGCAGCATTGAATAGAGAAAGAAAGGGGAATTTGAAAGAGCTGGATTTGGTGGTTGATTGGGCATGGGAAGTAGGAAAATGTCGGGACTTGGGATTCTTGGATTTCTGATGTGGGTGACTGAGAACATGATGATGCCAGAAGGGGAATTTAGGAGAGAAGCAGATTTATTCTTGGGAAGGGAAGGACTTTGAAGTATATAAGGGACATCTAGATAGAAATATCCATCAGACAGCTGGAAGTGTAAGTGTGGAGGTAAGGGGAAGATTCAGAACTAGAAATGTTCACTTGGGAGTTATAGGCAATGGTTAAAAATATTTTTTAAATTATGTATTTTATTTTGTATTTAAGCCTTCAATATTATTCATTTATTTACTGAAAGCACAACTTACCACATTCTCTATTTTCATTTTATTCTGATAATTATCTGCTGTTTCATTTGTATCTGTAGTTTTTCTTCTTATTTTCTTGGCATAATAAATTAGGATTTTTTTCCTAGAGACAAATATGGTGACCTTTCCAGTTTGATAAAAGGAAATTCAAAGCAGTCTTTAACAAACAGTGTAAACCCTAAGGTTAAGGACAGTAACAAGCCAGTGCTATTCTCCATTTTAATTCACAATAACTACAGCAATTATTTAAGAAAGGAGCTTTGCTTTCTAAAATGTCGTTCTTTTTCAGTATCAATCATGATTTCTTGCCAAATTCTCACTTTCATTGCTCTGCCCAGTGTTTCAGCATTGCTTATGGGAGACTGAGAGGGTCTTTCTTGCATTCTTCAGTGGGGTGGTGTTAGGGCCCCTCCCTTTGGGTCTTCTCAGCATCCACCCAGGACATGGTTGAGGCCTGTTATAACAGAGCCTGCACTGTTTGAGAGCAAGTCCACCCAAGTTAGACTGCTGAAATTCATTCTCACAGCCTCCTTTGAGGGAATGTCTGGGGTAAAAATTTCAAATTCAAATAATACTTACAATAGTACTATTTTGAGTGAATTTTATTTCATTACTGTGATCTTAATTAGCTTACTGATTTTTTTCCTTAATACCCATTGGAAAGCTACAAAATGCTCAATTTTTACTCTCTGTATTTCACTACCATCTTTCCAGGAACTTTAAAGCTCCACAAATCTGTCACTTTTTCATACACAAGAAAAATAATTTGAGGCAAAATTAAGTAACTTACTTAACACTAACAGCTGGAACCAAAGTCCTGGTCTCCTGAATCTTACTCTTCCTTTTCCACCTCATCTTTTTCTTTCTCTCATTCTAAATCTTTATTGAGCTATAAAGTTATCTATATGTCTTAAAATAGGGAATTGAATTAAGTAAATCAGTTCACACCAATGACACTTGCTTTGGTTAATCACTCTAGATGCAACAATCAGATTCTCTTTTAATACTTGAGGCTCTGATTAAGGCTTTATTATTTTTAAATTTTATAGTTTTTAATTTTTAACATGGATTTTGTTTTTGGCAGCCTTTATTTCTCTAGACTGGTTTTACCAGTGAAATGAAAGATTAGAACAGAATCAAACCACCTGTGTTTAAATTCTAGTTAAAAAAGACATCAGTGACTTTAAAACCAGCACTTTTAGGCACAGGATATTACCTTTTTTGTTCATTTTTAAATTCATACATAATTATTATACATATTTCATATACAAATTAGTCATATTTACAGGTGATATGTGATACATGCATACACTGTGTAATGATTAAATCAGATTAATTGGGTATATCCATCACCTCAAACATTTATGATTTCATTGTGTTGGGAACATTAGAAATCTTTCTTCTAGCTATTTTGAAATATACAATAAATTGTGGTTAATTACAGTCATCCAGAAAGCACAAGATATTTCTGATTTGGTCAATTACATTGCAATCTACTGTGAGTTTTATGTGTAGAGGATGAATTTATGGAAACGCTGCGTTAGTATAATTTAGAATGACGGCATATACATGCGAGTTGTAGGTGGTCTTGAAGACAATGAATTGTTCTCTGAAGTCCACAGAATGGTCAGTCTTTGCTGTGAAACCAGTGGGCTGTAAATTATCAGAGTGCGTGTACAAAACATGATTCACTCATCCCGAAAGCTGCCAGTAACAAAAGAAGTTTCTACTCATTTATGTGCAGAACACAAAGAATATTTCTCCCTGTTTCAGTCTTTTTGCCTCTTTCTATTTTCTCTCTCTGTCTCTATGAATCTTCTTCTGTCTCACTCATATTCGCTGCATGATAGACACACACTAATATGATGTCTCCAAAACGTGAGACCCTTGGTTTGTGGAACTGGTAGTGGAAATAGCATGTTGTGGATAAGGGGTGAGTGCTGTGGGGAGACATTGGCATTTGCTAAATGTTTGCCCTGTGCATCACTTGGCTGCATGGGGCAGAACAACAGTATTAGCAGGGATGAATAGATATGGAAACTATTGCAGACTGTGAACACAAGATGGTATGATGGCTGCGAAAGGGGAGGTCAGCTTTCACTACTGTTACCTGACTTGGTGGTAGTCTTCTTCTGAACTGTCTTACCATGGGTGAAGGACAGAATGCAACCATATTAGGTGGCTGCTTTCTGCTTGGATTCCAAAGTGAGTGTCATTGTGCAAGCAAAGCAATGCATGCAATTTATGTTAGTTTTGGAGTTGCCACTTAGAAATATTCAGGGTTTGCCAGGCGCGGTGGCTCACGCCTGTAATCCCAGCACTTTGGGAGGCTAAGGCGGGCAGATCACGAGGTCAGGAGATCGAGAAATATTCAGGGTTTGGAATAGCACTGGAGGCTGCCTTCCTTGCACCCTGTGGTTAGAGAACAGCATTCTGCAAGAGGAGGGTTGTGTGGGAAAACTCCTGTTGGGAAGTGGAAGGCATGGGTGAGTTGCCGGGGTGACACTTTTGCATGGGCAGCATTCCAACAGGCTCAGATCATATTTAATAGTAAAATTTGTTGCTGTGTGCCCTTTTATAATGTGGGGTTTTAAAAAGAAAGAGGAAAGGAAATGCTGAGCTGCTAACTTTGGGTACAAATTCAATCCCATCATAGAGATCATAGACTTTACATCAGCAATTTGTGGGCCATTTTGGTGGAGGACAATGACAACAGATTTCTAATCAGATAATGTCCTGCTACATTTGAATTTTCACTCTCCACTGTCTTTTGTTGTCTGGGTACTTTTGAAATTATTCTTGATTCAGGTTTATTATTAACTTTTGAACCCTAGCTACTGCACTAATACCTTGCTACTCGTGAAAATGAGAATGGTGACTAGAGAATTTGTTTTTGCCTTAGTTAATAGAATAGCAAGACAGCATAATATGAATTAATGACTCTTCACATTTTCTCATAATATAAGCTGAATTCATTTTCCCTTGGGGATCTATTTCAAATTCATGCCCTAATAAAACCATTCTTGCCAGTTGTTGACTTTGTAGCTTCTTAAAAGCATCCACATAATGGATAAGTAGATAACAATAAATAATATATAATTTTGATCTTAAACTTTAAAAACATGTTTATTGTTCTTATTTTAAAATGGAAAAATAAAACAACTGCCTCTTCACAATCAATAGTATAAGTATCTGTGCTGTCTGTTTTAGGCAAGAACCATCCTGAGGCAATTATATCCTTTAATATATAAGACCTATGAGGAAAGATTGAGGATAAAAAAAAAGATTGAGGATGCAGAACTACTAAGAGGGTTCTATTCACCCAACATAACATAAACGTCCTTCATTTAGAGGACATGTATATTATTGATAGAACTATTCAAAAATTCCAATATCCACTTGGATAATAACTATCTGTTATCAGTATTTCAAATTATTGTCTCTCCTTTTCTGTTTCCCCTCCTTGCTATCAGGGGTTTCATGTTTTATTTAGTGTCACCATATTAGTATGTGTGTATCACAGAGAATGTAAATGAGAAAGACAGAGGCAGAGACAACGACAGAAAGAGGCAAAGAGAGAGACTAAGAGGAGAGAGAAATATTCCTCTTGCCCTACAAATAAACCAAAGCAGTATTTGAAGTTCTTTTCTCCCCTCAGTCTGATTTCTTTGACTTATTTGGCCTTAAAATGATATAATCTGTTACTCAGAATCCATAAACAGGATCATAGGGCCACATCCTGAGTTGGGGATCAGAAGACACAGTCACTGTGGTAGAGCTGTGATGTGCCACTCAGATCCCCTGCCCTTTCCTGACTGAAGCACTCTTTCTCCAGCTTCTTGGAGTGTTGACAGCTGATGGCTCACTTGGGTCCTTCCTTTTGGGGATTATCCTCTGCCTTCAGCTAATCAGAGCTGCCTCACCCAAGATTATACTGTTTGCCCCAGGCCCATGTGCATTCAATGGGTGGTTGACTTGGGAACACAAAGGCTCTTGACTCAGTTCAGGACGATGTATAGGACCTGAAAGGTTGGCTGAGGCTTTTGTTGTGACAGCACCACGGCCCAACTTCTCTGACTCCCTTGTCCTGTTTTGTGCACTCCGCTTGGGGTTGTGCTCAGGAGCCCTCACCAGTAAAATTCCTGCCTGCAGATCTTCATCTCAGAGCCTGGTTCCAGAGAAACCTGAATTGCAGCAATCACCATACGTGGGCCATGCAATGTAGCATGTGTGTGTATGAGGATGGGATTACCTATCTTCGTAGTACTGTGATAAGGTACTGGCTCTGGAATCACAATCAAGATCTGTGACAACCTAGCCTGGGCACTTACTATAAAAAATTAAAGGGGGGAGGGCTCCAAGATGGCCAAATAGGAACAGCTCCAGTCTACAGCTCCCAGCATGAGTGACACAGAAGACAGTTGATTTCTGCATTTCCAACTCAGGTACTGGGTTCGTCTCACTGGGGCTTGTCAGGCAGGGGTGCAGGACAGTGGGTGCAGCCCACCGAGTGAGGCTGCAAAGCAAGGTGAGGCATCGCCTCACCTGGGAAGTGCAAGGGGTCAGGGAATTCCCTTTCCTAGCCAAGGGAAGCTGTGACAGACAGCACCTGGAAAATTGGGTCACTCCCACCCTAATACTGTGCTTTTCCAATGGTCTTAGCAAATGGCACACTGTTTATATTATATATAAACAGAGATTATATCTGGCACCTGGCTCGGAGGGTCCCATGCCCACAGAGCCTCTCTTGTTGCTAGCACAGCAGTCTGAGATCGATCTGCAAGGCAGCAGCAAGGCTGGGGGAGGGGCGCCCACCATTACTGAGGCTTGAGTGGATAAACAAAGCTGCTGGGAAGCTCGAACTGGGTAGACCTCAGCTCAAGGAGGCCTGCCTGCCTGCCTCTTAGACTCCACCTCTGGGGGCGGGGCATAGCTGAACAAAAGGCAGCAGAAACTTCTGCAGACTTAAATGTCCCTGTCTGACAGCTTTGAAGAGAGTAGTGGTTCTCCCAGCACAGAGTTTGAGATCTGAGAATGGACAGACTGCCTCCTCAAGTGGGTCCCTGACCTCTGAGTAGCCTAACTGGGAGGCATCCCCCAGTAGGGGCAGACTGACACCCCACACGGCTGGGTAGCACTCTGAGACGAAGCTTCCAAAGGAATGATCAGGCAGCAACATTTGCTGTTCTGCAATATTCGCTGTTCTGCAGCCTCTGCTGATGATACCCAGGCAAACAGGGTCTGGAGTAGACCTCTAGCAAACTCCAACAGACCTGCAGCCAAGGGTCCTGACTGTTCAAAGGAAAACTAACAAACAGAAACAACATCCACACCAAAACCCCATCTGTACATCACCATCATCAAAGACCAAAGGTAGATAAAACCACAAAGATGGGGAGAAACCAGAGCAGAAAAGCTGAAAATTCTACAAATCAGAGCGCGTCTTCTTCAAAGGAACACAGCTCCTTGCCAGCAATGGAACAAAGCTGGACAGAGAATGACTTTGACGAGTTGAGAGAAGAGGGCTTCAGATGATCAAACTTTTCTGAGCTAAAGGAGGATGTTCAAACCCATCGCAAAGAAGCTAAAAACCTTGAAAAAATATTAGACAAATGGCTAACTAGAATAACCAGTGTAGAGAAATCCTTAAATGACCTGATGGAGCTGAAAACCATGGCACAAGAAGTACGTGACTCATGAACAAGCATCAATAGCTGATTTGATCAACTGGAAGAAAGGGTATAAGTGATTAAAGATCAAATGAATGAAATGAAATAAGAGAAGTTTAGAGAAAAAAGTAAAAAGAAATGAACAAAGCCTCCAATAAATATGGGACTATGTGAAAAGACCAAATCTACGTCTAATTGGTGTACCTGAAAGTGACAGGGAGAATGGAACCAAGTTGGAAAACACTCTTCAGGATATTATCCAGGAGAACTTCCCCAACCTAGCAAGGCAGGCCAACATTCAAATTCAGGAAATACAGAGAATGCCACAAAGATACTCCTCGAGAAGAGCAACTCCAAGACACATAATTATCAGATTCACCAAAGTTGAAATGAAGGAAAAAATGTTAAGGGAAGCCAGAGAGAAAGGTCGGGTTACCCACAAAGGGAAGCCCATCAGACTAACAGTAGATCTCGCGGCAGAAACTCTATAAGCCAGAAGAGAGTGGGGGCCAATATTCAACATTCTTAAAGAAAAGAATTTTCAACCCAGAATTTCATATCCAGTCAAACTAAGCTTCATAAGTGAAGGAGAAATAAAATCCTTTACAGACAAACAAATGCTGAGAGATTTTGTCACCACTAGGCCTGCCTTACAAGAGCTCCTGAAGGAAGCACTAAACATGGAAAGGAACAACCGGCACCAGCCACTGCAAAAACTGACAAATTGTAAAGACCATCAAGGCTAGGAAGAAACTGCATCAACTAACGAGCAAAATAACCAGCTAACATCATAATGACAGGATCAAATTCACACATAACAATATTAACCTTAAATGTAAGTGGGCTAAATGCTCCAATTAAAAGACACAGACTGGCAAATTGGATAAAGAGTCAAGACTCATCAGTGTGCTGTGTTCAGGAGACCCATCCCACGTGCAGAGAGACACACATAGGCTCAAAATAAAAGGATGGAGGAAGATCTACCAAGCAAATGGGAAACAAAAAAAAAGCAGGGGTTGCAATCCTGGTCTCTGATAAAACAGACTTTAAACCAACAAAGATCAAAAGTGACAAGGCCATTACATAATGGTAAAGGGATCAATTCAACAAGAAGAGCTAACTATCCTAAATATATATGCACCCAATACAGGAGCACCCTGATTCATAAAGCAAGTCCTTAGTGACCTACAAAGAGAGTTAGACTCCCACAAAATAATAATGGGAGACTTTAACACCCCACTGTCAACATTAGACAGATCAACAAGACAGAAAGTTAACAAGGATATCCAGAAATTGAACTCAGCTCTGCACCAAGCAGAGCTAATAGACATCTACAGAACTCTCCACCCCAAATCAACAGAATGTACATTCTTTTTAGCACCACATCACAATTATTCCAAAATTGACTACACAGTTGGAAGTAAAGCTCTCCTCAGCAAATGAAAACAGAAATTATAACGAACTGTCTCTCAGACCACAGTGCAATCAAACTAGAACTCAGGATTAAGAAACTCACTCAAAACTGCTTAACTACATGGAAACTGAACAACCTGCTCCTGAATGACTATTGGGTACATAATGAAATGAAGGCAGAAATAAAGATGTTCTTTGAAACCAATGAGAACAAAGACACAACATACCAGAATCTCTGGGACACATTCAAAGCAGTGTGTAGAGGGAAATGTATAGCACTAAATGCCCACAAGAGAAAGCAGGAAAGATCTAAAATTGACACCCTAACATCACAATTAAAAGAACTAGAGAAGCAAGAGCAAACACATTCAAAAGCTAGCAGAAGGCAAGAAATGACTAAGATCAGAGCAGAACTGAAAGAGATAGAGACAAAAAACCCTTCAAAAAATCAATGAATCCAGGAGCTGATTTTTTGAAAAGATCAACAAAATTGATAGACCGCTAGCAAGACTAATAAAGAAGAAAAGAGAGAAGAATCAAATAGATGCAATAAAAAATGATAAAGGGGATGTCACCACCGATTTCACAGAAATACAAACTACCATCAGAGAATACTACAAACACCTCTATGCAAATAAACTAGAAAATCTAGAAGAAATGGATAAACGCCTGGACACATATACCCGCCCCCCCCAAGACTCAACCAGGAAGAAGTTGAATCTCTGAATAGACCAATAACAGGCTCTGAAACTGAGGCAATAATTAATAGCCTACCAACCAAAAAAAGTCCAGGACCAGATGGATTCATAGCCAAATTCTACCAGAGATACAAGGAGGAGCTGGTACCATTCCTTCTGAAACTATTCCATTCAATAGAAAAAGGGAATCCTCCCTAATTCATTTTATGAGGCCAGCATCATCCTGATACCAAAGCCTGGCAGAGACATGACAAAAAAGAGAATTTTAGACCAATATCCCTGATGAACATTGATGCAAAAATCCTCAATAAAATACTGGCAAACTGAATCCAGCAGCGCATCAAAAAGCTTATCCACCATCATCAAGTGGGCTTCATCTCTGGGATGCAAGGCTCATTCAACATACACAAATCAATAAACATAATCCAGCATATAAACAGAACCAAAGGCAAAAACCACATGACTATCTCAATAGATGCAGAAAAGGCCTTTGACAAAATTCAACAGCCCTTCATGCTAAAAACTCTCAATAAATTAGGTACTGATAGGACGTATCTCAAAATAATAAGAGCTATTTATGACAGACTCACAGCCGATATCATACTGAATGGGCAAAAACTGGAAGCATTCCCTTTGAAAACTGGCGCAAGACAGGGATGCCCTCTCTCACCACTCCTATTCAACATAGTGTTGGAAGTGCTGGCCAGGACAGTCAGGCAGGAGAAAGAAATAAAGGGTATTCAATTAGGAAAAGAGGAAGTCAAATTGTCCCTGTTTGCAGATGACATGATTGTATATTTAGAAAACCCCATTGTCTGAGCCCAGAATCTCCTTAAGCTGATAAGCAACTTCAGCAAAGTCTCAGGGTACAATATCAATATGCAAAAATCACAAGCATTCCTATACACCAATAACAGACAGAGAGCCAAATCATGAGTGAGCTCCCATTCACAATTCCTTCAAAGAGAATAAAATACCTAGGAATCCAACTTACAAGGGACGTGAAAGACCTCTTCAAGGAGAACTACAAACCACTACTCAACAAAATAAAAGAGGACACAAACAAATGGAAGAACATTCCATGCTCATGGGTTGGAAGAATCAGTGTCGTGAAAATGGCCATACTGCCCAAGGTAATTTATAGATTCAGTGCCATCCCCATCAAGCTACCACTGACTTTCTTCACAGAATTGGAAAAAACTACTTTAAAGTTCATATGGAACCAAAAAAGAGCCCACATTGCCAAGAAAATCCTAAGCCGAAAGAACAAAGCTGGAGGCATCACGCTACCTGACTTCAAGCTATACTACAAGGCTAGAGTAACCAAAACAGCATGGTACTGGTACCAAAACAGAGATATAGACCAATGGAACAGAACAGAGCCCTCAGAAATAATGCCGCATATCTAGAACCATCTGATCTTTGACAAATCTGACAAAAACAAGAAATGGGGAAAGGATTCCCTATTTAATAAATGGTGCTAGGAAAACTGGCTAGCCATATGTAGAAAGTTGAAACTGGATCCCTTCCTTACACCTTATACAAAAATTAATTCAAGATGGATTAAGGACTAACATGTTAGACCTAAAACCATAAAAACCCTAGAAGAAAACCTAGGCAATACCATTCAGGACATAGGCATGGGCAAGGACTCCATGTCTAAAACACCAAAAGCAATGGCAACAAAAGCCAAAATTGACAAATGAGATCTAATCAAACTAAAGAGCTTCTGTACAGCAAAAGAAACTACCATCAGAGTGAAGAGGCAGCCTACAGAATGGGAGAAAATTTTTGCAATCTACCCATCTGACAAAGGGCTAATATCCAGAATCTACAAAGAACTTAAACAAATTTACAAGAAAAAATCAAACAACCTCAACAAAAAGTGGGCAAAGCATACGAACAGACACTTCTCAAAAGAAGACATTTTTGCAGCCAACAGACACATGAAAAAAAGCTCATCATCACTGGCCATCAGAGAAATGCAAATCAAAACCGCAATGAGATACCATCTCACACCAGTCAGAATGGCAATCATTAAAAAGTCAGGAAACAACAGGTGCTGGAGAGGATGTGGAGAAATAGGAACACTTTTACACTGTTGGTTGGACTGTAAACTAGTTCAACCCTTGTGGAAGACAGTGTGGCAATTCCTCAAGGATCTAGAACTAGAAATACCATTTGACCCAGCCATCCCATTACTGGGTATATACCCAAAGGATTATAAATCATGCTGCTATAAAGACACATGCACACATATGTTTATAGCGGCACTATTCACAATAGCAAAGACTTGGAACCAACCCAAATGTCTGTCAATGATAGACTGGATTAAGAAAATGTGGCACATATACACCATGGAATACTATGCAGCCATAAAAAATGATGAGTTCATGTCCTTTGTAGGGACATGGATGAAGCTGGAAACCATCATTCTCAGCAAACTATCGTAAGGACAGAAAACCAAGCACCTCATGTTCTCACTCATAGGTGGGAATTGAAAGGAATGAACATCACACACCAGGCCTTTGTGGGGTGGGGGAGAGGGGGTATTAGATATACCTAATGTAATTCGATTAATGGTGCAGACATCAACATGGACATGTATACATATGTAACAAACCTGACATTGTGACATTTAAATAGAATTAAATATAAAATTTAAAAAAATTAGGATAAAAATACCTACCTTTTAGAGTTGTTGCCAGGATTTGACAGCAAAGTATTCGGTGCCTGGAACATAGGAAACATTCATTGCATCATAGCTATTATTATAATTACCAGTAATTACCTATAAGTAGTCCATAAATAGTGCACCAGTTCTGACCAATTGGACAATACAGAGTGCACTTTAATGCCATTTTTATTACAACATTTGCTTTGGTAGAATATGGAGGTTAATAAAAGATCCATCACTCGCAATTTTAAATAATTCCATACTTTTAGTCCCCATTAATAAGGTATGTGGAGAAACTGGACAGGATTCCAAAGGGAAACTATAGTGGTTAAAGAAATGAGGAGGAACTTCTCTGAGTGAAAGTTAAAGGGACTGGAATTGTTTAGGATAAGAAAATTGAGGCATAACTTCCCTTCTATCATCAAATAAATGGAAGCTTTTCGTGAGGAGGATATTGGACATTTTTTGCCCATGTTCAGAGGATAGAACAAGAGGAAATAGACATACATTAAAGAAGGAAGATAGATTTATATCAAGGGAACTCCTCTGCTTTTGACAGTAAAACACTGGAAGAGGCTTGTAAAATATACACTTCTGAAAATCTTCAAAAAAAGAGAACATTCAGTCCTGAGTTACTGAGATGCTTCCTAGAGTATTTAAGAACTCTGAACTCTGTGATTTCAGAAATGATGCCTCTTAGAAATTCAAACACGTACGTTTTGTTTTGCAAATGAAAGAAAATAATTACTATATCCACATTCATTTTCTCTATAACTTTCTTATAGTATTTTTGTGTGCAAACACACCTTTTGTGCTTTTCTGAACATGTAACAACAGGTCTTCTTTCATTGAATAGGTTTCTTTATGTATGTTTATAAATATGCTGGTTATTATTATCATAGTTTTCAGTCTTACTGTAGGCCATCTCTATATTCTATATGAAAATAAATTAACACCTCCTATCCTGGGCCACTTATTTGTGCCCGATGTAATCTCTTTTGTGACTCAGATCTTGTGATGACATTGTTAAAATAATCACAAGTATTAGATCCCTGTGAAAGGCTTTGGAACAACAACAGGAAGTCTGCAACTTTGAAGAATAAATTATTTCCAATCAATTAATTGCCTAGAGATAAGATTAAAGAATGGATGTGGGACTAGATTTTTAGACTAAATGTCTTTTAAGACCTCAGTGTTGGAAGATAAAAGGAAGTGCCTAAGAAGTTTTTAAATTACTAATAAGTGTATTGGACTTTGCATTTTCTCCTTGGCATGTCTTGTCAAATAGTCATCGGCAGAGTTAGAATGATGTAGATGAACAGCACTGGACTAGAAGCCAAAATGCCTGGCTCTGGAGCTATTGGAGCCATCAGATGATCTGTTCTTCCTTCATAAAACATGTCTGTATAGTTTTCCTTTGCATTTCTAGTTCCTGCATCCTTATATACTTAACACATTACAGTGACCTTCTTTCAAAAGAAACCAAGCGGACCTGAGGGTTCCACTCCTGACAGCTCAGCCTAGGGGCCCCATCGCACCCTGACCTAAAACAGCTCTGCTTACATATTCGTATTCATATTCGTATTTTCTCTCCCTCCCTCCCTCTCTCTCTCCCTCCCTTCCTCCCTCTCTCTCCCTCCCTCTCTCTCCCTCCCTCCCTCTCTCTCCCTCCCTTCCTCCCTCTCTCTCCCTCCCTCCCTCTCTCTCCCTCCCTCCCTCTCTCTCCCTCCCTCCCTCTCTCTCCCTCCCTCCCTCTCTCTCCCTCCCTCTCTCTCCATAGACAGACAGATGTTTTAAGATCTCACTTGATTAAATGGATCCACTGCTGTAAACATAAATTGTAAAGATGTGCTTACTTATTCTCATGCCTTCCATATTCTCTCCAATACATTCCATTCAAATACACAATTTCATTCCTGTTTCTGCCAAGCTAAAAATTCTTCAAATGGCCCTCCATCCCATGAAGAATAAAGTATACAGTCCTTACCCTGGTATTCCAGGACTCCCTCCTTTCTAATTATTGAACTAATCTACTGCATCAGTTGAGTTGGCCTCCGTGTTCTAACATGTAGGATTATTTCTGGGTATTAAATATAGTCCTTGACACTGTGTGCAGGACGACTAATTCACTGGAGATCCCACTGTGATTTTGCTCAGCGTCAGCCTTGCCTTTCTTCTAAGCTACCTAAACCTTTCTCATTTGAGCACACCTCAAAATGCATGCTTTTCTTCCACAAAGCCTTCCTTGATTATTCTAGCCCACATTTTTGTGTCACATCTCTGAAATTCTCTCATGAGGTTGGGTGTTGGTCTCCGTTACACTTACCTGGTTAACAGTGGTGTTATTAGACTGTAGGTGTATTGAGTGTTATGGTCGCCTCCTAGAGTGCATCAGAGGGCAGTACAGCAGCAGTGATCTCTACCCCTCTAAGGAAATACAAGGGTTTGAATCATCCCAATATGTACATTTTCAATGTAATATATGCATTAAGACAGGGAGACAAATGTAAGATGGAAATAAATGTGATCTATTCCTCATAACACCTTAAGTTGCAACACATTAGAGTACAAAGCACTTGCTTAGGATCAGATGATACAGATTTTGAGTCTAGTTCTGCCTCTTACATTGGGTCCTTCAGAAAGTCATTTGTCTTTTATGATCTTCTTTTTCATGATGGTGATCGTACTGCTATTCTTTGTTCTTCTCACTTCATAAAGCACTTGGCATGTTGTTCAATTTCAGCTTCACGATAACCCATGAGGTAACCAGGGCAAGCTAGTATCTGTCAAGCACAAAAACTGGGCTTAGGGGACAAACTTCCAAATCCTAATGTGATGAACCGACAGTAGGCACTACAACTCAAATTCCTTTACATGTTACTAAAAACGTGGTCAATAAACCAGCAGTGTGGACATCACCCAGAGCTTGTTAGAAAAGCAAAGTTGCGGGTCCTAT
The DNA here is from genome assembly GCF_009828535.3 of Hylobates moloch. NCBI lineage: Eukaryota > Metazoa > Chordata > Mammalia > Primates > Hylobatidae > Hylobates > Hylobates moloch. The sequence continues at coordinate 189,275,372 of NW_026652276.1, read as the reverse complement.
CCTACACTTGTTGAATCAGAGCATGTGTTTTAACAGGAGGCTCCGGATTCATACGTATTAATACTTTACAGTGAGAAAAGTGCTGTAATCCAAGGGCAGTTTAAGCACCTGAGGTAAAAACATGAAAAGGGTTTTTATTTTTACTCCTATCACTGCCTTCAAATCTCCTTTCCTTTGAAGAGGACTCTAACAGAACTGATGGATTTTATTTAGCTACTTTCAGGTTTTTAAAAGTTCAAATACAACCTTCAAATTCATATGGAAATAAGAGCTTTTCTTTCCCCCAACCCATCTTGTGCCCTTCAACAATTCTTTATTTTTTTTCTACCGGTTCACCCCCAACCTGTTTTTTGTTTTTTGGTGTTTTGTTTTTCTTTGGCTGGATCAAGGGTTCTCTCCTCTTTTATTAAAAAAAAATTAATAAAAATTTGTTAAATTTTTATTTTTGGATTTTTTTGACTTTTATTTTAGATTGGGGGGCACATGTGAAGGGTTGTTACATAGGTAAACACATGTCTTGGGGGTTTATTGTACATATTATTTCATCACCCAGGTATTAAGCCCAGTACCCAGTAGTTATCTTTTCTGCTTCATCCTCCCATCCTCCCGGATCAAGTAGACCCCAGTGTCTGCTGTTGCCTTCTTTGTTTTCATAAGTTCGTATCATTCAGCTCCCACTTATAAGAGCTGGAGGCTATTATCCTTAGTGAACTAACTTAGGAACAGAAAATCAAATACTCATGTTCTCATCAACCTGTTCTTAAACCAAATGCACCACTTCAAAGCCCTGACTCTTAATGGTATGTTATCATGATGGTCATTTTTCAGAGTAGGAAGTTCAGTTACGCATCTCGGACTCCTTTGAAAGTCAGAAGAAAAACTAAGCACACACTCCCAACATAAAACCACCAAGAAATTCCAGTTTTTATTTCTTATATTTCCCCAGGTTCTTGGCTCAAGGAAGATGTATAATTGTCTTCAGCATAAACTGAAGTTAATGAAGTGTGGGACTGTACTTCATTAAAAAGAAACATTTTAGAAGCTCTTGTTCTTAATTTTTATTCAAATTTCTCAATCTTCTTTGGCTAAGAAGCCAAGAGTTAGATCTATTCATCATGAGCCAAATGACTGCCCTTGGATGTTCAAGATGGAACTCCGTTGAAGTCTGCAGGGGTGGTGTTCATTAGAATTCCCAGGGGTTGCGTGTTTCCAAGCCCTTGTCGTAAGTTATATCAAATTCCCTCATCCCTGAAATGGAAGTATCATTCTGGCTCTCCTGCTGCCTTCTCCGTATCTTATTTGTTTTCACTTTAACGTTATAAGAAAAGACAGCTTTTGTCTTCATTTCTGGTTAGCAGTCTTCATGAATATGCATTAGCAGGTTCCCTTTCTAGCTACTGTTTTGTAATTTGTTATTTTTAAATGAAATCTGAAGTGAAAATAACTCCCAATTCTCACTTTAATATGTTTGGATTCTTAATCTTGATTTTGGAGGTCCTGAGCCAGACAGGAGTGACTTTAGAAGGCTGTTTGCCTAGGTGACATCAAGGGGTGTGTGTGTGTGTGTGTGTGTGTGTGTGTGCATGTGTGTGTGTGTGTGCGCGTGCGCGCGCGTGTCTGTGTGTGCATGTGTGTGTGTGTGCGCGCGCGCGCACGCGTGTGTGTGTGCATGTGTGTGTGTGTGGTGTGACTCAGTGGCTGAATAGATGAGACTACATTGGAACACACTTCCAGAGCCTCTGCAGGACACTGCGGTGGGCATTACAGCCACTGTGTCATTTTATTTTCACAACAGCACTGGGAGGCAAGTATAATTATATCCCTTTGGGAACTGAAGCTAGGGAAAGTTAGTGATTTCCTCCAATTCATAAACTAGTAAATGAAAGAAGGGGAGCAGGTGATGAGAGAGGTCATTGAAATGTGAGTGTTCCACAGTGCTTTTCTGGTTGTTTTCCTAGAAATTGATAGTGGGTAATTTGGGGGTAATTACTTTACAGAGTCAATATGGGGTGTTTTTGGTATATTAAGCTTTTAAGAAAAATGATACTAAACTTGGGCTGCTCCGAGCAGAGCCTGCTGTTCCTGCCCTTGCTTAATCTGGAGGCTCAGTGCTAGTACTTAGATGCCAGGGTACCTCTACAGATTGCCCTGTTAGTTTAAGGTTTTCTTTTTTCTTTCTTCTTTCCTTTTTTAGAGATGGAGTCTCATTCTATTGCCTAGGCTGGAGTGCAATGTTGCAGTCATAGCTCACTGTAGCCTCGAACTCCTGGGCTTAAGCAATGCCCCTGCCTCAGCCTTCCAAGTAGCTGGGACTACAGGCGCATGCCACTGTACCTGGCTAATTAAAAAAAATTTAATTTAAGAAAATAGAGATGGGGTCTCACTTTGTTGCCCAGGCTGGTCTCGAACTCCTGAACTCAAGTGATCCTCCTGCGTCAGCCTCCCAAAGTGCTGGGATTAGAGGCATGAACCACTGCGCCCAGCCTTGTTAGTGTTTCCTTGACTGGATAATGCTACCAAACTCTACCTTTACCTGTTTCTAAAGAGTTTTTTTCTACATTCAAAAAAAAAAATCTCCGTTTCTCTGGAAAGCAAAATCTCCCTCCTCTGGAAAGCAAAACTGATGCAGATCTTCTGCGACTCTGTAGATTTAGCACCACACAATTTGAAGTTACCACGCATCCCTTCACAGCCTCAGATGCTTTCCTGAATGTCAGCAGGAGCCTCACACTCCCATTTAAGGACTGTTTGTCTAAACTTGCTAGTCAGGCAACTGATCTCTGCACTGTGAAGTCTATTTATTGATTGTTGCATAACAGTCCCTCTGTATCTCTCCTTATTTAATGGGGTGGCTATAGACAGAGGAGCCCAGCATACCTGTCTGCTCTAGATAGGATGAGATTGCCCTAAAACCACGTAAAAAATGGTCAAGGCAGGCCAGGCGCAGTGACTCATGCCTGTAATCCCAGCACTTTGGGAGGCTGAGGCAGGCGGATCACCTGAGGTCAGGAGTTTGAGACCAGCCTGGCCAACATGGTGAAACCAGTCTCTACTAAAAATACAAAAAATTAGCTGGGCATGGTGGTATATGCCTGTAATTTCAGCTACTTGGGAGCCTGAGGCAGGAGAATCTCTTGAACCTGGGAGGCGGAGGTTGAAGTGAGCCAAAATCGCACCATTGCAGTCTAGCCTGGGCAACAAGAGTGAAACTCTGTCTCAAGAAGAAAAAAAAAAAAAAAAAGGAAAAAAGAAAAGAAAAATGGTCAAAGCCAATGTTAAGACCAGCTCAAAGCAACTCTTTACTAGCCCTTAACATTTTTTGTTGAAATTTGAAACACTATTTGCCTTTGGATACACAGTGAAGGCCTTTTTTGGATCACAGTAATACTCAAAATTGTCTTTTATCTCTCAGGCAAGATATAATTAGACTATGCAGTTTACCATGTGATTTAGGATATGCAATTAAATAAAAAAGCTGTGGGCAAGAGTATTTTAAAATAGTATTGTTTTCTTCCCTTGAGTTTAAAAGTAATACATATTCACTGCAGACAATTGGGAAAAATGAAGAAAAATGGGAAGAGAGTAAAAGTAACACAGGCAAATGATTATTAACTTTTTGATGTTATTTTTCATTACAATGACACATATATAGCTATATACGTATATTTAATCTTTTTGCAAAATAGTTTTAATGGCATTAGTCCTTAGGGTATTAGTGCCAAGCATTTTTCTCCTTTTCAGTTCTTTGTATATTCTTTTATATATTTTTTAAAGATAGGGTCTCTCTGTGTTGCCCAGACTGGACTCAAAGACCTGAGCTCAAGCATTCCTTCTGCCTTTGCCTCCTGAGAACTTGGGACTACAGGCATGAGCCACCATGGCTGACTTCTTTTTATTATGAAATGGGATATTACATACATACAAAAGAGAGGGAGAGTAACCCAGTACTCAGGAGCATTTATTATAGAGATGGGTGGCCTAGATTCTGGTCTTAGAACTACTATTTGCTAGCCTGGAACTTTAGGCAAGTTGCTTAATCTTTCTGTGCCTCAATTCCTCGTAATCAAAACGGGAATAAAATCGTATATCATTTATAGAGTTTGTTAGAAGTAAATAGTAAAGAGTTATGATTATAACATATGTAAGTTTAAAAAGAATAAAAACAAACACAAACAGACTCACTTCTCTATCCTGCCCCCCTGCAAAGAAGGTGCCTTGCTCCCCTTTCATCTTCCGCCATGATTGTAGGTTTCCTGAGGCCTTCCCAGCCATGTGGAACTAACTTTTTGCCCTGAGGAAGTGTGTGCCTTATACATACTGCTTATTCTTCTGGAGATATGTCTTCTCCCATTTGAGCGATCACACACAGAAGATGAGGAATTAAGCCAGGAAGAGGGCATGGTGGCTCATGCTTGTAATCCCAGCACTTTTGCGGGAGGCCAAAGGGGGAGGATCGGTTGAAGGTAGGAGTTCAAGACTGGCCTGGGCAGCAAAGTGAGACCCCCATCCCTGTAAAAAATTTAAAAAATTAACCAGGAGTGGTGGTGCACACCTGTAGTCCCAGCTACTCCGGACCTGAGGTGGGAGGATTGCTTGAACTCTAGAATTTGAGGCTGCAATGAGCCATGATCATGCCACTGTACTCTAGCCTGGATGACAGAGTGAGACCTTGTCTCTAGAAAATAAAAATAAATAAATAAGCCAGGAAGAAAAAGTAGGAACGGCCTTCACCTTAAGCAGAAGAGATATAAAAGGCTGAATTAGGGCTGGGTGCAGTGGCTCATGCCTGTAATCCCAGCACTTTGGGAGGCCGAGGTGGGCGGATCACCTGAGGTCAGGAGTTCGAGACCAGCCTGGCCAACATGGTGAAACCCCGTCTCTATTAAAAATACAAAAATTAGCGAGGCATGGTGGCAGGTGCCTGTAATCCCAGCTACTCGGGAGGCCTGAGGCAGGAGAATTGCTTGAACCCGGGAGGCGGAGGTTGCAGTGAGCCAAGATCATGCCATCGCACTCCATCCTGGGGGACAAGAACGAGACTTCATCTCAAAAAAATAAAAATAAAAATAAATAAATAAATAAATAAATAAGAGGCTGAATTAAATGCAACCTTTTCAGTTGGACCCAGTGGCTCATGCCTGTAATCCCAGCACTTTGGAAGGCTGAAGTGGGAGAATCACTTGAAGCCAGAAGTCTGAAAACAGCCTGAGCAAAAATTCGAGACCCTGTCTCCACCAAAAAAAAAAAAAAAAAAAAAATAGCTAGGCATCATGGCACACACCTGTAGTTCTAGCTACTTTGGAGGCTGAGGCAAGAGGATTGCTTGAGCTCAGGAATTCAAGGCTGAAGTGAGCTATAATTGTGCTGCTGCCCTCCAGCCTGGGTTACAGATTAAGATTCTGTCTCAGAAAAATCAAAAGCTGGTTTTCTTTTTCTGGTAATTGAGGGCTAGATTATTTGGACAACCCTCCTACTGAAAACAACTAAAGAAGCTGGATAATATATAAAAATCAACATCTTAAAAAGCATAAAAGCCCTGACAAGATAGTAGGGAATTACTAGGCCAGAGTTGAAGGGAAAATATTTACCAGTGAGGTGAATAGAGCAAAAGAAACTTTTTCTCTCAGGGTTCTTGACATTTGTCAGTTTTTGAATTTTCACTTTGAATAATTCACAGAGCAAGTGTTATCATGATAGGAGTCAAAGCCTGGAGCCTCCAGAAATAGGAGACCCTCCCCTCAATAGGCTCGGACTCCAAAGTGCTACACCCTCAGGAAAAGGATGAACCAGATTTGGGACAGTTCTCACATGGGATTACAACCCAAGTCTGATTCCTTGGGTTGTTCACAGAACCTCATGCCTTGAACTAGGTTTAAGGCAATGCCATATTGTTGGTGCTTCCAAGTACCTGATAGAAACAAATATAGAACTTTGGAGAAAGATATGTGTTTATCATTTATCCTTGATCTCAAATTATTCTTACAAATAATTTTTAAATGCAATGAGGAACACATGGTCAAAGATGACCAAGCATAGGCATGGTGGCATGCATCTGTAGTGCTGGCTACTTAAGAGGCTGAGGCAGAAAGATCACTTGAGCCCAGGAAGCTGAGGCTGCAGTGAGCCATGATCATGTCACTGTACTCAGCCTGGACAACAGAGCAACATCCTGTCTCAACAAAAGATGACCAATCACACAAGAAAACTAGACCCCAAAGCAAGAAGCAGTAGCTACATCAACAACAAAACCAGATCCTCAAAAAGTTCAGATGTTGGAACTACCAGATACAGACTATAAAATAACTGTAAAGTATGCTTACCATTTTTAAAGAAATGAAAAATAAGCTTGATCAAATCTACAGAGAATAGGAAACCCAAAAAGGGACATTTAAGACTTAAAAAGAAACCAAATACAGCTTATAGAAATAGCAAAACAAATAACCGAAGTTTAAAACTCAATACTTCAGTAGTCACATGGTGCAGCTAAAGGGCAAATAATGACCTGGAAATTAGGTCAAAATAAATTATCTATCATGCTGCACAGAGAGATAAAATAATAGAAAATAGAAAAAGTGAGATATAGAGAAGATAGAAGATGTTCTCATACAGTCACTTCTCATTATTGGCAAGAGTCATGTTCTATAAAGCCACTGTGAATACTGGATTAGTGAATACTAATATTTTACTAGTATTTTACTAGTATTTTATTTCCTAGGAGAAATAAAAAGTTCCTGTGAGCATCTGTTCACGATTTTTCATTAATTAATCAATATGTAACTTTGTTTTATGTGTGTTTTTGTTTAAAGGCACCTCACTTAACGCATCCACGGCCAACAGTACCATAACTCATGCCTGAATGAAGCTTATTTAACACACGGATTTTCACAGCCTTCTTGCACCAAGAAACACTAGACAGCGCTTCAGCACTGTGCTTCGGGGCCACTGTAAACAGAGAAATCACCAAGAAAAAGCACAAAAATGCAAAAAACAAAACCAGAGCCCTAAATAGCAAAAAGGACATGTGTTTACAGTATGAGAGCTGAAGCAAGAAGGTAGAGCATCACCTTGTTTGACCTCAGCTAGGAACATGTACATCAGGTGACTCAAATTTTTTGCCATTCTGAGCATGTCCATGAATGGCCATGAAAATAAGATTAATTTGGGGGTTATAAATAGATTTTAGCAAGTAGGTGAATCTGCAAATATGCAATCCACAAATAATGAGGATTGATTATACTTAGAGTTCCAGAGAGAAAAAGAGGAAAGAAAGATGGGGAAAAGGCAACATTCAGGAAGATGACAATTTCTTAGAACCTATGAAGGACACCAATTGACAGATTAAAGAAACTCAAAGCAGAATAAATGAAAAGAAGCCCACTTCTTGATGCATAACAGTGAAAATACAGAAAGACAAAAGAGAAAATCCTAAAAGCAACCAGAAAAAAGACAGAAAAACATCAAGGTCCGGCGCAGTAACTCACGCCTATAATCCCAGCACTTTGGGAGGCCAAGGTGGGTGGATCATGAGGTCAGGAGTTTGAGAACAGCCTGACCAGCATGGTGAAACCCCATCTCTGCTAAAAATACAAAAATTAGCCGGGTGTGGTGGTGCGTGCCTGTAATCCCAGCTACTCAGGAGGCTGAGGCAGGAGAATCACTTGAACCCAAGAGGTGGAGTTTGCAGTGAGCGGAGATCGTGCCACTGCACTCCAGCCTGGGCAACAGAGTGAGACTCCATCTCAAAAAAATAAAAAAAAAAAACAACATCAAGTAACAGTGATAAGACTGACACCTAACTTCTCATCAGCAACAATGGAAGCCAGGAGAAAGTTAAATGTTATAGGAAAAGAAAATCATTGCTGAGAGTATTCAAAACCCAGTGAAGGCCAGGGAAGGGGGAGGTGAAAAAGGGAAAAAATAAAAATAAATAAAGAAAAAAACAACAGTGAAAATGTCTTTCAAAAAAAAAAAAAAAAAAACCCAAGCACAAACAACACAGGAAATACGGATGATTATTTTGCTTGTGTTTCATTCCTTGATCACACCCCCTGCCTTCCTCCAATAGATTAACTCCTTCTAAATTGTTACATAACTTTAAATATTTTTAAACCTCATATAATTAATTTCATACTAATTTTCACTTAATGTTATGTTTATTTAGATTTATTCAATGTAATTGTTTTCAATGCCAACAGTATTCCAAATTATGTGAATGTTGCAATCTTTCATCCCTTTGGATTGTTTTGAATTCTGTGTGATTACAGGAGATACTGCTGTAAACAATCTTATCTTTAGAAGTCCGTAGTTTTATCTTAGTATGTCTTGGTGTGTATTTCTTATTATTCAGTCTTGATATATATTGTGGTTCCTACATCAGTGAATTCAAGTATTTCATCAGTTATAGAAAAATCTCAGCCATTACTTTTTTGAAACTTGTCTCTCCTCCATTTGAAACCCTAATTTAAACCAGTGCATTTTTTTTTATGACTTCTCTTTTATATTTTCCCTCTGCTCGTGCTGTAAGTGGGCAACTTATTCAACTCTGCTTTCTAAAATACTATCTTTAGCTGTGTCTAATATGTTTATCTTATATATTGAGTTAACAAAATTTTGTAAAATAAAATGATTTCATTTTTTGTTTTCAGAAGTTTCATTTATTATTTTGTACATCTGTCTGGTCACTTTTATGACATCATATCCTTTGTGATTAAAAAAATAACTGTGATAAAATACACACAGGATAAAATTCACCATTTTAAAATCTTTTTAAGTACACCCATCAGTTGTGTTAAGTACATTCACCTTGTCAGGCAACCAATCTCCAGAACTCTTCATTTGGCAGCACTGAAATGCTAGACCCACTAAACAAATCTCCTCTCTTCTAGCTCCTGTTGCCATTCTACTTTCTGCCTCTACAATTTTGACTACTCTAGGTACCTCACATAAGTGAAATCATACAGTATTTGTCTTTACGTGAGTGGCTTCCTAATTTAGCCAAGTCGAGGCTTATCATGTTGTAGCATGCACCAGAATTTCCTTCCTTTTAAAGTCAAATAATATTTCATTATACGTTCCTTTATGATTTTTATTACACTTACTTTTTTAACCATTTCAGAGATAGTAGTTTTACATTAATATCTGATAATTATATTATCTGCAGTTCTTGGGCACCTTGATCTCTTGTTCTACTGATTTTCTTTTGTGGTGGCTAGTTTTTCTAGGTGTTTGGGAATATTATTTATGTGGTTATAATAGATTGAACTTAGTATTTTGAAATCCTGAGACCTATCTTAGGGAGGATTTTATTTTGCTATCAGGAGTGAGAGGCACTACCAGTCTGGAAACACATTAGCCTTTCAGCTTAATGTCAGGATTTCAGGTTCAGTTAGCTATACCTCAAAAGCATCCTCAGGTTGTCAGCCGCATTTACCCCTAAGGAGAGTCTGACTTTCCTGTTTGTTCAAGTATTTTTTTTCTCTCCTTTATCTTTCTCCATTCTTTTCTATAATCCTCCTTCTATTTTCTATTCTTTCTCCCTACTTTATCCTTCCTTTTTCGTCTTTCCTTCTCTTTATCCACCACACTGCTTTGTCTGGCTCTTTGAGGTTTTCTCGTTGCCTTTGGATTTCTGAAATTTCACTGTAGTGTGTGTCTTGGAGTGTGTGTGTGTGTGTGTGTGTGTGTGTGTGTGTGTGTGTTGAATCCTGCTTATTTGTTTTGTTTCCTGAATATGAATTTGTGTATTTCATCTATTCTGAAGAATTCTTAGGCACTATTTCTTCATGTATCATTTCTCCCTCATCTTCACAGTTGTGTCTTTCTAGAGGTCCTATTATAAATGTTAGTCCTTTATTTGTATCCTTTATGATTCTCAACCTTTTTAAATGTATTTTTCTCTCTTTTTTGGTCTCTGTTCCAGTCTGGTAGTTTCTTCAACTTTGGCTTCTAGTTCTCTATTAACTCTTTTTACCTGTGTCTTATTAGCTTGTTTACTTGTCCAATACATTTTTTTCATTTAAATCATTTTTTTCAGGAAGTTCTATTTTGTTCTTTTTCAAATTGGCTTCATTTTTCATAGTTTCATGCTCTTTGTTTATGTATTCAAGTCCCTCTGTAATCTTTTAATAGCACACTTAATTTATATTTTGATTTTAGTATTCCAACATAGGAAGTCTTGGCAGGCCTGTGCAGTGTATTCTGCTGGCTCTTTCTCATGATGTCTTACTTTTTCAGGTAATTCAAATTTTTAAAAAATTATGAAATTCTATTTGTTGGGACTTTATCTGTATGAATTCTGTAAGGTCTGCTTTGAGGGTGCATATCTTTGTAGAAGATTTAAGTTTGTTTCTAGGGGAAACAGAATTGCTTTAAATTAATTTGTTGGCTTTGGATTTTCTTTGCAAGGTGGGGGGATGTCATACACAGAGTGTAACCTTTTTGGATTAGTGTTTTCACTTTACCGTTATCCTCTGATATTTCCCTTTTAGTTACTTATAGCTTAGCTATTCTTTTATAATCATGGCTTTTATATTTTTCCAGAATGTTTAGGTGTTTAGTTGGATTTCAGAATGTGTAGTCTGTTATATTGCCGGGAGGGGAAATTCTGAGCATTTAAAGTGCTATCAATTCTCAGTGGTACTGGAAAAGTGTTACCGTAAGGTTGGTGAGTAATGAGAGAGGATGGCACTCTTGCTCTAGGTGTTGAAGGGCATCAGTATTCTCATCCATCCAAGGTCCTTTCCAGCCTATTGTGTCTCAGGAATGCCAGTAAGGCCATAATAATATTGAGGGACTCCTGGGATTGCATTACTTTCTGAAATGTTGTCTCCATTTCTTAATTTGATCTTTCCCATTCTTAACTGATACAATCCACTCTCAATAATTTCCCAAAGGAAATTTAATGTTCTTATTGAGGATAGTTATAGGTAGGTTTCTTGACACTTGTCTCTGACGTATTTTAATTATTATTTTCATATGCTTTTCTACTCACGAGACTGCAAACCAGGTTCCCAAGTGTGAAAGTGCTACAGTTGTCTGGAATTCATTTTGTTTGCTAAGTGGCTTTTTTTGTGTGTGTTTGTATTGGCTATAAATTTCCTAATGCTTAAATTTTCTGTTTTAAAAATACAATATGCAGATATATTTTCAGTCTGTATGTTCCATTCACTTTCAATTTTTTTTTTTTTTTGGAGGCAGGGTCTCCCAGGCTATAGTGCAATAATGTGATCATGGCTCACTGCAGCCTCAATCTCCCAGGCTCAATTGATCCTCCTGCCTCAGCCTTCCAAGTAGCTAGGACTACAGGTACATCACAACACCTAGCAAATTTTTGTATTTATTTGTAGAGATGAGGTTTTCCCTGTTGCCTAGGCTGGTCTTGAACTCCTGGGCTCAAGTAATCTGCCTGCCTCAGCTTCCCAAAGTGCTGGGATTACAGGCATGAGCCACTGCACCTGGCCAACTCTCTCTCAAAGTTATTCTATTAACTGTCGGTTTTCAGTGTCATTGATCATGGTAGTAAACATTATTTTGGAAAGAGTTGCTCAACAGTACCTTTTATGTAATGACTGACTTTTGCTTGCATTTAAGGTGATTGCAGAAAGAAATTAGGATGGTCTTTTCCCCAGTTTTCCCATACTGACCTTGCCTAGCATTCATCTTTGACTGGGCTTTACTTGGGAGAGAGATAGAAAAGCAAAACAGGAAAGGAGAATTAGGCAGGCATACCCCAGCATAGTTTACAGATGCTCATTGGTAGACTCAGGCTGCCAGGTTTTAAAGTAACATGAGAACAGGAACCTCTGCCGTAGCCCCTTACACTCACTCTTGTCAGGAGGGCAGCAAGTACCAGCCACACCTGCCCTGCACATATCCAAACCAGCCTAAGTAACTTAAAGGAAAGGCAGTTTATTAGAAGGCCACTAGGAGAGCATAGAACTTACAAGATGACTGTGGGACCAGACGTGAACATGGTCAGGAACTAGGTTACCTCCAGAGAGCAGGAAGCAGGAACAGGTGTTCTCTTGCAGCAGGAACCAGCTGGTCAGGGTGACAGTGATGAAATGGATGAACTCCAGCCATTTTAGTCTCTTAGGCACTCTGCTCAGGATTTAAATTCCAGGCAGGTATTTAATTGACCAAGCTGGGATCACATGGCTGCCCATTGGCTGGAAAAAGTCAGGGAACTGGATTCATGGCCTCTGCAGATTATATCCAAAGTTGAAGTAACTCCCAGAAAGAAATCTGTGATGTGCTTAGGAACCAGGCCTAAGTCTTAAACAACCAAACACGAACAGATGTCCATCTCAGGTTAACTATGGATCACTGGAGTTTGGACAATGGCAATTTAATATCAAAACCAAACTAGTCCTCTGTCATAGGTCTGGCTAATACAGTCATATCGAAATGTTCCTGGGGGTTTGTCAGTAACTTAGATTCTTTCAGGCATGTTTTCTCTTCCTCTTACTTCTTTTGTCCTTCAGCTATTTCAGTTCACATTATTTTCCACTCCAAGAGACTAGACAGATGACATTCTTTAAACTTCACATGTTTGTACATATCAAATGCAGTGAAAAAATTTGTTTGGACGACAATGGAATAAAAACAGTGATATTCATGGGGTTAACTAATTTCCATATGCTTACTTTGGCTGTATATAAGATTAACATAGAACCAAGATGGGCTATAGCTTGATTAGTTGTCTCCAGAAAGAGATTTTACAGCTGTTCCATTATTATCACTCATGTCTTTTCTTTTTCTGTAGGCAGTGCTTATGTTAGAATAAAGTGCTGACTTCATGAGTATCTTCAAGACTATGATCCTTTTATTTCCAGGCTTTTCCTGAGTAGTCTTAAATTCTTAAAGGTCAAACAACAAGGAAATGTGCTAACATTGGCAGTGGACCTTTCACTTACATCCATCACGCGGATGAATGTCTTGATTCCTAGAAGTTGTGACAGATCCTTGAAGGGCTGTAGAAGACCTTGAAGGGCTTTAAAAATCATTATTAATTATTTTGGGGGGAGACAGTGGTGCTTTCAGTATAGAATTATTCATTGATTCATTCAGTATTCAAATACTGAACACATTCTAAATGCCGTGCACTCTGTTGAATAATGTAGTCATTGCCTTCAAGTAGCTCATGCACTACAAGGAGGAAATAGGCACATATATAGCTATATGTGCTGCTAGATAGGGGCTCCTCAGTCAAAATCAGAGGACTTGTTATATCTGTACTGAAACTAATCTAACCTTACCGAGACAGACAGTCTGAGCTGGGTGGCTAGCCTTCTAACTTTCTGATATTTTGTGTTCTCGATAATGTATTTAATTCATGACATCTATGCTATTCCATGTACTGACACTCAATAAATATTTTATATCTAAAGCTGCAGAGTTTCATTATTGCTAATCACTAAGGAACAAAATAAGAAGAAAGCATCTTCTGCCTACAAGTACTGCTGAGCAGGAAAATTATTATTTGTACTCTCTCTGGAACCCATACTTTTTTTGAGCTCTCCCTAATCATTGATCATGAGCCTATATATACCCATACTATGCTCTGATTTTTGTTTCTATTATGGCACCTGTTTCATCACATAGCATCTCTTTGCTTGTGGACTTACCTTGCATTTGGAGCAAGGGATTTATTTCATTTGTGAAACCACAGTATTTAGTGCAGCATCCTACTCATAGCTCAGTGTTTGTTGAATTGAAATCTCACTTCATATTTGAATTCATCATCTTTCTACGTATGCTTAATATCTTACACTAATTTGAGAAAATTCAGAAATGAGCCTCATTAAGAAAGTACTCTATAATGAATTCAGATGGCCTGTTGTTCATTCTGGGAACAGAACATTAATTATAATATTCAGGTAGTGTCTTCCACTTGCTCCAGGTATTACTACATGAAACCCTTAGGTGCTTTGCTTGGGGTTTTATGAGATGATAATTTGGTCATTGAAATGATACACTATACCAAACTATTCGCAACACATTCTGAGTGTACACACTAGATTTCGTTCAGTTATCAGTTGTTCCTCATCAAGTCTTAATGATAACTTCTAGTGACTGCGACTGAAGTCTCATTCAGACTAGATTCTCCTCCACGTGTTCCACTGGAATGTTTTCTTCTAGCTTCAGAGCCCTAGTTACTAGTCATTAAGACTGCTTACTCTTATGTGCTTTTCAGGAATAGCCTTTCAGTACTAAGTATTAGGTTATGTCAGTAGGAGGCTTCTCTTTTCTCTAGTATGCATGGCAAAACACTGGCTCCCTGCTTTGCCTGAAAATGGCTATATGAAGCAGTTCTGTTTCTCTGGTCTGGGTGTTTTGTTTCATGGCTGTGTTTTTCTCTGCTGGCATCACTGTCATTTTGTACTCTCTATTGATGGGAAGGACATTTAAAAACATTTTAAGAATTACTGTCTTAAAATCTGAGCTTAGCATGTATTCCCCATTTAGAATAAACATGGTTGCCATGGCATTTCCCATGTAACATCATTAAACATTCCCTACCCCTTAGGAAGTTATCAATCACCTTAAGTCCAAATGCATGTTGCCCACCCACTTACACACCAGTGACAACCATTAGCTCTATAGTTCACAAGTCACAAGTTCACAAGTCTTGCCCTCATGTTATTATCTGGGGCAATGCCAATGGATAAGGTGGTTGCACACTCAGTGGCCCCCTTGCCTTCCTAGTGCAGGATTTGCTGGTAGGGCACAGTGTACTGAAAACCCTAACTGATTTTTGTTAGTTTCCACCTTATTGTCCCCTGTGCTTTAGTATTAGCCCATTGTGGGGGGAGCAGCTACTCATCATGGTAGATTTGGATCTGAAATTGAAAGTAAGGTAGCTGTAGGTCCCCATACCCTCTGAACAGGTCTATAGCTCAGAGGAGATTCATCTCATATCCATGTCCTTGTGCCATTTTTTGAAGCAGCCTTTCACATTAAAAATATATATCTCTTTTATTATAGTAAGAACACTTAAGATATGCCCTCTTAAATTTTTCAGTGTACAATATAGTACTGTTGAATTTAGGGACAATGGCATATAACAGATCTCTAGAACTTCTTCATCTTGCTTAATTAAAACTTTATGCCCAATGACTCGTAATTTTCCATTTCCTCCCACTTCCACCCCTTGGCAACCACCATTGTACTCTTCGATTCTATGAATTTGACTATTTTAGATACCTCCTATAAGTGAAATCATGCAGTATTTATCTTTCTGTGACTAGCTTATTTAACTTAGCATAACATCCTCAATGTTCGTCCATGTAGTTGCATATTACAGAATATTCTTTTTTTTAAGGCTGAACAGTATTCCATGGTAAGTATATATGTTTTCTTTACCCATTTGTCTGTTGATGGGCATTTAGATCGTTTCTACATCTTGGCTATTGTGATTAGTGCTGCAAGAAACACAGGAGTGCAGATATTCCTTTGAGATGTTGATTTCAATTCTTCTGGACAAATACCCAGAAGTGGGAATGCTGGATCATATGGTAGTTCTATTTTTAATTTTTTGAGGAATCTCCATACTGTTTTTATAGTGGCTTCAGCATTTTGCCTGCCCATGAAGTGTGTAATGGTTCCAGTTTCTCCACGTCCATGCCAACACTTGTCTTTTGTTTATTTGTTTGTAATGGCCATTCTAACAAGTATGAGGTGATATTTCATTGTAGTTTTGATTTGCATTTCCCTAATGACTAATGATGTTGAGCATTTTTTAATATACCTATTGGCCATTTATATGTCTTCTTTGGAGAAATGTCTGCTCAAGTCCTTAGCCCATTTTAAAATCAGATTTTTTTAAAACTATTGAGTTATAGGAGTTCCTTATCTATTTTGGATATTAACTCCTTATCGGGCAAATGGTTTGCAGATACTTTTTCCTATTCCATAGGTTGCCTTTAACTCTATTGATAATTTCCTTTGCCGTACAGATTTTTGTTGTTGTTGTTGTTTGACATAGTCCCACTTATTCTTTTTCGTTTTGGTTGCTGGTGCTTTTGGTGTCACATTCATGAAATCAATGTCATGCAGCTTTTCCCCTATGTTTTTTTCTAGGTGCGTTACAGTTTCAGGGCTTACCTTTAAGTCTTTAAGCTGTTTTGGATGGGGTTTTGTGTGCATGAGATCAGAAACCAAGTTTATTCATTTGTGGATATCTAGATTTAGCAGCACCATTTGTTGAAGATAAGATTCTTGCCCCATTGTGAATTCTTTGCACCTTTGTTGAAGTCAGTTGACTGTATATGTGTGGATTTATTTCTGGGCTTGCTATTCTGTTCTTTTGGCCTATATGTATTTCTTTATGCCAGTACCATGCTGTCTTGATTACTGTAGCTTTGTAATATATTTTGAAATCAGGAAGTGTGATGCCTCCAGCTTTGTTCTTTCTCAAGATTGATTTGGCTATTCATGGTCTTTTGTGGCTCCATGTGAATTATAGAATTGTTTTTTCTATTTCTGTTAAAATGCCATTGAGATTTTAATAAGCATTGTATTGAATCTGTAGATCACTTTGGGTAATATTAACAAGTAAACATATTTTTACTGTACTATTATAGAAGCACTTTCTCCATGCCATCTATATAACTATTATATTAATGGAACTTGGACTCCAGCTGAGTAATCTTCTGGGATAAGAGGCAGTGTCTTAATCATCTGTATATCCACAGTGGCAATTCTAGTGCCTTACACCTAGAGATATTCAACACATAGTTGTTAATAATTCAATTTGTAAAAATGTGGTTTTTTTATCCCAAACTTTTGAGAACACTTTTCTAGCATCAAGTTCTCTTCAACCTACAAAGAAAACATATCATCTCCCTCAGTGCAGCCCTGAAGACACTTATGTGCAATAGCATGCCCTTAGTGTGGAGGGAGAGTCAAAGACCTTTTGATCCCTTCCACTTTATTCCCTCCCTGCTTACTGGATGTAGTGGCAGAGTAGAAGGCAGTGGGGGAGGTTGCTGAGGAAGAACTAAAACAGCAAAGTGCCTGTCCCCACATTCTCCAAGAAATGTCCAAGAAAATAAAATTTTAGCCCAACTTTTCCCTTTCTTCATTGCCCTCTTACTCTGTTACACTAACGTGTTTTTATGACCAATAGGCTTAGCCTTTAGTATCTGCTACGTAAAATTAATTCTTATCCTACTTATGTTTGCTATGGTCTCAGAGTATCTGTAAAAAGAAGGAAATCTGAGTTATCCTTGGTCTAGCTTTTGTTTTTCATCTGAAGAAAACAAATTTTGTTTTTATAGGAGGTAGAGGTCATTTCTGTTATTCTAGCTCATTCAAGTCTATTGTCTGCAACAAATTTCTCAGTGTTTTAAAGAGGAAATCCAATTCTGGTGGATAACGTCAGAACATTAAAAAATGAGCAAATTTTGGAGGCAGATGTAAGTAGAACCTGGTTGGAGAAATATTATTAATATGACTGCAAGTATATATGAATTCTGTAAGGTGTGAAGAAGCAGTTATGAAAGATGCTATATTTTAAGCCTGGGAACGTGGGTGTGCTGCCATCTTGACTAGGCTTAAAATTAACCACAGTCTTGAAGCTTTAACTTGTGTATATAATGTGGAAGATGTATTACAGAAATAGATACAGCAAATGTTTACCCAGTCTACTTTTACTGCTACTTTGGAGCACACAAAACAAGTTATTTATTGTAATATTAAGGAAATCAGGGCCAATGAATTAAATATTTGGCTACCTGAAAAATGTTACAATTTTATTAATGTTTACAGAAATAGCATGATGATTGCTAATTTATTATCCTAGAAAGTTTTAACCAAATATTCTTCTTCTATTTATTTAATCACTCTCCTTAAAATATTTTTTCTTTGCTATCCATGCTTATTATTTTTGGAAATGACCTTTTTACAGTGAGACCAGTCTTTTGGTAATACATGAAAACATTCTCTGTTGCCTGACTCTCTGATTCTATTTCTGAGGAATCTGAGAGAGTTGGCATAGAAAGTAAGACGCAAAGAAAGCCCTCCAAGTATACAAGAATGCACCCCAAGCCTAACTTGTCTAGAACAGCTTTAACTTGAAACTTTAGAAAACATTGGCTCAGGCTGAATTGTTCCCAAGATTATAATACTCTATTAAATTCCTTTCTAGTAATTATTTGCATCAGTTACATCATAATTCTGGGGCACTTTGAGATAATTTTATGATAGAAAAATAATGGTAAGTATAGAGAAATACAATCACATTCTTCATCAAGCCTAGAAAATAGGTCAGCAGTTTCACCAGAATGAAAGATTCTGTTACTAAATATTTTCAGACAGCTGGATTGACTCTTTTAATCGTAATAGTTTGCTAGAAAATAATTTTTAAATAACTACTTAGTTTTCATTAACCTAAAATTCTCAAATAAGATTTATTATTTTGTTTATCAGATAGTGTTTTCTCCAAATGATGCTAAAGTTCAAGTTTCTACCCTCTTTAAAAATTTTGTATTCTAAGTAACTGAAGCTAATGGCTTCAAAGGGAAAA
Source organism: Hylobates moloch (assembly GCF_009828535.3). Classification (NCBI taxonomy): domain Eukaryota; kingdom Metazoa; phylum Chordata; class Mammalia; order Primates; family Hylobatidae; genus Hylobates; species Hylobates moloch. The sequence continues at coordinate 189,256,846 of NW_026652276.1, read as the reverse complement.
TTTAGTATGAGTCTATATGTTAAAGCTAATCAGCAAACAGATATTTAATTATAAGATAACAGGTTAACTAATGTGGGAGAATTTAAAGATGGATAAGCCATTTTAATAAACATTCAGGTAAGGCACAATAATGTGCTTGCTCTCAGAACTTCTTAGTGTACTAGGGGAAGGAAAACTCATCCTTAAATAAAATTGCCTGCAAGTCATAGAAGAAAACAAACCCTACAAATGTGATATGAGCAAATAACTAAAAAACTACTTGGGAACAATATATATTTGAAGAAGATAAACACAGTGAGCTAATAACATCTGCTAGTTTCTCTTTAGAAACAGAATTTAATTAAATGAATTTAAAATGTGATTAAATGTTTTCAAGGAAAATACTTTCAAAGACTTTTCAGTGACCTATATTTCATAAATGACTTTTTAAATTTTCAAAAAAAATTATCAGTAATTTATTCTATATAATCTGATAAATGTACAAATTTGCTAATGTAAATAATTAAGAATTATATATTAGTGTCAAAATGTATATGGGTGGATACACTTATAAATTAGATGTTTTGTAATTATAATCCTATAAATATAAAATTACTCAGATAATTGGAATTAATTGGAATAGTCTTGTAGTCTGAAAATTCTGAAACTTGCTAACATGAATTACATTATAAATAGATAAGTTAAAATTAGTATTGAATGCATTATCTGTATCACAATCTTCTGTTTTTATTGAAAAATCTTCAAATTGGTTTTACAAAGAGAACATTATATAGAATACATTAAGTATTTTTAATATGGTTTATTTTCTTCTTGGTACTTTTAAAATCAGCTCAAGTCATGTCTAAATTGTCTGTTAAATCCCCTATTTTAGTATCTTAATGCTATTCAATATTTGGATTTACAGCATTTCCTACACAGGTCGTGTTCATTGTACTATTGAGAAGTTTGTATGATTAGTTGCCCATGTAAGAATATATCCCTAAATAAAGCCGCCAGTTTTATCAACATTAATGTGCTTTCGGAGAGTGAATCTTTCAGAAATACACGGTTTCTCATGCTATTTGCTGTACTTCACACTTGTTTTTTTTCTGGTTTGAGGAATTTGTTCTCCAGCACGTTTGTTAGATCAGCTGGCCCTTGGCACTACAATGAATAAGAAGTCATGCAAACAGATGGAGAAATTTAATTTTCAAGTCAGGAAAGGATTCCATAGCAACATTTGAGTGAAATATATGTCTCGTCACATTTATTGGGCTGCTGTTGTTACAAACCAAACATACACATAAATGTAATCTGTAGAGGAATACTTAAAATACACACTGTGCATCTATTCCCTTAAAATCTTTCCTCTTTTTCAATGGAGAAGATTTTTTACTGTATTTCAGAAGTGTGTATGTATGCATGTGTGTGCACTTAGCAAGTGAGATGGTTTCTGACGAGGTTTAATAAACTTCACTTGGTAAGTCAAGTCACATTAGGAAAATTTTCACCCATACTTCTGTGAGTAGAAATTAATCTTTTAGAAACCATGTTTCACGGCTTAGATTATGTATTCAGCAGTAGTGAGCAGGCGGGTGGGGGGGGTTGGGGGGGTGTAAAAGCATGATTCCACGTGGCTGAGGCTCCTGCAGGAAGAGCCGGTGCTAAATATACCACAGTGGGATCTAGGCAGAACATCAGAAACCTGGTGAGGATCAAGATAAAAATAACAATCCTATTAGCCCCCTCTAACTGGAAGAGAGTCAACCTCAGAGCTCAAATAATGTGTGTTTTCATCCAGCTCTATATCATGGTGGTTAAAAGGCATAATGGTGATATTGAGGAATGAGACGATTCTGAACTACTTCCCTAAACACGAACAAAACTTAACCTGTACCATACGTTAGGGTTTGAGTGTTTTTTATATAATTGTTTGACATTGATAGATAAGGCATGTGTGCTTTATATGGTAACTTTTAGTAATAAAAATATTTGTTTTAACTGGATTACCACATTTTCCAACCATTTTGGAGAAACGAGTATTTATATAACACGTTGCATTTGTATAAGCGCTTTTTCTTAACTTCTCAAAAAAATTTTCACTTACAACATATGATTTTTCTTTCACATGGTTCTCTGCTTGGTAAAGGTGAGACTCTCCTTTAGATATAGAAGAAAAGAAAATTGGGTTTACAGATAAGAATGTTTTGCAAAAATGTTAAATATTAAAAATTCCAGCACATTTCCAAAATCTAGCTTAACTCTGCTTACAAAATAGCTGCCCTAAACTCCTACAGAGTTCCTGTATGAATAATTCTATTACTCAGCAAACAATGAATTCATGAAAACAAGTATGTTAGTGGTTGCTTTAGGATCCTTATAGGCAGAACCTCGGTTATTAATTTAAGAATTAATCAGTCTTAAAAACTCAGATGTCTTACAAGATTCCACATTATAAATCAAGTGCATTCTTCAAGCTTTAATCAGATATACATTAAAAATGAAAATACTACGTATATATTTCATATCTAATGTGATTATTCACATATATATGTTAAAAATATGAACTTAGAGTTTTAGCAAGATGATATTTCAAGGCAGTTGCTTTTTGATATAGTGGTCAAAATATTTGATTGGATCCAAGCAGGTACCTTTCTTTGTAGGTATCTCCAATATTACAGTCTGTGTGATTTAACATGCCCATAATTAGTTGAGAAAGCCACTTTCACTTTCCCATTTTCTGTTCTAATCAAAGTAGCAGACTGCCAAAGAATTGAGTAAATGCTATTTTAACATTTGGTGTTAGGTATATGACATCTCTCTTCAAAATCATTTCATTAGTTTCTTCTCACTTATCCTTGGATACAGTTAGTTGCTCTGGGGTATGAAAATAATATGGAAGGTAACACATTTTAACCTAGAATGGGAAAATATTTAGCTTTTTGTCCCAGCTTTACTTAAGCATCTCCCAAGCTTTGTTCTAAGATAACAAATGATCATTATAATATAGTATGGTGTAGTCAAATGAATTGGACTCAGACATATCTGGCATTGAATTCCAGCTGTACAATCTTGGACAATTAGCTTGCAATTAGGTATTTACACCAGTATTTGAGATCGTGGTGAATTTTCTTTTGGTTGACTTTTTGTGGGACACTCACTGTGTGCCAGGCACCGTGTTAAGTCTTTGCATGCTTTTCTTTTTAATTCTCAGTAACAACTCTATGTTGTAAAAGTTGTAATATTCATTTTACAGGTGGCGAAAGCAAAACTTGGAGAATTAAGTAATTCGTCCAGTGAGGCGGAACTAAGATTTAAATTCAAGTTATCTGACTGTGGAGCTAGTCTTTCATCTCTACCTTACACTGGCAGACCTCTGTTTATGAAACACATATCTTCATATCTAACCTTTTTAAAATAAGCAGACATTCAGAAAATATCATTTCATAAGACTTTTACATTAGTGGTTCAATTGCAGTCTTATAAAATTTCTATGTAAATATCTTTAAAGCTATCTCCACCTATCACTTTATTAACCAGATCATGGGACAGAATCATGAATCTGATATGTATTATGCCTATATTGGTCTTTTTGTGCTGCTGTAACAAAAAACCTGAGACTGGTAATTTATAGAGAACAGAAGTTTATTTCTCATAGTTCTGGGGGCTGGGAAGTCCGAGAAAGGCACGGAGAGAGTCTGACTGGTGAGGGTTACTTTCTGCTTCCAAGATGGCACCTTGAACCCTGTGTCCTCACATGGCAGAAGAAATGGAAGGGAACAAGCCCACTCCTTCAAGCCCTTCTATGAGGGCCCCAGTCTCATCCATGAGAGCTCTGCCCTGATAATTAAATTACTCTTAAAGGCCTCCACTCATAATGCTATCATATTGGTGATAAAGTTTTAACATATGAATTTTGAGAGATGCATTCAGACCACAGCAATACCTAAAGCCTTTACATGTTACTTAAATATCCAATAATAAAAAGCACAATTTGGGGCCCCCAAAAAATCCCACAAATAACCAAAAGGCATGTTTTTACAAAATAAAATTAAGTCACCTCTGAATTGGAAAAATATTTAAATTTGAAGCAATTGTAAATATTTTTTAGTGTCCTTTTGTTCACAGCCTCAGTATTCAGGTTTTCTTATCTGGAACCAAGAAAGGCATGCTGTTTGTATGATTTAGCTGTATGGTTTTCATCCTGAATATGTATCTGTCTGAATATGAGAAGGAAGAATAAATTAATAATATGTTACAAGCCTTTTTCATATTATCTTAGATTTTAAATGTACTCACTATAAAGAAATTATAAGTATGTGAGGTGCTGGATATGTTGATTAGCCCAATTTTATCATTCTACAATATATACATGTATTGAAACATCACATTTTAATGAAAATATACAACTATTACTTGTCAATGAAAAATAAAATAAAACTTTTAAAGATAATTTTATGGAGTAAATAGGACACTTTGATGAGAAATACAGGATTTGAGAGGTTGAGATATAATCGTTACGATACATTAAAATATAATGTAATGATTTAGAGCTAGCTTTGGAATAAGTCAGCTTGGGTTTAAGCCTGTTTCACTTTCCTAGTCTTTAAAATGTAGACAATAACACCTACCCCTTGGGACGACTATAAGGATTAAATAAAATAATGTATATTAAATGCTAAAAAATATATATGTTAAATGCTAGATTATCAGGTCAGTGTATGTAAGTCTCTTCAAAGATTATACTCCCCAGCACCATGAGCTTGTAGGTATGTAATTACTGCTTTTAGCTCAGGGTGATGTAGGGGCTGGCTGTCTTTGGCACTATATTATTTTTTAATAACAGCTATATTGAGATATATTTCACATATGATACATTTCACCTTTGAAAGTGCACAATTGAGTTCTACAGCCATCATCATTATCTGACTTCAAAACTCTTTCGTCATCACCACAAGAAGCTATGTTCCCGTACACAGTCACTCCCCATTCTCCCCATTCTCCCCTTCCCCACCCCTCTGCAACCACTAAGCTACCTTATGTTTCTGTGGATTTGCCTAGTTTGGACATTTCATATGAGTGGAATGGCTTTTTTAACTAGCTTTTTTTTTTTTTTTTTACTTAGCATAATGTTTTTAAGGTTCATCCATGTTGTAAAGTGGCAGCCATATGGCCAGATAACATGTCATTGTATGGATATATACCACATTTTGTTTATTCATTAATCAGTAGGTGGATATTTGAGTTGATTTCACATTTTGTCAATGATAAATAATACTACTATGAACATGAATGGACAGGTTTTTGTGTGGATATATGTTTTCAGTTCTCCCAGGCCTATACATAGGAGTGGAATCTCTGGGTCATATAGTAACTCTATGTTTAATATTTTGAGGGGCTGCCAAACTGTCTTTCAAAGTGTCTATACCATTTTACAGTACCATTAGCAATGTATGAGGGTTTCATTTTCTCCACATTCTCACCAACACTTGCTATTGTCAGCTTTTCTATTATAGCTATCTTAATGGATGTGAAGTGATATCTCACTGTGATTTTCATTTGCATTTTCTTAATGACTAATGATGTTGAGCATGTCTTCATGTTCTTGTTTCCATTTGTGTATCTTCTTTGAAGAAATGTCTATTCAAATCCTTTGCCCATCTTTTAAATTTTATTTCTTGGAACATTTATAGATTTGTAGAAAAATTACAAAGATAGTACAGCGACTTCCCGTAAATACCACACCCAGTTTCCCCTATTATTAACATCTTGCATTTGGCTGGTATATTTGTTATAATCAATGAATCAATGTGAATACATTATTATTAACTATATGCTTATTCATATTTCCTTAGATTTTTACTAATCTTTTTTTTTTTTTCTGTCCCAGGATCCTATCTAGGATACCATATTACATTTTATTTGTTATGTCTCCCTAGGATCCTCTTGGCTGTGACAGTTTCTCAGACTTTCCTTGTTTTTGATGACCTTGACAGTTTTGAGGTGAATTGATCAGATATTTTTTGTAAGATATCCCTCTATTGTGATTTGCCAGAGGTCTTTCTCATGATAAGACTAGGGCTAAGGCCACAGAGGTAGCCTGCCATTTTCATCACATCATATCATATCAAAAATATATACTATCAACATGACATCACTGTTGATGTTGGCCTTGATCACCTGGCTGAGGTAGTATTTATCAGGTTTCTGCACTGTAAAGAGACTACCCAATCCTTCCATGCTGTACTCTTTGGAAGGAAGTCACTATGAGCAGTTCACACTTAAGAAGTAGAGGGTTGGGCTGGATGCAGTGGCTCACACCTATAATCCCATAACTTTGAGAGGCCAAAGCAGGCAAATGGTTTGAGACCAGCCTGGGCAACATGGCGAAAAATTTGGCTGGGCATGGTGGCACACGCCTGTCGTCCCAGCTGCTTGGGAGGCTGAGGTGGGAGGATCCATTGAGCCTGAGAGGTGGAGTTTGCAGTAAGCCAAGATCGTACTATGATCGCACCACTGCACTCCAGCCTGGGCAACAGAGTGAGAACCTGTCTCAAAAAAAAAGGAGGCCGGGCGCGGTGGCTCATGCTTGTAATCCCAGCACTCTGGGAGGCCGAGGCGGGCGGATCACGAGGTCAGGAGATCGAGACCACGGTGAAACCCCGTCTCTACTAAAAATACAAAAAAAATTAGCCGGGTATGGTGGCGGGCGCCTGTAGTCCCAGCTACTCGGAGAGGCTGAGGCAGGAGAATGGCGTGAACCCGGGAGGCGGAGCTTGCAGTGAGCCGAGATTGCGCCACTGCACTCCAGCCTGGGCGACAGAGCAAGACTCTGTCTCAAACAAAAAAAAAAAAAAAGGAAATAGTGGGTTATACCCTACCTCCTTGAGGGTGGAGTGTCTACATAAATTATTTGAAATTCTTTTTCACAGAACACGTCTCTGTTCATTTATTTCATCATTTATTTATATCAGTTTGTACTCACAGGTATTTATTTTATACTTGGGATTATAATCCAATTTGACTTTTTCTTATTTCTTAAATTATTCTAGTTAGGCCATTGGGAGCTCTTTCAATTGGCTCCCATGTCTCTGTGGCAATTCTCTCATCCCGATGTTTTGGAGTTTTGTTTGTTTAGCAAGTTCTTAAGATGCTCCAGGCTCATCTTGCACATTTCCTGCCCCAATTCTAGAATGAGTCATTTTTCCAAGGAACCCTGGTTTATTTTATTGGTAAAAGGTGTTACAAACCAAGATTTCGTCACTAGGTGTGCTCACTGCTGCTAGTTTTTTTTCAGCAAACAGAAGTAGGAAATATGGAAATGCATGATAACCTGTGTAGATCCACATATCTATAAATATTCCTATATGTAACCATCTGTATATTTGGCTAAGGATGAGTTTGTATCAAAGTCTCCAACTTAAATCTATTACCACAAGGATTTTTCTAGCCTCTTCGCCTTTCTTGTCTGTAAACTCCCATTCCAGCAGTGAGAAATTTGGCTCCTACCATCCACCAACCATGTGCTTAACTGTCCAATTTCAGTATATATGTCTAGGAGTTTCTGAATTGTTAGTCCATATTTCTAAATAGGATACAGCTTTGCCAACAAACTGTGTGTTAAAATTCATCCTTGTCTTTTCAAGGCTTGATAGCTCATACATTTTTATCTCTGAATAATATCCTATTATGGATATACAACAGTTTGGTTACTCATTCACCCATTGTTATGGTCTGAATGTTTATGTTCCTCAAAATTCATATGTTAAAATCCGAACCCTCAGGGTGATGATATTAGGAGGTGGGGCCTCTGGGAGTTGATTAGGTCATGACACAGGGCCCTCATGATGGGATTAGTGCTCTTATAAAAGAGACCCCAGAAAGATCCCTCACTCCTTTCTACACATGATATTACAGTGAAAGGACAGCCCTCGTCAGACACCGGATCTGCCAGGCTTTGATCTGGGACTTTCCGGCCCCCAGAACTGTGAGAAATATATTTCTGTTGTTTATCAGCCACCCAGCTTGTGGTATTTTGCTATAGCAGATTGGACGGCCTAAGACATCTATTAAAAGACATCTGGGTTGCTTCCAGTTTGGGGCATTATGAGTAAAGCTGCTATAAATATTTGTATGCAGGTTTTTATGTTGATGTATGTTTTCAACTCAATTGGATAAATACCTGGGAGAAAAATTGCTGAATTACATGATTCTGTTTGTCAGGGCTCTACAGAGAAGTAAGGCCAATAGGAGCTATAAATATATTCATATATAATACATATACATATATACACATATGTAATACATATATATAATGCAAATACTTATGCATTTCCACATATACATATATACATACATTTACATATATAATAAAGAGATTTGGCTGGCTCACTCAATTGTGGAGGCTGGCTCCCAGGATCTGCAGGATGAATTGGAAAGCTGGAGACCCAGGAGAGCTGATGATTTCGTTCTAGTCTGAGTCTAAAGGGTGAGAACCAGGAGAGCTGATGGTGTAATTTTGGTCTGAAGGCTGGCAAACTAGAGACCCAGGAAGAGCCAATGCTTCAGTTCAAGTCCAAAGGCAGAAAAAGTCAATGTCCCAGTTCAAAAACTGTCAGACAGGAAGAATTCTAACTTGGGGGAGGGTCAGCCTCTTTGTTCAATTCAGGCCTTCAGTTGATTGATGAAGCCTGCCACATTAGGGAGGGCGATCGGCTTTACTCAGACTACTGATTTAAATGTTAATTTAATCCCAAAATATCCAGAAAAATGTTTGGCAAAATATCTGGGCACTCCATGGCCCAATCAAGCTGACGTATAAAATTAACCATCACATATGGTAAGACTATGTTTAACTTTGTAAGGAACTGCCAAACTGTGTCATCTGCACCAGCATTTGATATTGTCAATGTTTTGAATTTTAGCCATTCTAATAGATGTATATTGCATCTTATTATTTTAATTTTCAATTGCTTAAAAACAAATGATATTGAGCACACTTTCATATGCTTATTTTTAATCTGTGTATATTCTTTTATGAGGTCTCTAGTCATATATTTTGCCCCATATACAAATCATTTCTGTCTTTCTGTGCATTGTCTTTTCACTTTCATAGTGATGTCCTTTGAAGTGCCAAAGGTTTTACTTTTCAGGAAACCCAATATGAGTGTTATTTTCTTTTGTCACTTGTACTTTTGATGTCATATATAAAAAATGGTTTTCTAATCCATATTTTCTTCTAATAGTTTTATGGTTTTAGCTTTTATATTTAGGTCTGTGATCTGGTTTGAGTTAGTTTTTGTATGTGGCTTGAGGTAGGGGTCTAAACTTCATTCTTTTGCAACACAGGTTTCCACTTAACCCAGCACCATTTGTTGAAAAGACTATTCTTTCTTCATTGAATTGTCCTGACACCCTTATCAACAATCAGTTGACCATAAATGTAAGGGTTTGTTTAGATACTCTCAATTTTGTTTCATGGATTTATATGTCTACTCACAGCAGTGTCCACTGTCTTGATTGCTGCAGCTTTGAAGTAAGTTTCAAAATTAGGAAGTATGAATTCTTCAACTTTGTTCTGCTTTTTCAAACTTGTTTTGGCTATTCTGGGTCTCTGGTGTTTCATGTGAATTTTAGCCTTAGAAATATTTTAATCTTTGAAATCTGTCTATTATTTCTGTTTTTCTCCTATATCCCCCACCCCGCAACCTCAGGTCATGTTCATTTGTATTTAATCCTGCCCTTTCATTTGAATGTACCTGTGCCTCTTTTTCAGGGCTGTTAATTTTCAGCAGTTAATTAATCTTGCTGAAAGTATCAGCTGATTAAGCCTAGGCCTTGCAGAGATTTTAACTCGGCAGGGTAAGTTTATAGTGATCTTTTGTTTTTTCCCTTCTCACTTCTCCTTCTCTGTTTAATTGACTAGATTTGTAGCCTTCCACCTACTCCACTATTGTCTGAATCCAATCTTTTTGTACATTTCTACAGATAACCACTTCCCTGAAATATGCTGCTGAAATTACATTTACATTTTCAAAAGCCTCCATACATTAGAGCAGATTAATCATCCAAAGTAAAGTTATAATCATATTGTTTTTCCTGCTTAAAACATATGGAACATGGATGAATCTAAAAACCATGTTGAGCGAAAGCAGCTATAAACAAGGGCACATGTTATATGATGGCAAAACTCATCTATAGGAATGAAATTTAGAACCTCGGTTGCCACTGGAGAATGGGAGGGGAGCAGATTTGAATGAGGTGAGAAGGAATTTTCTAGAGTGATAGAAATGTTCTATATCTTGATTGGAGCTACATGATGACAGATATTTGTCACAGCTCATCACACTGGACACTGAAGATCTGTGCATTTTTCTGTTTGGAATTATACCTCCATTTTTTTTAGGTCACAAATAAAATAATTTTGGTTGCTAACCATTGCCTTCAGCTCAAATTCCTTAACTCGTTCATTCAGGGGTCTTTGAAAATCTGAGACCTAGATACCTTTCCAAGTTTCTCTTGTTATTTCGCTTCTATGCCCTGTGTTCCAGAAAAATGAGATTCTGTCTCTCACATGTGTTCCATATTTTTCAACTTCTGTGTTTTCTTTCACTTTCCTTTAGTTAAGAATGTCTTCCCATCTCCCATTGCCAATCACCACGTGTCAAAATGATCTTCCTTCAAGTATCATATCAGAAGTCACCCTCCTTCTCTCAAATACCTGTCCTGTTAGCTTTTGTGTTTCTTTTATGGGACTCTTGACTTTCTCCTAGTTTTATTGTAATTAATTATGTTGCTATGTTTATAGTGCTCACAATGTGCCAAGCACTGTTTATGAACATCTGATTCCCACTTCAGTTACATTAAAGGCAAGACTTACATCTGCTTCATTTGTCTCCCACAGGACCTAGATAAGCATTGATTAAATGCATGGATGGATGAATGGATGAGTAGATTGATGGATTGGAAGGTGTGGGGCAATAGTAAGGGAATATTGGTGAAAGGAAGCCATTTCAACTTCTTTCAAAAACTCTAAAATAGCCTACATCCTACTTGTAAGGCTAGGATAAAAGGTGTAATGAACTAGACAAAATATGGTAGGAGGTGAGTATAACTCTGGTGGTTGTCAGCCAGGTCCTGAGCTTATAGACACATCTATGCAAATCTGAAAAGCATGACAACCCCTAGAATGATTCTTAAACATTTTCATGCAATCTGTTAAGTCATTTCCCCTGCTACAGCCCTTTAACTGCTGGGAGTTTTGTGATGTCCTCATCTGGCAGTGCCTTTAGACTTTGGCCTCAGGCAGAATTCCTGACCGGGCATCTGCTGCATTCACATACCCAGAGGCAGTACTCAGTTGGTTTTGCTAATAGGGTGAACAAACTCCCCTTGACAGGAGGGAGTGACTTACAGTGTTCAGGGCATACGCTGGGGCTGAAGCAGCAGAGCACCGGCAGTTATGCAATTATTGTACTTGAAAGCCTGGCTCAGGCTTCAGAGATGCAAGCTTTCAGGAGGAGCTCTGTGCATTACCAGTCACGGGAATCTGTGTGTGAATGCATTAGACATCACCTGACATTGGCAAAGCTTCTGTGTGAAACCTATCAATCTAACACCAACATCTCCCTACCTCTCTTTAAAAAGAAAAAAAAACAAATACGTAGGAATACTGGGACAGTGGCAGGAAGTTTTGGGCATTTTTTGTTTTTTGTTTTGAGACAAGGGTTTGCTCTGCCACCCAGGCTAGAGTGCAGTGGCATTAACATGGCTCACTGCAGCCTCAACCTCCCTGGGTCAAGCAATCCTCCCACCTTAGCCTCCCGAGTAGATGACAGGCATGCACTGTCAGGCCTTTTTTTTTTTTTTTTTTTTTTTTTTGTAGAGAGGGAGTTTCACCATGTTGCCCAGGCTGCTCTTGAACTCCTGGGCCCAAGTTATCCTCCTGCCTTGGCCTCTCACAGTACTGGAAACACAGGTATGAGCCACCAGCTAGCCAGCAGGAAGCTTTAAGCCCTTAAAAAGAAAGTGTAGCTAAAGACCATTTGAGGGGAAAGGGAATAGTTGTGGTTTTTAGCTTTGTCTTATGAAGATTTCAATCACAAGATTCTTCCCTGAGATTTTACACATTGTCAGGACAAGCCAGTCCTTAGGGATGATAGGGCTTCCCCACCCTTCCCTATCATATGTAGTCTATTTAAGGTGAAGTGGGAGGCCTTGATGGCCAAAGGAGTAATGTTTTTAGCTTTATTCTTTCCCTCTCCAAATAGACCACCTTAGCAGATGGAGGGGAAAACCCAACTAGAGAAACTGTTTTTGTTAGAAATACTTAGGCTTAATTTAATCACCAAAGGAGGTGCATTTACTGAAGATAGGAGAGAGAAAACAATGAGCCTGCCCACTCTGCATCCCCATGACATGTCTAATATAAATAGAATCTCTAAGACCAGCAAAAAGATAGAAGAGTTTACATTCGTTAAAATGTTGGCCCCACTTGGCCGGGCCCGGTGGCTCACACCTGTAATCCCAGCATTTTGGGAGGCTGAAGTGGGTGGATCACCTGAGGTTAGGAGTTCAAGACCAGCCTGGCCAACGTGGTGAAACCTTGTCTCTACTAAAAATACAAAAATGAGCCAGGCATGGTGGCAGGCACCTGTAATCCCAGCTACTCGGGAAGCTGAAGCAGAATCGCTTGAACCCGGGAGGTGGAGGTTCCAGCGAGACGAGATCGTGCCATTGCACACCAGCCTGGGGGACAAGAGCGAGACTTTGTCTCAAAAAAAAAAAAAAAAAATGTTGGCCCCACCTAACAAAAGAGTACTTTTTAATCCTCTCATGTTGTGAAATGATTTAGGGGTAATGAAAATCTGAAAAGAACTTTAAAAAAAAGACAATAAAACCAAAGCCCATAAAGTACATACTTTATGCTTACAATGTTGTTTGCAAAGTAAAGCTCCCTATGGAGACTTTTGCCCTCTTCTTTTCCTGCATCATGTCTTAGTTCAAGCTACTATAACAGAATATCATAGACTGCAAGGCTGAGTGCTGTCAGGTTCTGTGTCTGGTGAGGGTCCCCTTCCTGGTTTTCAGATAGCGGTCTTCTAGTTGTATCCTTGCATGGCAGAGAATACAGAGAAAAGAAGTGTGATCCATTGTGTCTTTTCTTACAAGGGCACTAATTCCATCATGAAAGCTCCACTCTCATGACCTAAATACTTCCCAAAGGGCCCATCTCCAAACACCATCACGTTGAGGATTGGGATTTCAACATATGAATTTTGGGGGTAACACAAAATAATGATGCCTTCATTACAGCAGAGGGCTCTGTAGGAGCTCCAGGCTATGCTAAAATTGTCTTCTGACTTGGGTACCGTCAGCCTCTATGGAGTTCTAATTCATTGTGTATGCTTTTTATAAACGAATATAAGTCAAGCCACCTGGCTCCTCTTTGGTCTACATAGCTGTATTTCGGCAGGCTGTAATAATTATTTTCTTAAAAAACAGTCTTTTTTTCTCTCTCAAAAAAAAAAAATTTTTTTTTATAGCTCCTTGTTAAACAGATTTTTAGGTTAGGCCACAGCCATGAACATCCTGCTGTTGGGACATTTGTGAAAAAGGTATACAGTAGCCCCCCCCCCTTCTCTGTAGGGAATACATTCCAAGACCTCTAGTGGACGCCTGAAACTGCAGTTAGTACTGAACCCTATATACACTGTTTTACCCTATTCATAAATACCTATAGTGAGATTTAATTTATAAATTAGGAACAGTAAAAGATTAATAATAATAAAATAGAACAATTATAACAACATACTGTAATAAAAATTATGTGAATGTGGTCTTTCTCTCTCTTAAAATATCGTATTGTGGCTGGGCATGTTGGCTTATGCCTGTAATCCCAGCACTTTGGGAGGCCAAGGCAGGCAGATCACGAGGTCAGGAGTTCGAGACCAGCCTGGCCACTATGGTGAAACCCTGTCTCTACTAAAACTACAAAAATTAGCCAGGTGTGGTGGCACATGTCTGTAGTCCCAGCTACTCAGCAGGCTGAGGCAGAAGAATCACTTGAACCGGGGAGGCAGAGGTTGCAATGAGCCAAGATGGTGCCACTACACTCCAGCCTCCAGCTTGGGCAACAGAGCAAGACTACATCTCAAAAAAAAAAAAAAAAAATCTTATTGTACTGTATTACTGTATTCATCCTTCTTGTGATGATGTGAGTTGATAAAATGCCTACGTGATGTGATGAAGCGAGGTGAGTAACATAGGCATTGTGGTGTAGCCACAGATTATCATTGCCCTTTTGGCCATACATCAGAATGGTGATCATCTGCTTTGACTGATCTTGGATCATGGAGTCATGACGATGGTTGGATGTCAAGAATAGATCATATAAATGACTAACATGGTGGTAGAGCCTACAGCACAGTACACTGGACAAAGGGAAGACTCATTTGCCAGGTGAGATGGTGCAGGTCAGCACAGAGTTTTCATCATGCTGCTCAGAATGACGTGCCATTTAAAACCTATGGATTATCTCTGGAACTTTCCATTTAATAATTTCAGACCATAGTTGATGACATGGATAAGTTGGGGTGACTATTGTATGCATCATTTTTTCTCTTTGTACTTGGGCTTCTAGTTGATATCTTTATAAATCATACAGCATCTTTCATCCCCTTGTACTTTGTATATTACTCAGGTGATCTGTAAATGTGTTATTATTATTTTAAAAATGTAATTCATAATTACATAGACAAGAAATAAAAGTTCTTCACTTCTGTTTCCCACATCTTCTTTAAACTTATGCTCCTCACCAGGGATAACAAGTATTCTCAATTTCGCATCTGTTCTTTCAGACCTTTTCTTAATCTTTCCATCATATTTGCACATTTAGAGATCCATGGTCCCTTTGCTGTTTAATATGTGTTTTAGAATCAATTTATCCAATTTCATGGAAAAATTACATGGGACTTTGGATTTGAACTGAATTTATAGAGTAATTTGGAGATAACTGATATCTTTATGATAATAAGGCTTCACTTCTTATCAATGAGCAGAGCTCTCTAAAACCCGTCAATAAAAGTTTATAATTCTCTACACAATAGGTTTGCGCATCTTTCATTATATTTATTCCTAGATAGTTTGTATGTTGTATTATTTTAGTTTACATTTATAACGGTTTGTTAGTGATATACAGAAGTGAAATTGCTTTTTCTTTTTTTGAGACAGAGTTTTGCTCTTGTTGCCCAGGCTAGAGTGCAGTGGCATGATCTCGGCTCACCGCAACCTCTGCCTCCTGGGTGCAAGTGATTCTCCTGCCTCTGCCTCCCGAGTAGCTGGGATTACAGGCACCCACCACCACACCCAGCTAATTGTGTACTTTTAATAAAGACGGGGTTTCTCCATGTTGGTCAGGCTGGTCTCGAACTCCTGACCTCAGGTGGTCCACCCACCTTGGCCTCCAAAAGTGCTGGGATTACAGGCGTAAGCCACCACGCCCAGCCTGAAATTGCTTTTTTAATGTTGTTCTTATCCAACATAATTGCTAAATCTCCATGAATTCTATCAATATGTATATAGATGCTCTTGAGTTTTCTTTGCAGCTAATCATAATGTCTGTGAATATTTATGGTTTTGACTGCCTCTTAATTTCATTATTTCTACCTTTAATTCCTTTTATCTTACCTGCCTTTAGTTGAGTAGAAGTGGTGATAATGGGCATCCTTGTCCTGTTCTTGATTTTAACATGTCACTCTAAACTGGGATGTTTACTATAAGTTTTTGATAAATGTCTTTTATTAGGCCAAGATAATGAGTAGTCAACTTACCTCGAATGAATATTTAATGAAGGAGCATGTAGTTGTTCCCCTTTAATTCTTTTGTATGGTGAATTGCTTTAGTATATTTTGTAATGTTAAACCATTTATGTATTTCTTGGAAATCCTATTTATATTTATACATTTTTGCATTGTTGGCTATTTCCTTGTTGGATAATTCACATATAGTGGAATTGGGAGCTAGACTTAAGGGCTAAGGTAACTGGTGGCTGGATGATTCTGTGATTTGTTTTCAAGGATTCTCTGATTTATATAAGAAATTGGGAAGGACGTGTGTGATAACTAGAGAGAGAAAACTAAATCTTTAAAACATTAAATGACCAATCCAACATCACACATGGACTCATGTGGAGTGGTTGTACTTACCACTTACTAGTGTATGAATCCAGTGTTCCTCTCTGCAGTGGAGATTATAATGGTCCCTGTCTCATGAAGTTGCTGGAGATCGAAAGCAACATTGCTTGTAAAGTGCTTTGCACAATGCCTAGCACATGGTGGAAAACTCATTCATGTATTCATTTATTCTTTCAACAAATAATTGTACACCTGCCATGTGTTCTAAGAGCCGGGGACATAGCATAAAGTAAGGTAGAAGAGGTCTTTCTTTTCATGAAGCCTTTATTCTAGTAGCAAGGAACAGACAATAAATCATACAGAAGAAAATGGAAGGGCAGGTGCAGTAGTTTATGCCTGTAATCCCTGCACTTCAGAAGGCTGAAGCGGGAAGATTGTTTGAGCCCAGGAGTTCAAGACCAGCCTAGGCAGCATAATGAGAGCCCGTCTTTCTAAAAAAAATTTAAAAATTATCTGGGTGTGGTGGCACATGCCTGTAGTTCTAGCTACTCCAGGAGTCTAAGGTGGGAGGATCACAATCACACCACTGCACTCCAGCCTGGGTGACAGAGTGAGACCCTGTCTCAAAATAAAAATAAAAATAATTTAAAAAGGAAAGAAGAAAGAAGGAAGAAAGAAGAAGGAAGAAGAAAACTACATCAGTGACAGGATTCAGGATTCTAAAATGGAAGTGGCATAACCTGGTTTATATTTTAAAGACATCATTCTGGTGCTCAGTGTAGAAAAGGATACAGAAAGCCAACACAGAAGCACTGGAAGCAGCTAGGAGGTTGTTATGATGTTCAAGACAAGAAACAAGAATTATCTCTGAGAAACATGATCAGGGTTGGCCATGGGAAGAGAGGTATTTCTGTAATGTTTGGATTTTTTTTTTTTTTACAATAAGCGCATGTCACTCATAATTTAAAAAAATACATGTGTGGGAAAAAATAGTGGCTTGGTGTAAGGTGGCATGCAGGCTTAGAGAGAAATGAATAGGTTTGGAATATATTTTGAGGCCTAATCAATGAGATTTACTGATGGATTAGAGGTATTGGTGAGTGTTAGGGTTTTTTTAAACTTATGTTTTATAGCTATTTGTGGCTACTGTAGATAAATGGTTTGGGGAAAAGAGAACAATTCAGGACTCCTAGCTTTATGATTCAAACAACTGGGTCATGCTATTGACTGAAATGAGGACGTTTAAGGAAGGAACAGATTTTTTTTCCCCAAGTGGGAATGAAAGTTGATTTTCAGGAAAAATTAACCACCATTATTCTGTTGATATTTGTCAAGTAAAACATTGTCAGTAACAATTTTACAAAATAAGTAAAAAACATTTCTGTATGTGGTTATTTTTTATAGCAATTCCCAAGAATGTTATTTGAAAAAATCTTTTTCCTCCATAGAATTGTAAATCAATTTACAAAAACACAGGCAGAGCAACCTTTCCAGCATCCGGGCAGACCGGATACTCCGCATTTACTTTAGTAGTTCTTCTGATACTGGCCAACCAAATCTCACTTCTGAAGGAAAATGTTCTTTGATTTAAACACAGAACACTGTTCAGTAGCTCTTTGATTAGATTATGCATAAAAATTATATGTATGCCACTCACTAGAGATTAAGTAATTAAGATGCTCTTAATATTGCTGGGGAAACATTACAACCCTCATTATTTTAATGGACTGGTGAGCTCCAGGGACTTGCCAATAGGATGTAATATCTTGCATTCCAAGTTAGCAAAATACACAATTTTGACTGGCAACCTAAATTTGTAAGCTTTTGATGAGCTGTGTAGAAATAAGTCATCTCAGGTCAATTCTTAGAGGTCAGAATATTCTTAAAATAATAATAATAATACTTTGTATAATGGTGGCTTTGTTGTTACTGCTACTCAGGCATTAACGACTCTGCGGTCAGGGAGTGAGTGGTCTTTTCATCTCTGCTTTGAGAGGGGTCCCCAAGGCCCTAAGGCACTCTTAGGGCAACAGCACAGATGTCTCTGCATTCTGTGAGATTGCCTTTTAGTAGCCTCACTATGGATGACTAATGGGTCTGTACAAACAACATAATTGCACTGCAGTGTTTGCACTGGAAATGCAAAAAGACAAATATTTTCTTTTGTTAAACATATATTTCATCATGTTTCAAAAATATCCTTAGTTAGCTTATTTAAAACAGCTACAATCATGCTCTACAATCATGAGTCACAATTCCTGTTTCATCTTAATAAATATCTAGTTAATTATTTAAGCCTGTCATCTTAGCAGTAAGTCCAGTATCTCCCTCCATGGGGTCAGCCCTCCTTCTCCTGAGTTGTCAAAAAGACAGTGAAATAAATATGACATTTTAGGTTCTGCAATCCCAAAGCCTATCCCAAATTTTATACTCAGTGGAGAGAGCCCTGATCCAATCAGTCCAATAGTGCTGTTGCTTCTTGCATCTACTAGTGTTGCCTCTTGGCCCTCCAGAGTTCAGTGATGAAGCTAGTCTATTCTGTAAGGGACCTCCATGACCCATTCTCTGGGGAGTAAGTTGTGGCTGTTGAAGAGAGGTGATACTATCCCCTTTTCTGAGACCATTTTGTGTCACTGTAATAGAATACCGGAGACTGGGTAATTTATAAAGAACAAAGACTTACACGTTTGGAGCCTAGGAAGTCCAAGGTCAAGGGACCTGCATCTGGTAAAGGCCTTCTTTCTGTGTTATCCCCTGGCAGAAGGCAGAAGGGCAAGAGAGAGGAAGGGGGCCAAACTCATCCCTTTATCAGAATCCCACTCCCAAGATAATATCACTAATCTATTCACATAATTACCTCTTTAAGGTCCCACCTGTCAGCAGTGTTGCATTGGGGATTAGGTTGCAACACATGAACTTTGGGGAACATATTCAAATCATAGCACCCCTCAGTTCCACATTCGATCAAATATTTTTACAAAGCAACTATTCTGTGCTAGGCAGTGTTCGGCATATGAGGGACATTCCCAAGAATTAAGAATGAAACAGACAAACTTGTGTATATCACATATATACTATTGGGGATCCCAATCAACAAGTACCCATATTTATGTAAGATCATGAAAAGAAAGATGCTACCAACTAAATTATGACAAGCTGTCTACTGGAAATTGATTCTGATTTCAAATATGTTAAATCATTTAAAAAGATAGAAGGAAAGAAAGAAGAAAAAAAAAAAAATAAGGTAAGCTGGGTTATCCCCAAAGCAAACTCTGAGATGAGCATTTGAGTGCAAGTAATTTTTTTTGGAGGCACCAACAGGGGAGTGGGTATGTGAGACAAAAAATAAAGAAAGCCAGTCAGGGCAAAATAATGAAAGGTAACCACTGTGGGCACCTGGTAACCAATCCTACTGCAAGCTTCGGGAGGTGGTTTAGAATGTGTCTCAATATTGTCCCACCCAAGTGGTTAA
The DNA here is from genome assembly GCF_009828535.3 of Hylobates moloch. Taxonomy (NCBI): domain Eukaryota; kingdom Metazoa; phylum Chordata; class Mammalia; order Primates; family Hylobatidae; genus Hylobates; species Hylobates moloch. The sequence continues at coordinate 189,237,262 of NW_026652276.1, read as the reverse complement.
GGCAGCTGGGATATTTATATACAAACTACTGTTGGTCATTGACTGAGACATCAACTCAGCCAATGTGTCAACTCCTAGTTCTTCAGGCCTGTCCCCGCACCTAGGCTGAGCACTCCAGGAAAACCCAATAAGTAAAGAGTCACAGATACTTAGAGAGAAGGAAGCCATCAGTGTTCCCAGAAGGATGAGTCCCAGGGGGATCCCAAAGGAACACTGACAATGTCTATCACCATAAGCATCTTAGGATTGTTGAACAGTGAGTTTAGATGATAATAAACACCAGAGTAAGGTTATGGAGGTGAAAGCAGGAATGCCATTTCGGAGAGTATAGAGGGAACATTTGAGAAAGTGACATTTGAGCAGAAACCTGAATGTTGAGGACTGAAGCATAGGTATATCTGAGGGAAAACTCTCCAGTGGAAGGAATAGCTAGTGTAAAGGCCCTGAGACAGGAGAGAATTTGATAGATTCAGAGAACTAAAGGAGCCATTTTGGGTGAAGCATGATCACCGATGTGAGAAAAGGTAGGGAATGCCTTTGATCACACAGAAAAGAACCCAATCATGTGGAACTTCTTAGCCACGACAAGGAATTCACATTTTATTTTGGATATTATGTGATGCTGTTCGAGGATTTTGAACAGTATGTATAATCTGTTTCTGTTTTAAATGATCGCTATGACCTCAGTATAGGGATAAGGGTAGAAACAAGGAGATGGGTCAGAGACTATTGTGCTTTAAAGCAGAGAAATAGAAATATCACAGTAAGAGATGTCATATTGTGAGGGGGATTGCTTCCTATTTGTTCAAAAGTGGTATCAAACCATAAATAAAGTTCTTTTTAATAATAAAAAGATGAAATACACATTATAGTAAATAATATCTAAAAATAGGCTGGATCCTTGACTAAGAACAAGATTTAAGAGTTCATAACTAAGCCGGGCACGGTGGCTCACGCCTGTAATCCCAGCACTTTTGGGAGGCTGAGGCAGGCAGATCACAAGGTCAGGAGATCAAGACCTTCCTGGCTAACACGGTGAAACCCCGTCTCTACTAAAAATACAAAAAATTAGCAGGGCGTGGTGGCAGGCGCCTATAGTCCCAGCTACTCAGGAGGCTGAGGCAGGAGGATGGCGTGAACCCAGGATGTGGAGCTTGCAGTGAGTCGGGATAATGCAAGTGACAGAGTGAGACTCTGTCTCAAAAAAAAAAAAAAAGAGTTGATAACTAGACAGATTTAAAGAGCAGTAACAAGAATAGTGACTTAAATAAGTGAAGTCAAAACTGCTGAGAGGCTCAGAGCAGTAATAACAATACAACCAACCTAAAACTTGACAAACCAGCGCTCTCTTTGGTCAGTTTGTAGGCTGTAGAGTCACACTCTATTACTCATCAGCCCAATTGTGAAATCCTTGGAAAAATAATGTTGATTGTACTTAGGTTTTTGTCCATAGAGATTTTACACAGCCCATCACATAGCAAAACTTCCCTAAATCCTGTCTTGCCAATACATCCCCCCCATCTTGATAGCTCATACATTCCTTGGTTGCCCCTAAAGACTTTCCTTCCTTTTTTTTTTTTGAGATGGAGTCTCGCTCTGTCACCCAGGCTAGAGTGCAGTGGCACGATCTCGTCTCACTGCGACCTCCACTTTCTGGATTCCAGTGATTCTTCTGCCTCAGCCTCCCGTGTAGCTGGGACTACAGGCGTGTACCACCATGCCCAACTATTTTTTGTGTTTTTAGTGGAGACGAGGTTTCACCGTATTGGCCAGGCTAGTCTCGGACTCCTGACCTCCAGTGATCCGCTTGCCTTGGCCTCCCAAAGTGTTCGAATTATAGGCATGAGCCGCTACACCCGGCCCCAATTCTTATTTTCTGCAAACTCTGCCTCAAAAATCAAGCCCAGAGAGCCTTCCCCCCTCATTTAACACCCTAGTAACTTTTTAAATGCTATTTTTGCCTTTGATCCTCTCCTGCAGCACACTGTTCCCTAAAATACTCCTTTTATCCTGTCAGTCCTCTAAATAAGATCTTTCTGAAGCTCCTGTTCCCTGCCTAAGGATAACAGCCAATCTCCTTAGTTGGTAGATAAGGCTTATTTCTGACTCCTCCCTCACAACCCCCAGGCTCAGCCTAACAGAACTTGTCAAGCTCTGAACATACCTTGTTGTTACCCACTCTGGATCTTTGCCCTGGCTCTGCCCCTCCTCTGATAGTTTCCACTGTGTCTCCCACACATATATTCACTCACACACGCACACACACACACATTCACATCTTTTTTTTTTTTTTTTTTTTTTTTGAGACGGAGTTTCGCTCTGTCACCCAGGCTGGAGTGCAGTGGCGCGATCTCGGCTCACTGCAAGCTCCGCCTCCCGAGTTCACGCCATTCTCCTGCCTCAGCCTCTCCGAGTAGCTGGGACTACAGGCGCCCGCCACCACGCCCGGCTAATTTTTTTTATGTTTTTAGTAGAGACGGGGTTTCACCGTGGTCTCGATCTCCTGACCTCGTGATCCGCCCGCCTCGGCCTCCCAAAGTGCTGGGATTATAGGCATGAGCCACCGCGCCCGGCCAACAACTCTGTTTTTTTAACCCTCAGCATTATGAGGTTAATCCATTGCTGTAGTTCATTTATTTTCACTGTGTATCCACACAGTTTACTTATCTACTCTCCAGACGACACATATTTAGGTAGTTTCCCCTTTCTCTGCCATTACAAACAATGCTAAATGATCATTTTTATGCACATCTCTTTGTACCAATGAGTGAGAGTTCTTCTAGATCCGCCTCCCGAGTTCACGCCATTCTCCTGCCTCAGCCTCTCCGAGTAGCTGGGACTACAGGCGCCCGCCACCATGCCCGGCTAATTTTTTTTATGTTTTTAGTAGAGACGGGGTTTCACCGTGGTCTCGATCTCCTGACCTCGTGATCCGCCCGCCTCGGCCTCCCAAAGTGCTGGGATTACAAGCGTGAGCCACTGCGCCCGGCCAAGGAGATCACATCTTAAATCTATCTTTTTCTCAAATTTCTTCCCTGCTCAGCAAAGGAGATACAACACATCACAAAGTAGCACAGTTACAGGTATTAGGTAGACATTTATTCATTTTTTGAGTGCCTACTTCTTACCTGCGTATTTGGGGCACAAAAATGAATACAGAATGCTGTTCCTAACCTCAAGGAGCTCCATCCTGTGGGACAGATGAATGTATAAATATACCCTCCTAGAACATGGTGAGTGCAGTGATTGGGATGTGCACAGAGTATGGGGGTGGAGAGGAGACGAGTTTAGGCAGAGTAAATAAAGCAGGGCAGGGCTAAGGTGGAGGGGTTCAATTCACTGGCTGGGGAACAGAGACTGAGCTCAACCAAAGACAGGTCTCAGGACCAAGGAGAGCGCTTTGTGTAGCCAGCCTTGAGGCATTCCTCACATTTTTTGGAAGCTGCTCAAAACTTTCTGCAAGGCCCTCATAAGCAAAAGATTCTCACTTAAATGAACCCCTCATCAGGCATATCCTGGATCCCTTTGAGTTAGGAAAATACTACTTCCACTCATGAATTGCAGGGTTTAGGGATTGAGTATTAGTTAAGGAATATATATATCCTTAGAAGGATTTTTTTGGGGATCAAATCCTCAGGGGATGGTTCTCATTCTGAATTTGAAATGGTATCCAGGACTTTATTTTATTGGGATTTTCTTTCTCTGCTTTTGAGGGATTGGAGCCTAGGCAAATTCTGATTAGCCTAGACAGAGTTTATCTCCATAGCTTCTTTTACTGCTCACCTGGCCCCTGTGATGTTATTTATGAATACCTTACTTCCTTGAGATACATTGTAAATTTCTACAGCAGCACAGTCTAATAGAAATATAAGCCGGGCACGGTGGCTCACAGCTGTAATCCCAGCACTTTGGGAGGCCGAGGCAGGTGGATCACGAGGTCAGGAGATCGAGACCATCCTGGCTAACATGGTGAAACCCCATCTCTATAAAAATACAAAAAATTAGCCAGGCGTGGTGGCAGGCACCTGTAGTCCCAGCTACTCGGGAGGCTGAGGCAGGAGAATGGCATGAACCTGGGAGGCAGTGCTTGCAGTGAGCCGAGATTGCACCACTGCACTCCAGCCTGGGGGACAGAGCAAGACTCTGTCAAAAAAAAAAAAAAAAAAAAACAGAAATATAATATGAGCCACATATGTAATTTTAAATTTTCTAGTAGATACATTTTTAAACAGTAAAAAGCAATAGGTGAAATTAATTTTAATGTTTATTGTTTAACCCAGTAAATCTAAAGTGTTATTTAAACATATGATGAATATTAAACAATTAACGAGGTAGCTCACATTCTGCTTTTTTCCTACTAAATCTTCAAAATCCAAACATGTATGTACTCATGCAGTTTCAATACAGACCAGCCACATTTCACAGGCTTAATTGCCACCTGCGGTTAGTGATTACTGGATTGGACAGCATGCTCTAGCTGTTAGAGAGCCTGTCTGTACCCTGGCTCCAGGTTTTCTGCCACTTAATCTTCCCAAATCTCATGCATATTGGCCAGAAAAATACCGTCACTGTAAGAGGTGACATTAAACCCAGCACTTTTTGTCCTCTATTTGCAATAGAGTAGGAGGTAGGAGAAAAGAATGTTTAAGTCTCAAAATAAACCTGTATATTATTATTTTCTTAAATTAGCCTGATGGAATTAACCAGCTAATTAACCATGTAGTGAGTAGAAATATGGAGTAATGCATGATGACAGAATAGCCTATACAGAAGCGTTTAATAATGAAGATGGCTAATACTGGATAATATACTTCAACATGCAAAAACATTTTAACATGTAAAAAAGCATACTGTGTTGGGAGGAAAAAGAGCCCTGGAAATCAGGAGACTCAAATAATTTTAGTCTTGCCAGTAGTTAAATTTAGATTCTTAAACAAGAAAATTAATCTGTCTAGCCCAAAGTTTCCTCATCCGTAAAATAATGGATTGGATGTGATATCTCTAAATTCCTCCCACTCCTCCTAAATTGTGTTGACACTGCCTCTTAAGTAAATCCCACAGTCATTGTCTCCTCGCCACCCCCACTGCCTGCCTTGAAGCCTGCATAATTTCTTACCTGAACTACCACAGCTAGTCTCCGTAGCAACTTCTCAAATCTGTCCCCCACACAGCCATCGAAGAAAGCTTTCTAAATAAAAATTGGATCATATCATGCTTAATGCCCATCAGAGGCTCCTACAGCCCACAGCAGTTGGCATGGCTTGCTTTTATCTGCTCCCTGCCATCGACTCCTGGGCTCCCCCATATACACCCATTGTTCTAGGCCTGCTAGACTTGTGCAGCTTGCAGGGTATGACATAGCTTTTGGACTGCCTTAATTCACTCAGGCTGCTGTAGCAAAGTGCTATTGACTGGGTAGCTTAAACAATATAAACTTATTTCTCACAGTTTTGGAAGGTAGGGAGTCCAAGACCAAGATGCCAGCTGGTGGGGTTTCTGATGAAGGCCCTATTCCTGGTTTGCAGATGGCCAGCTTGCTGTATCCTCATATGGTGGAAAGAGAGCTCACCTCTGTTATGTCTCTTCTTATATGAGCATTAATCCCATCGTGAAGACTCCACCCTCATGACCTAGTTATGTCCCAAAGCCTGCTCCTCTGAATACTACCACATTGAAGATTAGGGCTTCAGTATATGAATTTGGGGGAAGGACACAAACAGTTCATAGCAAGATTTTGAGAATATTTAGATCAATCTCAAGGTAGAAGTTGCTCTTATAAAAACTCAAACATATCACTATTTTGTTATGATATGCCTGCCATTTTTGAACAGCTTTAATATTTAGATAGGTTTTCCTTATTTCTAGACAAAACACTTCCCATGGGATTTTGGGAAGTTTGTGCCAGATTTGATATTTGTAATTACCTAGACAATCATCTTACTGAATAACTGAGGAACCTTTCTGGGTTGAGTAACTTGCCAGCATTACACAGTTCACTAAGGTTCAAAGATGAACCTGGAACCCAGACTTTCTGTTCTCATTCCAGTCCTCTTTTATGTCCATATATAATATACACAGTAAAAGGATCAGTTTTCCTATTTGAATTCACTTCATCATTCCACTTTTTCTTTATAAAATATTGAATTTATCAGAGACCCACATTCTTTATCCCCTGTTCATCAGGTCCTGCTAATTTGTTTCATTAAAACTTCCACGGATTGAGTTGAATCCTATTCTATGGATATATCAGAGTCAGAAGCAAGTCTTCCTTCTTATCTTCTCCCTCCCTCTTATCCTTGACTTCATATAATGAAAGGCAGCAAGGATGCCCTAATTTCTAAAATGTATTTTTGTTTGGAAATAAGGTTAGGACATTATTGCTCATACTAGGAAATTGTCTCTATGTACTTTTTTTCTCAACTATGAAGTAAGAAATATAAGCTAAATAATTCCTGTGGTTTCTCCCACTGTAAAATTTCTATCTATACCCAATAGCTCCTAAAATGGTACATTTCATGTAATAGTCATTTAATAAATACTTAGGGAATTGGTATTTAATGAGACAAAATGTCAGTATGGAGTATAAACAGTTCATTGAACTTTATTGTTAATTGCTCATTTTGGGAGAGTAGTATGTGCTATTACTTTTCATAGTAGCAAAAAATGAGTTATGGAAATATTAGCTGTGTTAACCCGTTTTTCGTTTTGGTTTGGTTTTTGCGGGGTTTTTTTTTTTTCAGTTGCAAGATTTAATAGAGTGAAAACAGAGCTCCCATACAAAAGGAGGGGACCCAAAGGGGGTAGCCGTTGCCAGCTCGAATGCCTGGGTTTGTATCCTGATCATTGTCCCTCCTGCTGTGCTCTCAGGTGATAGATGATTGGCTATTTCTTTACCTCGAATTTTTGCCTAATTAGCATTTTAGTGAGCTCTCTTTACTACCTGATTGGTCGGGTGTGAGGTAAGTTGCAAGCCCTGTGTTTAAAGGTGGATGGGGTCACCTTCCCAGCTAGGCTTAGGGATTCTTAGTCAGCTTAGGAAATCCAGCTAGTCCTGTCTCTCAGTGCCCCCTCTCAACAGAAAAACTCAAGTGCTGTTGGGGAGGTTGGCTGATGACTGCTGTAACTGCTTCCTGCTGAATTGGGGCGTAGTAGGGGTTGTGCAGTTGAGATTTCCTCGGGAGGGGTGACTTCGATGTCATTAACATCAGAGCATGGGCTAGCAGGCCCGTCCAGGGGTCCCTGGTAGATCTTAGTCATGGACTGCATCTGGGGCTCCATTTGAAGAACGATTTGTAGTTTTACAGCTTTGATTCTGGAAGAGACAAACTTAACAAGGAAGTTAAAGATACAGGGATTGAAATGTATGGCCTGTAGTGTAGGGGATTATTTCTTTGGCACACTTTACAGGCCCTGACTATCTGCTTGATAGTTTTGAAAAGGCCTGGTCCAGTAAATAATGATTTGGCCATCTGATGGGTGTTATCAATGCCTAAGTGAAAGGTTTGGTGAAGGGTTTTAAGTAATTTCCATTGGTTAGCTGAAGGCAAAAGTGTTTTTCCTTCTTTGGTGGATAGCCATCCTGAGGGGAGGAAACTATGTCCTCATGAAGTTCCCCATTCTATTTCTTCTTTTGAGTACTGGGGCTTGGTTTCCCAGAGGGGATTACCGCATACTAGGGATCCTTCTATAAGCATTTCTAATGGAGGGTCCTGCCTTGCAGCTCTTTTTGCTTCAATATCTGCTTGGTGGTTCCCTTCTATTTCCCTTTCCTTTCCTTTCTGATAACCCCAGCAGTGTAAGACTGCCACCTCTTTAGGTTTCTGTACTGCCAATAATAATCTCCTAATGGCTTCCTGATGTTTGATAGGTGTTCCCTCGGAAGTTTGGAATTCCCTTTCTCTCCATATTGCTGCATGGGCATAGAGGACTAAGTAAGCATACTTAGAGTCTGTGTATATATTTACCCTTTATCCTTCTCCTAATTCTAGTGCCCGAATGAGGGCTCTTAGTTCTGCCAGCTGAGCACTAGTTCCTGGAGTGAGGGGATTACTTTCAGGTATTCCATTATCACTGACCACTGCATACCCCGCTTTTTGAAGTCCTTTTTCTACAAAGGAACTTCTATCAGTATACAAGTTGAGGTCAGGATCAGTCAAGGGAAACTCTAAAAGCTCCCCTCGAGTGGCATAGGATTGAGCGATTACTTGTTGACAGTTATGTTCTACCTTTTCTTCATTGTCTAGAAGAAATGTGGCTGGGTTAAGAGTTGCACAAGTGCACAGTCGCAGCACTGGCCTTTCAAGTAATAGAGCCTGATGTTTAAGTAAACGGTTGTCTGACAGCCACAAGTCTCCTTTAGCAGTGAGTATGCTGTTCACATCATGAGATGTCCACACAGTAAGATCTCTTTCCCATTATGATTTTAACTGCTTTAGATACTAAGACTGCTACCGCCGCCACTACCCGAAAACAATGATGCCAACCCTTTGCTACTACATCAGTTTCCTTACTCGGGTTTGCCACGGGTTGTAAGCTTGTCCCTCGGACCTGTGTAAGGACTCCTAGAGCTATTTCTATTTTTTCTGTGATGTATAAAGGAAAGTCTTGCCCCATTGGCAAGCTTAACACCAGGGCTTGGGTTAGGGCCTTCTTTAGGGCCTGGAAAGCTGCTTCTGCTTCAGGTGTCCATCTTACTAAATGGGTATTGGCTTTCTGAGTTTCCTTAATTAGTGTATATAATGGCCTGGCTATTTCGCCGTACCTGGGAATCCATATTCGGCAGAAGCCTGTTATGACAAGGAACGCTTTTAGTTGCTTAGGGTTTTGGGATGAGGATAAGCAGTATGGGCTGGATACGTTCCTCACTGAGGGCTGTGGTGGCTTTGGATAATTTTAGCCCTAAGTATTTAGCCTGCTGAGAGCAGAGCTGAGCCTTTGGTTTGGAAACCTTGTAGCCACAGGTGGCGAGGAAATTTAAGAGTGCTCAGGTGGCTTGATGGCACAAGGTTTCTGAATGGGCAGCTAAAAATAAATCATCCACGTACTGAAGGACAGAGTGTCCAGGTATGAGAATGGCTCAAGTCTTGGGCTAATGCCTGGCCAAATAGATGGGGGCTATTCCTGAACGCTTGGGGTAAAACAGTCCAGGTGAGTTGAGATGTTGCGTTCGAAGGATCTTCAAAGGCAAAAAAGAATTGAGAGTCAGGATGTACAGGGATGCAGAAAAAGGCATCCTTAAGGTCCAGGATTATAAACCACTCTGCTTCCTGTGGTATTTGGGAAAGCAGAGTATAAGGGTTAGGTACAGCTGGGTATAGAGGGTCAACGGCCTCATTGATAATCCTGAGATCTTGCCCTAACCTCCACTGTCCGCTGGGTTTCTGTACTCCTAAAATTGGAGTATTGCAGGGGCTATTGCATGATTTTACTAGGCCTTGGGCTTTTAGGTCCTTAACAATTTTTTTGAGTCTTGTTGGGCCTCGGGTCTAAGGGGGTACTGCCTTTGGTAGGGAAAGGAGGCGGAATCCTTTAATTTGAACAGGATGGGCATTCTTTGCTTGTCCATATTGTCCTTCTGTTGCCCAGACTTCAGGATTAATTCCTTCCTCAAGCAAGGGACAACAAACGGTTATTCCTTCTCCTATGTTCAGGTGTATAATGGCCCCTGCTTTTGCTAGAATGTCTCTCCCTAACAAGGGAGTGGGGCTTTCAGGCATAATTAGAAAAGCATGTGAAAAGAATAAAGTTTCCCAGTCACAACTTAGTGGCTGGGAGAAGTATCTAGTGACTGGCTGTCCTAGGACCCCTCGGATAGTGACAGATCTGGAAGACAGTTGTCCGGGACAGGAGAGTAAGACTGAGAAGGCCGCGCCAGTGTCCAGGAGACAGTTAACCTCCTGGCCCTGAATGATCAAGCATACCCGGGGCTCTGTGAGCATGATGGCATGGGCTGGCGCTTGCCCCGGGCACCCTCAGTCCTGCTGCCGGTTCATCTGGTTAGTGGCTTCTGACTCAGAGGACCTTCATTCCCTGGGGCAGTGGGCCTTCCAGTGATTCCCTTGACATGAGGGGCATGGACGAGGGGGCAGCTTATTTCTGTTTGGACAATCTTTTTAAAGTGTCCTTGTAGACCGCACTGGAAGCAAGCCCTATTAGGCATTCGATTTGCCCAGCCTTTCCGTGTTCCAGAGCCTCCAAATTCTGCTTCCCTGAGGGCCGTGACTAAAGCGGTAGCCTTTTTTTAATCCCATTTGTCCTGTTCTGCCTGCTCTTCCTTATCTCTATTATAAAAAACCAAGGTTGCCACTTTCAATAGGGTTTCTAAGTTTTTGAAGTTTTATCTGATGTCTGTAGCTGACTGAGTGATAAAGTTATCCTTTAAGATTAGTTGGCCTTCAATAGAGTCAGGTGACAGAGAGGTATGCTTCCTCAATGCCTCCCTTAGTCTCTCCAGAAAGGCGGTAGGATTTTCTTCCTTTCCCTGTGTTATAGTGGACATCATTGAATAATTCACAGTCTTTTTCCTAGTTTTCCTTAGTCCTTCTAGCATGCAAGTTAGCAAATGTCTGCAACACCAATCTCCATGTTCTGATTCTGTGTCCCAATGAGGGTCTACACTGGGAACTGCATGCTGGCCTGTGGGGAATCATTCTTTCCTCTGTTGTCATCCCGTCATTGACCTGACTGAGATACCAGAGATCGCCAAACCCTCGGGCTGCAGTTATGGTGGCAGTTCTCTCATTTGGGGTTAGTGTCTGATTTAGCAGTAACATTATATCTCTCCATGTCAGATCAAAGGATTGTCCTAACCCTTGTAAAACATCAATATAGCCATCAGGGTTATCTGAGAATTTACCTAGGTCTATTTTAATTTGCTCCAAGTCTGAGAGAGAAAAAGGTACCTGCACTCTGGCTGGGCTGAATTCTCCTCCTCCCACTGCTTGGAGGGGGCATAAACGGGGGATATTGGCATTCTTTGGTTCATTGTTTACCCCTTTGTCTATCTCCTTTTGGACCATTTGGGTTGAAGGGGAGTCCTTATTAGTTGGAGAAGGAGTCGGGGGGATGCTGGCATAGGGAGGTAGACTCTGAGAGCTTCCTGTAGGGCATAAATCACACTTTTTACATAATTGCGAGTTGTCTCTTAATGAAAAGAAAGTTTGTACATATGGCACTTCACTCCATTTGCCTTCTTTTCTACAAAAGAGGTCTAGCTGTAAGATGGTGTTATAATTTATACTCCCCTCAGGAGGCCAGGTTTCTCCCCCTTGAAAAGGATATCATGGCCAATCAGTACTGCAGAAGAATGTAAGTCATATCTTTCTTAGAGTCTGAGGGTCAAATTGGTCCCAATTGTCCAGAATACATCTTAGGGGTGTTGAGGGGGAACATTTCCCATCTGAAAAAAGAACATAGGGATGCCAGCACCCCTAGTCATTTTCTGATGAGCATTAGTCCTAGAGCGTCCTCTATGGTCCTAATGCTTATTCCTTTCCAGGGACGTAACCACCCATGGACCTCTGCTTATTGGATTAGTTACGCTCACAGATGTAGCAGTCCTGCACCTGTTTTCCCACCTTTCTTGACCACAAAGAAAGTGGTCTGGACTGCTGGATTCTAGTGGTCCTTTACCAGCATGCCCAACATTGCCTTTGTGCTCACCCCTGAGCACAAGATTCCTGAATATTTCATAACAACTAGAGGTAGGCTGGATTCCTGAGTATTTCATAACAACCCAGCTGCCCCATCAAGGTGCATTCCCATAAACAGTTCTTATTTAAATTCATTTCACAGAGGGTGTAGGTAACCTTTTGAGTCAGGATTGAGATAATCTTTTTGATTCTATAAGTGCTTTAAGGCTTGGCTGAGTGCAAACAGCTCGCACATTTGAGGAGACCAATTATTAGGCAATTTTTCTAACTCTGCTTCCACAAAAGTCTCCCTATCAATTACTGAATACCCATTGTGAGTTTTTCTTCAATCACCTGGGAGGAACCATCTATCATCCTGTACTGAAGGGAGTTCCTCCTAGGTCTGGTCGGACCTTTGTATGGTAATTAAGATTTAAATCCCCTGTTAGGAAATCTGCTGGGTTAAGGGAATTATCAGTGGTTAGTGTTAAATTACCTTTTTCTAACAGAATAACCCCATACTTTAAGATTTTTGAGTTAGTAAGCTACCTTTTTGCTTTTTTGACTTAGAATATTTCTGAACTGGTGAGGTGTGCTCACAATGAAGTTTCCTCTAAAAGTTACTTTTCTGCTTTATTCTGTTAGCAAAGCAGTTGCCGCTACAGATTGAATGTATTTGGGCCATCTGCCGGTTACTGGGTTAAGGGTTTTTGATAGGAAAGCTATGGGTTGTCAGTGGTCTCAGTGTTTTCAGGCTACACCCTTGTTTACACTGACAACAAGGTAGTATTGGAGTGTATAGGGTCACGGATAAGACCTTCAATTATCAATTATAGGTTTTAAATTTACCCTGGTTTTTAAAGGAATTGGGCACACTTTTTTTTTTTTTTTTTTACTATTTCTATCTTTCTCTTTCTCTCTCTCTTTGACTCCCTCTTTGTCTCTCTTCCTCTTTCTCCTCTCTGTCTCTTTCTCCTCTCTATCTCTCTCCTCTCTGTCTCTCTGTCCTCTCTGTCTCCTCTCTGTCTCTCCCTCTCTCTCTGTCTCTGTCTCTCTCTCTCTCTTTCCTCTCTTAGCCATTTACAAACTTGGGGCCCTGGCAAGGGTGGTGGGGAACGGGTCCCACATAACTGCGCATGTCGAGAGCTGTATATCTAAATCGGTAGGGACATCAGAAACAAGACTCCTTGGGTTTAGAGCCTAGATGCCTAAGGACACAGTGTAGAGCTTCCTTATATCCCTTTGGAGATACAACTTGCTAGAAGAAATGAAAGTCTGAACCATTAGTACCTAGGAGGCAGGGATCAGAGAAGGTAGATTCAGAGGTAAGGAGAATTTTGGGGCTATGCTTTCAAGAAAGTCGTGGTTAGGACCCAGGAGGTATGGGTCAGAAGGAAAGGTAGGGGTGCACGCATGGGCAACTGTTGAGAAGAGACTTCTGGCTGCACCATGATCTCAACCAGCTACTGCCGGGAGTTCGGCACCACAGCTTTCTGCCTCTATTCGGCCCTCGGCTTCCCCAGGAAAATTGAAAGTGGAAGCTGGCTCCAGGCTGACTAACATTCCCAACCCAGAAGGGTTAGAGGTTGTTAGAAAGCCCTTCCCCAGATAGCCTCACACCTGAGTCTTGAGTCCGGTGGCCATGCTAATCATTTTTAACTGGCCGACAGGTGCCCGGTATTTTCCTCCAATTCTAAGGAAGGATAGGACAGAATAGCAAGTGAAAGTGGTCCCATATTACCGCTTTGGAGGTCCTTTCGTGGTCACCAAATGTTACCGGGTAGGGGGGAAGTCCTTGCTCCCAGAGCTCCCAAGATGGTGGCAGTCTGCTTCCAAGATGGTGGCAAGCCTTGTGTTCTCTGACCTAGGGTTCTTGGCCTCATGGATTCCAAGGAATGGAATCTTGGGCCATGCGGTGAGTGTTATAGCTCTGTTAGAAGCCATGGGTCATGGAAAAGAACTGTGGAACCCAGTGACTAGTGTTCAGCTCGATTAGGATGAACCTGGGCACTTAGCCGTGCAGGAACAATGGCAAGCCTTTAGCCCAATTGAGAGTGGAATGGGCACCTCGCTGGATCAGGAGCACAGCAGACACCCTGCCAGATCCAGAGGGATGGAAGTCAGCAGTGGGTCTGCAATGGCGGCAAACAGCAGTAGTGGATGGCAAGTGAAAGCTCAGCTGGAGCCGTAACAAACATGGACCAGAAGAGTGTGCAGTTGCAAGATTTAACAGAGTGAAAACAGAGCTCCCATACAACGGGAGGGGACCCAAAGAGGGTAGCCATGGTTTTTTTTTTTTTTTTTTTTTTTTGAGATGAAGTCTCATTTTGTCACCCAGCCTGGAGTGCAGTGGCACAGTCTCAGCTCACTGCAACCTCTGCCTCCCAGGTTCAAGCGATTCTCTTACCTTACCTACATGAGTAGCTGGGATTACAGGCATGGGTCCCCAGCCCGGCTAATTTTTGTGTTTTTAGTAGAGATGGGGTTTCACCATGTTGGCCAGGCTGGTCTTGAATTCTGGCCTCAAGCGATTCATCCTCCTCAGCCTCCCAAAGTGCTGGGATTACAGGTGTGAGCCACCATGCCAGCCTGTGTTAACCAGTTTTTCAATATAAGGCAAAATACATTTATTTTTACTATTATTTACTCTTATCAATAACTTATTGGAAAAACTCTCCTTAAGAATTTTCTATCTTATCTAGTTATCTTAATTAAAATTATCTTTTAATTCAAAAAGGAATCTATTCAACTGTAGTTATTTACTTGTAATTATTTACTTGTTATTGCTTAAGAGATATGAAAGTTATATTTTACCTAAAAATAATTTTTACATTCAGTTCTTTACGTGAATTTTACAATGTGTGTGGAAAATTTTTGAAATGTGTGAGGATGCTGAGAGAGCTTAGGTTTAGTAGCTCTCTATAGAATTAGGTTGGGTTTCCTCAGATAAAATCTTTTAGAACATTTTAAAGTTCTAGTGAACCCTAGAAGAATCTGGAAAACTATGTTCTTGGCTGGCACAATACTGAGGGTAGTGAAGGAAAATCAGAAGAACCTTTTAACTTTTAACATATTCGTAATCAATACCCATGATTTAAAAAAAATTCAACATATAATGTTGTTTGAAAGGCAAGTCGTTTTACTTGTTAATTCCTACAGATAATTTTAAATCAGCTAATCTCTCTGGTTTTCATTCTTTTAAAAAATTTCTTTGCTTTTTATCATTTTATTTTTGTAAACACTGCGTCCATTCTTCTGGGTGCATACAAATGGATGCAAACATACCAAATAACAGAAGCTCTATCACAATAAGCATCAAATTGGATTAGACAGCCGGGAAGGGGAACTGGACTGGTAGAAGAAGCTTAAGGTCCTGTCCTAGATTTGCCTGCCTCAGTTATGTAAATGAGTTGGATGGTATTAGACAACCTCTTAAATATGAGTAATTATAGAAAATAAGGTCAGCAAAATCCTGAATTAGAAGAAAGGTCACTTGAATGAAGTGGGGTCATGGACAACTAACAATTTATATAGACCAGAATAAGATGGGGCTCTGGGGCTCCATTTATGTATAAGGTCATTTCAAATCAAATAGGAGAGAGGCATTTTCAGAAGTAGTGTCTTGGTTTAAAGATAGGTAATTGAAAATATTCTTTTGTTCTTTATATTAATCCCCATCAATGGTAGTGCTTTCTACTGACTGTGGAAAATATAAATAGAGGGGAAAAAAGAAGTAATCAACAGAGGGAAGCAGTAGATTGTTAATAGAATGATGGATCTGTCCTATGTGTGAGCTAGAATCTCTCCCAGGAATGTAATTTGAGATATGAGAGGACACTGTTCAGTTTACAGCAACAGTAAGATTTCTGTAGTTCAGCTGAAGGAAAAATACATCTAAAAGCCAATAAAAAGCATTTTTCACTTCAGTACCCTGGAATTAGCTCTAAGGACATATGTCTTTGGGGACTTCTGTGTGAGATTAGCAGGTAGGCATTTTCTGCATCTAAGGAATAGAAGAGAGATCAAAATAATTGAATCTGAGATCTCCCAAGCATTCTTCAAATTACTCTCCCTTACTTGGCAGCCAGCCAGCCAGCCAGCCAGCCACTTGTCTTTGCAGTGAAAACTGGAAAAAAAAAAAAAAAAAAGCAGGTGGAACAGATCCACAGGACATGAACCAATCAGGTGAGGAATTGGAAGGGAAGTTTCCACTCTCTTATCTTCTGTTTATTTTTTATTTTATGAGGAAAAATATAGGGAATCTCCTATGTGTTCTGTAAAGGAAAACACATCAGTGGCAGAAGCATTTATTGCTTTAGTAAGCCTGTGATTATGATTTGTGTGGCATGGTCAACATGAGATTTAATACAAATTCTTATATGACAATATCTGTGATTTGAAAGAGAGTGCACTAACACTAACATATACTAACAAATTCCAGGTCCATAATTTTCTTGCTCTGTGGCTTGAAGCAAGTTACTTCTCTGACCTTCAGTGTTCTCTTCTGTAAAATGGCAATAGTAGTTGGAAATATATCTGTTATTATAAAGATGTTAATTAATGGATGTAAATATGCCTAAAAGAGTGATAGAAGAGTTCAATAAATGCTACCTTTTATTACATAACCCAGTCTTAATATAATATAAAGAGCAAAATGGTCAACATTTCCTATTTCCTAATTTGTCTCTTTAGTTCTAATTTCTCAACTTATATAAAATATTACATATATCAGGGCATACCATTTTATTATTGCTTGACTACTAGATACTGTTTTATTTCTATTTGTAAATAATCTGAAGAAATCAAGTGAGGAGGGTGATGTTCGGTAGCCTGTTCCCTCCTTGGTGTGTCTGGTTACTCACAGGCACACGCTGTCCAGTGGGCCATGCCCCCATGTCGGCTTTCTCATCTCAGGAAGGACTGTGATCTGATGGCCATGTTCCTCAGCTAAATGGTCATGGGGCAAATGGACTTGGATCTTGTAGTTGAAGAAAGAGAGGGATTTGAACAGAGGGAGAGGAGTGAGGAACACATTCCAAGAACAGTGTCTGCAAACAGAGAAAACAGGTGGAATGGGCCTGGTGTGTTAGGGGTAGGTACCATAGACCTGTTTAGCTGGAACAGTCTAAGACTCATGGAAGATCAATTCGGAGTCATAGGTAGGGGATGGATTGTAAAGGATTTTGAATAAAAGGCCAAGGATTTTATTCTATAGGCAATGGAAATCTAACCTGTGGGTAATAGATGCTAACTGGTGTTTGGGAAGATTATCATGTCTTACATCTATTGAACTGTTTGAAATATTTAAGGTAATTTCCAGTTCTGCAGCATGTAAAGGTGATCACATACACTTCGGGTTGTGCTAGAAATAACAATGCAACCATTTAAAAAATAATGTGGAATGGCACATCCATAAACATGTTTCACTTCTATTTTTTAAGGAAAATGTTCAAAAATTCTTGATGTTGTGATAAAAATTATGGCACAGCATTTCAGTGGAATGTTGTGTGTTAACTTGAAATTATAATTCTGAATATTATTAGCAATATGAAAAATATTTATGACATAATGTTGACTTCAAAAATTAAAAATTTAAGATTGCAACTTTGTTGAAATTATGGGGACACACACAGAGACACACACATTCAAACAAGAACCATAAGGAAAGCCTGATACAATAGAGATTGGGCTTTTGTGAAGAATGTTATTATTTCCCATAGTGTTGCCTAAGGAAAAGAAAGATGAGTGACTAGTAGGATGAATTGTAGCAGAAGGAGTAAAGTCAGTTAAAAGAGTTGCATTGATCTTTTAGGAAGTCTTAACCTGGGTTGTTGAACTTTCTATTTTATGAACAATAGGTGTTTAGGGATTTCTGAATTTCTTGGATTAGGGTTCCGTATCTTTTAACAGATTCTAACCTAGGGCTCAGACTATTAAAAAATATATCAGAGTGCCTGATTTTTAATATGTCCCCAAAACATCATTGTAACAACTGTAATAAAAGATAATTTGTTAAATTTTTTTCTAAGAACAGGTGATAGACTTTACAGTTTAGAAAATATTTGAAAATATCTGATTAAAAAGATCTCTTCCAGCTAGCGTGATTTTGTTGAAAAAATAGAATAAAATAAAATAAAATAGAATAAAATAAAATGGAATTATGAAGCCTTTTTCTATTTTATTTTTACAAATGAATTCCTTCTGCATTATTCAAATATGATGCTAGGTGTCAGCAGTGAAGTTATTTAAAAAATAAACTTATATGTAGTATATTCTTATATAGAGATATTCTGGAGAGAATGATTCCAGAAAGGGTGTGCACGTGTGTGTGTGTGTGTGTGTGTGTGTGTGTGTGTGTGTGTGTGTGTTTAAATATATGATGAGAAAGAGGTAGGAAAAATTACCTCAGTACTTGAACACACTTCAGTAATGTGTGGTTGTTTGGGAGATTATTGCTATAGCAACGGAAACTTCCAGAAAATGGGAATCAGCCTTGTTTTACAACTAGTGATATAAATGGAAATTATTTGCTCTGGGAACACTGGTTGTATTTCTGTTAAATGATTTGGACATTACTTGAGCTGGGCAGTCCCAGGGAAGTAGTTAGGTTGAATCATATAAAATTGCTGATATTTGACCTTTTTGATCTACAAAACAGCAATTGCATAGATTTGATCCTTTTATGTTTTACTACCTCCTTTTTTTCTCTTCTTATTTCTATCTTTTGTTACATCCTTCCAAATTTCAGTTATGATTACATTGTCTATTCTGTTCTTTGAATTGTCTGATACATTTTCATGTATACAAAGATAATTCTCACTAAGATGACTTTAAAAGCAATGCATTTAGACATGTTTTGAATAAGACGTGTGTTATATTGACACACCCCATGTCTACATTGTCTTGATATGTACATGAGTAGCCATAAAGAAGCTCTATATAAAGTGTTGTAAATATATAGTGTATGATGAATTGTGGTTGGTTTTAGTATTCTTGTTAAAGGCATCCAGTGTTTGACTACTTTCATTCACAGGGATTCTTTTTTTAAGGAATCATTCTTAGTTGTCACAATACCACAGTTCTTTTGTAAAAGCAGTGGTTTGGAAAACCTGTATGTACTCTAAACAAGGAGGGACATGAGTGGTCTAAAGAGATGGTGATTGAAAGGAAGAGAAGGAGTGAGTCGAGAATTAATGAATGTGAGATGACTGTCTTCACAAAAAAAGCAAATTTCAGTCTTGGTGTTTTGATAGTGCCCAGATTCAGAAAGTAACCCAGTCTCTACTATTCTCTTGAAATATTGAAAAATATACCAATTTGCATCAAGAACATTTTTTCAGTCATTCCCCTTAACTCAGCATCATGATGCCTTTCTAGAATTTTAGCATTTTGCCTATCAGTAAATTATGAAAAAGCAATGGGATGTCAGTCTGCTGTGCCATCAAATTATCTGTGGGGTTCCTGGGTCTCTGTACAGTATTTACAGAAACAGATGACTCCTGTGGCACTTTCATCAAATGACATGACACTTAACTTGTCTCCACTATGCAGATCTGCAGTGTTAAGAAACACACTCTTTGATGCCTGTGAGCTTCTTGGTATAGCATAGCATTTCAGGAGAGAGGAAAGAAACACTTGCTTAATTCATTTTTCCCACCTAGTTTATGGGTTACTTTAACAAAAACTTTACCTCATGTTCAGCCAGGTAATTGACACTCTTTTTACTTCCTGTAGAAGAATTTCAAAAGAAAAGCATCCATCATTTCTGTGCTAGGAAAACCTATAAAGACATTGCAGAAAAAAACTGGCAATAAATGTGAACTTGGGCCATTATAAAGGCCTGCTAAATAATGTCAAAAATAGAGATCATGAAGGTAAGCGAGTAGCTCCAAGTAGAACTCTTGCATTCTGGATGAAGCCCTGAAAGAATCATCTACTCATTTTTTCATTCATAGATGCTGTCTGTTTTATTTCTATTTATTTAAAAGAAATATTCACATAGCATCTGCTATGTGCCAGGCACTGATGTAAGTAATTTATGAATATTAATTCATTTAATCCTCATAATAGCCTTCCAAAGAAGGTACTATATTATCCTGATTTTACATATAAGGAAACTGAGGCACAAGGCAAATATACCACACATGTATTATAGTGTTTAGAACTATAACATTTGCATAGTAAGTACTTTATTAAAAGCTGAAAATTTCTGATTATATCTATTTTTTTTTTAAGTTTAGAGACAGGGTCTCCCTGTGTTGCCCAGGATGGAGTACAGTGGTGCAGTCACAGTTCACTGCAGCCTTGACCTTTTGGGCTCGAGGGATCCTCCTACTTCAGCCTCCCAAGTAACTGGGACTATTACAGGTGTGCACCACTACACCCAGCTAATTTTCTTTTTTATGTAGAGACAAGGTCTCACTACGTTGCCCAGGCTGATCTTGGACCCCTGGGCTCAAGCAATCTTTCTGCCTCGGCCTCCCAAAGTATTGGGATTATAGACACGAGCCATTATGCCCAGCCAGTATCTACTTTAATCAAAATTTTGATATATATGTTTTTAGGTTTAAATGAAAAAAATTTCTGTAAAAAAGTACATCTAATATTTTTGTGTGCTTAAAATGGATACTAAGTTATATTATGTAGAAAATTAGTTATGTTCCAGAATGGATAGGTCTGGACAATCCGAGAGATTGAGGGAAACAGAAAGCTGCGTGTACATTTTGGTGCCACGAGTCGCCTCCCCTGGCCCCCAAAATGGAACTGCCTCTTTCAGAGTGTGTTAAACCAGATGATAAAATATAATAACCTGATGAGCTTAAAATGAGATACCCCAAATTACATTTTGGAAGACAGAGCTGCTTTTGCGAAAGGAGTAATCGCTGTCAGGTCAAGACAAAGAATTAGTTCAAAGGGCCTCCTTCTGCATGGTCATCCCAGCGGTCCTGTTTTGGTGGGACAGTACCCATTCTTGTCGTAAAATGACAGATTCAATGATAGATTGTGAGGAGCCTGTTAAACCCAGTACCTCTATTTACCAAAAATTATTTTGAGTAGCCCAGTGAGTAACTACTGCCGCAAAGTAACAGGCACAGTGGGAGCCAGAGCGAGAAATGGGCCTGCAGAAACATTTCGTGTTTAATGGGTCTGGGGCTGTAGTGAAGCAGTGTGCTGAAATAATTCTGATTAGGCTCGGTCAGGCAAGCTGCTTAATCAAGACTTGTCTCTCCTCCATTGAGCCCTTACTGTTCAGAGCACAATCACAGTTTAAAGCACCATTTTAAGTAGTCCTTCCACTGTTCTTGAAAATGCAACCTTTTTTCAAGTTGGTGTGTGAGCCTTTTTTATACCTGTGGGAATAGCTAACTAGGAAAAGAAAAGGTTATGTTAACATATTAATGGGAAAACATGGGCAAATTCTTCTTTCCAGTGGAAATGCGTATTTAAATTTTATGAATGCACTTGAAAGAAATGATTGGAAAATACCAAAAGGAGTAACACTATAAATCATAGTGTCTAACCTGGTTTCTGTAATCAGTCGTGTGTGTTGTATCAATGACTAGGCAGCTGATTATTTTCTGTTTTCTATCAGCTGGTACCACTAGTAACACATATACGTAGCAGTAGATATATAATCAAGAGGAAATAAGTTTAAAGGCTGTCCTCCCTACTTCTTTTATCTTTTGAAAGAATGAAAATAAATCAGAAAATGATTTCCATTTTTCAAGTTTTTATTAGCATAAGTCGAAGCTCATTGGGACATATTAAGCAGAGAAATGGATGTGCAGAGATAGGAGCCAGTCAAGATTCTCTGATGTCTCTACTTGGTTGGGTTTCAGAGGTCATGTGATTACAGTCATTGTTGATCTCTCTGACAATATGCTTTGAAGGAGATTAGGTTACATGTTGATTGTGCTTTTGTGAAGAAGGGCATTATTCTAAGCAGGTCTTTAAGAAATGCTGAAAGGAGCTTCAAAGAAATATATTCACCCATTGTTCATGTAACAGTCACTGTAATAAATGCAGAACAGTTTTTCAGGTTTGTTCTTAGGAAGCGAATAACTGTAATTGAAAATACAGTAAATGGACACTTTCGAAACTTGAATCATAGCTGGTGAATGACTTATAAACCTGCTTCTCTTGAAGTTTTTCCAGAGAACCTGAAAGCTTGAGAAGCAATCATTAGAAGTTTAAGCAAAATAAATGGTTAAGGATTTGTGGCGGCCTCAACAGTGAGGTCCTACTGGATATAATACATTTTAGAAATACCTTCTATTACTTTTTAAAGGTCTTCTTATCATGAAATATAATCCTAATGTATTATGCACTCTAATGAACATAACAGCTCACTATTCATTATTTATTTGTGTACTTAGGTACCAATAGCATCTGGCTTAGAAGAAGAAGAATAAGCAACATGTTAAAATTCTTACACCTTGGATGGGTGAATACTCATGACTGTGGGTACTAGAGAAGCCTAAGAGAGGAATGAAATTCAGAAATAAATAGGTAGGGGGAAAGAAACTAAGAAAAATGGTTATAATATTTATTTTTACTGAGATCTTAAATTAACTGAATCAAATAGTGTTTCTAGGCTTCCATGAAAGAAAAATCAGAAATGATTGTTGTGAGTCATTGGACAGCAGGTTCTACCATCTATGTGATGTAGGTTCTGAGGCTGAAATAAAGAAGCCAGTCTCAGCAGTTATTGTGTCTTGTCAAAAGGAATAAAAACCCAGATGGCCATTCTAAAATGTTATTTTGAGTTAGTACAAGATTTAAAAAGAAAGAAGAAACTATGTAACAGCTTTACAATCTCCCCCTCATAGGTGAAAATATGGCAGTTACTTTCTTGAAACAGGATTACCAAATCATAACCTATTGTGTGTTTTGCTAAATCATTTTGAGCAACCAAACAGATTTTTCTTGCTTCTAAATGGATACGAAGAAATGTTTAACCCCCATTGTATTGCCACAAAGCCAGGCTGATCACCCTGGGAGGCCTGGGAGGTCTGAGCAGCTTTGGATTGGCTGTCAGGAGCAGGACTTTAACATTTTACTGCACATGGGCCAGCCACAGCAGGGTTCAATTGCCAGTGCTTTTATCTGCAGAAATGTGCTGGGATGGGCACTTTGTTTAAAATTTCCCTTTGCTACTGGAAGGAAATGGAAAGCAGTAAGATAACTTCATTTGTAAGGTAATATCTGTGCTTGTTTGCCAGATGGAAAGTAATGTTTGACAGTCCTGGGACCGGTTGATTTTTCTTCCTCCTCTCAGGTATGGTTTTAATGATTTGTTTAAAACCGAAGCCCAAATTAGAATTCTATTCTGTCTATAACAGCTTGTCTGAAGCTTGATATTCTCTGTTCATTGATTTGGTTTTATTTTGTGTGCTATTGGTTAGTGGAGTTTGTTTCACATAGCTTGTTTAACACTTAAAAGAGGAACTTTCGTGGGGCAACTGACAGATATGGTTTGAATATTTTTAGTAGCAAAATGTGAACATATTGTAAAGAAAAACTAAGTGCTGGTATGTTTGTCATCAGGGTACATCCACAGGGTGTGTTAAGATGTAATTTTAATGCTTTTGTCATTTTTTCTGTGGATATTTGCTTTTAATAGTCTCACAGACCATTTTCATATTACCTTAAGACAATTTTCTAGTTAGGCCTTATTCTCCCTTATTTTCTGCATGCCTGATGTTTTTGAGGATAGTATAATATTTTTTTGTGTGCAAAGTATAGCATAAACTTTACTCATGTGTCTTTTTGATTAAAAGCAGAATCTACTGTCATTCCCTCGGCACTAACTTGAGAGTTTCCCTTAGGTTTTTTGTATTGATTCTCCTGTATTCCAGAGAATTCAGTGGTCAAGAGGATGAGAGAAGCTGGATGAAGGACACATTTTTAAAAAGTATCATAGTTGGATGTGTTAGCTTTAGCTCTTGAAACATCTTCAAAGACCATCTGTAAGATTATATTCCATGCTTCTCAGTTCTTTGAACCTCATGAAATGAAACATGGTGTGATTTTACCTAATGCAATTTAGTTTCAAGCTAGTATCTTGAAACCAAAGTTTTGCATCTTTAGAAACACCCCTGAAAATACTCATTATCTGACTTTTATTACAGCTGGACATGAAGCAAGTGCATTAAATACACTCTGCCGTTTTCCTAGGGCAGTTTTTCTATTTCTGTTCAGATTTTTGATGAGCAATAACAAAATCTGATGAAAGTCACCAGAAAAATAACTTATGTTTGTATATAGTGCTTTATAGTTTGCACTATTCAGTTTGATCCTCTTAACCATCCTCTGCAAAGAGAGCAGGTCTTATTAGCCACATTTTACAGATAAGTGAGATTTACAGAGACTAGACTGAGCAGCGTGCCTCAAGCTACCCAGCTAGGAATAGGCAGAGCTGAATTCCCTCCCACCCAGGCATTCAGACCAGTGTCCTTTCCAAAATGCTGTGTTGGCTCCATGTGCTGGATGTTTGCTTTAAAGATCAGACTGTTTGGACTAAGCCTCTTAATAGGAAGGCTCTGGCAACAGCTGGTGTTAGGTAGATTAAAAATAAAATCAAGATCAGACTGTTTGGTTGGAAAGTGGAATAATCAAAAGAGTGAGGGAGAAGGGAGAAAGATACCAAAATAACCGAGTGTTGTTTAAAGAAGTGAAGGATAAGGGCAGAATGATACATCGGTTTCATGATTGCCTCTTTTATCTCCTTGAAAAAGGTTTTTATCCCTCAGGACTGCTTTCTCTTGTCTCTGGTCCCTTTGAGAAATTTGCTATGCATCATCACCACAGGCCACTGTGAATTATAAATAGGAATCTAGGGCACTTTCCCCAAACTTAATATCTACAGTTCATGTCCAGAAAATAAAGGAGCAAATCTGTAAACCTTCCCTTTATAATATATATGGCCTAGGTCTCATGATTACTTACAAAATATTGAGAATAATATGTTTCTGCTGTTGAGTTATATTTACTTGCCATGTCTTCCTTCTTTTCATTCTGAATTTTCTTGCTCTTCAAATGACTATGCTTTTTAAATTCTACTACTTTGTCAACCCAGTTCTCTGACTTTCCTGATTATACTCTGATTTTCATGGTTTCCATTTTTCTCAGGAAATCTTGCTAGAGATAGTATACTGTGTAATACTTAGCCTTACCCTGAAATTCAAGTGAAAATTGGAATGCTTTTCAAGTCCTGGCCCCAGGTGAAATACTTACTGCCATGCCATTGATATAAATAAGGTTGTAAGAATACTCTTTTACTTGGTTCTTTCCTCAGTATTCAAAATGTCTTCATAAGTGGGAAGTTCTTATTCACATCAGTTGTCTTTGGTACCAATATACCACACAAACCAGTTCTGTTGATCTGTTACATATGATTTTTTGAATCAAAGCATAGAATTAGATGTATCTTTTTATATTAACTTTGTCTTATTGAATACGAAATATGGGTATGTGTAGATTTTTAACATACATGTGCTTATTTTTAAATTAACATTTAGTTTTTCTGTTGAAGATTACAAAAAGAATTTAAAATAATCAGATACTCAGCACTCAGATACATCATTCTGGGTGAGGATAAAATATTCTAAAGATTTAAAGATTGACTAGTACATAAAGCTATAAAATTATATGTGAATATCTCCCCCTCAGATTCCTTTCCCCAAGGTAAATGCTCTTATTCATCTTTTGTGTATCTTACCAGAGATACGTTCTATGCATCTAGTGGCCAAAATTGATTTTTCAAATATAGAATTTCAAGCTAACATTATTATCTGATCACTTTGTGGAATTAATTCACTAATTCAACAAATATTTACTAATGCTCTGTTTTAGGCATTGTTCTAGGCACTGGGGATATAGCATGAACAAAACAGACAAAAATTCCTGCTCTCATAAATCCTGCATTCTGGCACATGAGATTAAAAAAAAGATGAATCAATAAGACATGTAGTAAGTTAGATAGTGATAAGTGTTAAGGCGAAAAATAAAGCAGTGAATGGAGGTGGGGCATCTAATATAGGTTACCTTTTTGGACAAGGCAGCCAAAGAAGTCTCCATAGAGATGACATACAAGAAAAGCCCTGAAGATGAGGGGGAAAGCAATGTAGATACTGGGAACAACTGAAGCAACAGATTGGAACTCCAAGATCCAGGAAGAAAAAAATGTTTTCTAAATGTCAAAAGGTAGGTTTTTTCTAATGAGTTGCCAAAGATGAAGGAAAGAGAGGTAATTCATTTAAAGTAATAATCCCTTAATGAGAGTCATATACCACTTCATTGATAGAATGAAAGTTCTCATTCTTAATTATTCTGCAAATAAGATGACCCAGGTCATGAGTGAGAGTACTTCCACCTATCTAGAGAGGGTGCCATGGTAATCCAAGAACTTTCTGCTTACACATTTTCTCTTCTCCATTGGTTTTGAAGTTGCCAAGAATATTTTTTTCTAGGTTAGTTGAAAAGACTAATGTATTTTCCTTCTTTTCCCACAAGAGCCATTTCCAGAATCTTCCCTTTGAGTAGTAGCCCTTGCCACCACCTTTCTAGAGAACAAGGAATAATGCTTGAATGCAGCCACCTCCTTTCTATTTGGTGAAGGGAGGGTCCATTCCTATTGTTTTTAAGTAATCAGAGCCTCAAGGGTTAGGTTTGCCTGGTACATGGTGTATGATTACACCAGCCATAGCTAAAGCTAAAAAAAAAAAAAAAAAAAAAAGTACAGTGCCAAATATTACACAAACAGGAGTTAAAAGTCAGTGAGCATTTCTTTGGTTAATATGGACATAAGAGCATGTGAAAGCAGGTTGATAATTTGTTTCAAAAATGGTTTTGTGCACTGCTATTGGGACTTAATTAACTTGAAATACAGATTTGTAGACGTTATTGAAAGTGGAAGCTTTCTTCTAAACCTAACCCTGCTCCTCCTCACCACCCAGCCCCCGACTGGATAGGAAGGCTTCCACTTGGCCTTCATCCATTCTGTGATGCAGAGCCTGTTGAAGAAAAGCAGGTGTCTTTACAGAGAACTTCAATAGAATCCTGTCAAGTCATTTGTGGTTTTGGAGCATAGTTTACTTGCCGATTTGACTGCACCCAAATTGTGCCTGTTTGAACCCTTTTAAAAATTACCTGATGTGAAGACAAGCATTATTATTGACAGGGAGGAATCGGGAAGGAAAGGCTTTAAAGGAAAAAAGTTTGTTAGGGAATGAAGTAACTCAAGTAAGAAACCACAGTTAGAGAAGAAGGGTGTGTTTAATAATTGAAAGCTGTGAAACTCTACCCATGTGGCACCCCACAGGATCATGCCACTAACGTCTGCTCTGGACTATTGTAAGAGCCTTTTATGTGGTCTTCCTGTCTCAATCTCACTCCCCTTCAGCCTATTCTCAACACAGCTTATTCCACCCTTCAAAACGGAAGTCAGGTCATGTCACTCCCCTGCTCAGGACTCCTCCAGGGCTTCCCATTTCACTCAGTGGAAGCCAGAGGTCTTGCCCTAGATCATGTGGTGCCCCTTTCCATCTCTTCATCTCCCACTGTTCTCCTGCTTGCTGCTCCTCTCAGCCACCTGGCTGCCTTGCTGTTATAAGACAGGCAAAGAGATTCCAACCTCAGGGCCTTTGGATTTGCCCAGAACTTTCACCTTGCCTGCAAAACCCTTTCCCAGTGGCTCTCACATTCACAGCCCTCAAATCTCTTTCGAATTACACCTTCCAAGAAGGTTTTTCCCTGACCATTGTACTTAAAATTGCAGCCCCTCTTTATCTTTGCACTCTATTTTCTCACCATACTTTATTTTTTGCAACCTAAAGCACAATATTTGTTTACTTATTTTAATTACTATTTATCTTCACCCACTAGAATATAAGCTATTGAGTGCAGAGATTTCTGCCTGTATTATTTACTACTATCTCCAGCACCTAGGACAGTGCCTGGTACATACTAAGTACTCAGAAACTATTTGCCAAATAAGTTAATAACTTGTGCAAATTTAAGTGGGAAAAAGAATTTGCTTTCTCTAAGAGTAATAAAAGTCTGGGGATTGCACAATAAAGATAAAATTATTAAAATGAAAGAGATTTGGTGAATACACAGCCCACATCCACTTATAGGCATGTTTCCTGGGTGTACTGGATAGCTGATTCCAAAGGATAGGCCTTGGATGCCTTCAATGTCATGCTTAAATGCAAATGATGCTGGGAATTGCAATGGAGAATAATAAAAAAATGTGGAAATGGAATGGTGGAAATAGAAATTGGTTGCTTTGCTTCCAAAGTAACGATTTTCAAAGCAGAGGAATTGAATAGGGAATACATTAACAAAAACAGTGTCTCTGAAAATGCAAACTTCATTCACATTCTGTTCTGTGCAATTTTTCAAGCTCAGTGATCCAAGGTCAGAGGGCGCTTGTATTAGCATAGACTCCGCTTTGTTAATTCACCTCTGACTAAAATCTCTGAACTCCTTATTATGATAGGCCTTCCAATGACAATAAAACCAAGCTCTCATAACACCAGTAACATTTATACAGCACTTAGGCAATTCCTAAATGAATTGTCCCCAGAGACCTGGAGAAATAGGTCAGGATTATTAACCCCATTTTGTACACAGGAAGTAATTTGCTTAATGTCACTTGGTAAGCTATTTAATTCATAATTTGATTGCTTTATTTATAATAATGGTTTGTTTAAGACAGGCTATGTTACATTAAAGATGACCTCTTTAAATGGGCAGCTTTATATTTGAACTTAACTATAGTTAGCAACCTGCAACTGATAATATTCCAGATTTCTTTTAAGATCAGTGTTTCATAACCTTAAAATGGGTGACTGATTTAGAGAACTGAGTGGTCGGAGACTCCAAAAGCCATTTTGATATTTATCAACATTAGGCCACTCTCCTCAGATGACACTACCGAGATATCTATAATGCAGGCTTAGGTGTGATTGGGAGTCCTCCCAAGCCATAATTTAAATCCTTTTAGAATTCCCTTGCTTTTTTATGCTCGAAAAGTTCCATTTGGTTCAAAAAATCAGTGTAACTAAAACAAAATCAGTGTTTGCAGACAACTAAGAACTAGAGACAAAGTCCTCATTAGGAGGTCCCAAGTCCCAACCAATAGGGAACGTGGGATAAACATCACAGAAGCTACATCAGAGTCATATTTGGAAACCACTTTATTTTGTTTCTGTTGTGGTTCATTCCTTTTACTTTCCAGAACAGTACTATGAAAAGACTTCAAATTCAGTTCAATGAGCCTGTCAAATATTCAGGAAGTTGTGAGGAAATATAAAAGTGAGGGGACTACTTGTAAGTTCATGTCTGTATCAAGGGAAGACTAGAAAACTAGAACATCTAAAAAGAATGTTGAACCAAAAATGACTTGCCAGCTTTGAAAAAAAATGAAATGTCTAGTCTTTATCCAACTGTTTGAAAGTTTTTCAAAACTTCTTCTCATTTCATCTTTATAATGAGATTTATTTACTGCCAACAGCAACAAAAAAAGATGCACAGCCAAGTTATAATTCTAATTTTTTAAAAAAGTCTTCCTTGCCTTCCTTTTAAGGAAATGCATTCATTCTCCTTCACTGTTCCTGAATCTGCTTTACTATATTTGTATGCCTATCTTTACATCTGGTTTATTATTTTTAACACCTGCTAGAATATGAGCTACAGTTTTGATACCAACGGCCAATTTAATTGGGCATATAAAAGTTTTTGAAAGAAGAATTTTACACATGAAACTTTTGAAAGATTTTGTATGCAATTATGTTAAAATTGGTCAGACCAACGTGTAAATGGATAGAGCAATAAAATTACTAGGTCTTATATCAAATCAGATTAAACTTTAAGATCTTTGTGAGCCTCAATCTCAAAAAATGATGGTCGTAGAGGCCTCTTTGCAAGTAGGTCTTAGTTCCCTGGACCTATAAAAACAAGGGGTCTTTGGTAGGTGGTATGGTTTGTATGTTTTGCCCCCTCTAAATCTTATTTTGAAATGTGATCCCCAACGTTAGAGGTGGGGCCCAGTGAGAGATGTTTCACTCATGGTGCCCTCTTTGTGATAATGAATTACTGTGAGATCTGATTGTTTAAAAGAGTCTGAGACCTACCCTACTCTCTCTCACTCACTCTCTCACCAGGTGACACACTGGTTCCCCTTCTTGTGCCATGATTGTAAGCTTCCTGTACAGCCTACAGACCATGAGCCAAAAATAAACCTCTTTTCTTTATAAACAATCTCAGGTATTACTTTAAAGCAGCCGAAACGAACTAGTAGGTTATAACACAGTAGGTTATAATAAAACATGGCTAACTCATCCTTGGGAACGTTCTCTGGCTAAATACATTGAATTCTTAATGTAGTGTAAGCAGAAAAATGAATTGACAGATCTTAATTGTATAAATGACAATGTGGTTAAAAGATGAATTATGCAAATTATATGCACCAAACCTGTACAACTTTTCTGAACATGAATAATAGTCTAGAGTTGTACTGTGTTGTTCAGGGGACAGATTAACTCACTATGCAATTAAAAGTTTGATGTTTCCTATCCTTGTTTTTATCCAGAATATGAAATGTCTGTCATCTACTTATTGAGCATTTACGCCTGCGTAATTTAACATAGTAAACAACCTGATTGTGTACAAAGCGTAGAGTTTTTCTTATTACCATATATATTTTCTCTTAGCACACAGTATTATGCTGGTCTGAATTTTTTGTCCCATTCAACAGTATATATTACATTGATAGTCATATTTTTAAGGGAAGAAATGTTGTATGTGTGTTTGATTCGTTGTTCAAGTTCTTAGACACTAATCAAATTTGTACAACAATTAGTTAAGTTTCTTTTGTCACTTTATGTGTCAATGAAACATGCCTAAATAATCATATTTTATGAAGTTTAAGATAATTTATTTAATCAAATAGTTTCACTGTTGTTTTGTTTTTTTTTAAATAGTCACTCTTCTTTTTTAGACGGTCTTGCTTTGTCACCCAGGCTGGAGTGTAGTGGCGTGATCGCGGCTTCATTAGTAGATTATATAATAGTACCTTAAGAGACCGTTTTGTTTTGTTTTGTTTTGTTTTGTCTAGGTCTGCCCTCTGGGCTGGAGTACAGTGGCTCACTGCTGCCTCGACCTGCCAGGCTCAAGCAATCCTTGCCTCAGCTTCCCAAGTAGCTGGGACCACAGGTGCCTGCCACCATGCCCAGATAATTTATTTTTATTTTTATTTTTCATAGAGACAGGGTCTTGTTGCCCAGGCTGGTCTTGAACTCCTGGACTCAAGCTATCCTCCTTGCCTTAGCCTCCCACAGTGCTCAGATTACAGACATGAGTTACTGTTCCTGGCCCAAGAGACTATGTTTGATCAATACCAAATAATTAAAAATTGGAGTGCTGATAATAATTTTTTATCTTATGATAAATCTTCGGTATATTAAACACTATCAAAAAGTGTTTTTTTATAATTGTATAGGAATTCACTTGTAGTTCTTGCCTTCATTTTCAGTTGGTAGTTTTTAAATTGTCAGAGCAGCAAAATAAGTATTATTTGCGATGAAATCATTCCTCTTCCACCCTCAGCCTTCTTAAAATACATCAGTGGCTTCCCATTGCCCTTAGGATAAAGGCTGAAAGAACTACAGGGCTCCAAATGGCCAGGCTTCTGCCTGCTTTGTCAACCTCATCAGACCTGTCCTCTTGTCCCCGGCTTTTCTTCTTCTCTTTTTGTGCCCAATTAAATTGTGCATTGGTATCAAAACTGTAGCACATCATTCCTTCCCCAACTCTGTAGGACTTCAGTTCAGTCATCATTTCCTTAGAGAAGTCTGACCTTGACAAAGCCAGTTCCCATTACCACACACTCTAGGAGCACCACACACCCCTGCCTTAACAACTTTTCAAAATTGGTATTTTTAGATCCATTTCTGTGATTACTTGTTCAATATCTATCTTCTGCCATTGACCATAGGCTTCATGAAGCCAAGAAGAGACTGGTTTTCTAAGGCTTTCACTTGTTTATAACCATTGTATTTCTGATGCTCAGCATAGATCTTGGCAAATCATAGGCGGTTAATAAATGTTTCACATAATGAGGTGATAAATAAATGCTCTATGAGGGCAGGGATTTTTTCTATTCTGTTTATTACTGCATCCTGAGTGCCCAGAACAGTGCCTGAGCCATAGTAGTTGGTCACTAAATATTTGTTGAATAAACTAATGTTTTCCTAACTTTTCAGGAACACAGAAAGTATTAATGGAGGAATTTAGGGTATAAGTTGAATTTTTTTCCTACAAATATCATATCTCTTAACTTACAGAGTTGGAAGGAAGTTTATAGCCATGTTTTCCTTTTTTATTATGGTAAAATATACATAGCACAAAATTTGAGATTTTGACAATTTTTAAGTGTACAGGTCAGTAGCATTAAGTACATTTATATTGTTGTGTGACCATTATCATATCCATCTTAGAAAATGTTTTCATCATCCCAGATTGAACCTCAATACTGATTAAACAATGACTCTTCATGTAGTTGTAGATTTATAGAACATTTTTTATTTGCCTTAGAATCTTTCTTCCCACTTGACATAGTAGTCTGATTTGTAAAATATATAAACATGAACTGCTTTTGCTTCCTGAATAGGGTTGGGTGCCTCGACTTCATTTGTTTCATTCTGTGGCAACATCATCTGGAGGCTGTTCCAGGGCTAGGATGCCTAGGGGAGACTGGGATTCCCAGGGCCACGCTGAAGTACATCTGCTCACCCATGAATGAAACCTCCTTTTCTCTATTCAGAACCAGGGGTCATCTTTGTTTCCTCCTTCTCATCACCACCTTCTCTACACACATGTATGCACTCATACACACACAGACTCACAGTCACTCTCCCGAGACTCTGAGCTGCTCAAGGATTGGAATCCTGTGTTACTTACCTAGATTCCAAGTGCTCTTTTGTGTTTGTTGACTGTGTGTTTTCCACCCTGTGGAACATTCCTGATATTACTTTGAGAAAGGGAATCTAACAGCCTCACAATGTTGTGTATTTCATTGTTTAACCATCACTATCCTAGAGACATTATTTCACCATGTTGATTATTGTGTGGCCTGAGACCACATGCACCAGAACCCCCTGGGTCTGCCTATTAGACAAGTGAATTTCTGGCCAGGCACGGGGGCTCACTCCTGTAATCCCAATTCAGGTCTTCTAAATCTGCAGAATCAGATTCTCGCAAAAACTCTATTTTGAATCTTCCCCCTTTCCTTTTCCTTTTCCTCTTTCTTTCTTTCTTTCTTTCTCTCTTTTTTTAGACTGAGTTTCCCTCTGTCACCCAGGCTAGAGTGCAATGGCGCCATCTCAACTCACTGCAACCTCTGCCTCCTGGGTTCAAGTGATTCTCCTGCCTCAGCCTCCCTAGGAGCTGGGATTACAGGTGCCCGCCACCACATCCAACTAATTCTTGTTTTGTAGTAGAGACAGGCTTTCACCATGTTGG
This sequence comes from Hylobates moloch, assembly GCF_009828535.3. NCBI lineage: Eukaryota > Metazoa > Chordata > Mammalia > Primates > Hylobatidae > Hylobates > Hylobates moloch. The sequence goes on along the minus strand of NW_026652276.1, from coordinate 189,204,107 downwards.
CCAGGCTGGTCTTGAACTCCTGACCTCAAGTGATGCACCTGCCTCAGCCTCCCAGAGTGCTAGGATTACAGGCGTGAGCCACCATACCCAACCTCAGTCTTTCCCCATTTTCTTAGATATGGTGTTAGTTTATAGCTGTCACACAGAGCCTTCTGTATTTATGTTCACTGAACTTGAAAAATAGTTTCTCACTGTCTGCCATGTAAAATTTTTAGAACCTTCATATATTCATTGACAGTTTCACTAGACTCTTTTAAGCTTTTTCTTCCCTAGGTGAAGTCAACACTGTTACTTTAGCTGTTTCTACTAAGGAGTTATTTAATACCCTCTAATCAATTTTGCTCTACTGCTCTGAATACACTTATATTTTAAAATTAAATCTTCTTCCTAGGTTATAGACATAGAAAAAGGACCAGTGAGGACAAAATTTCATTTAAGGTTTCTATTATGTTCACAATGTGCCGACTCTATTAGATAGGGCAGAGCTAGCTATTCTAACAAACCCCCAAACTAGAAACATCACACAACTAGAGTTCCCTCTCAGCTCGTGTAACAGTTCACTGTTAGTAATGCAGACCATGAATTTGGAGAGAAGGATCTCTACTCTTCACCCAAGCTGACAAAGGCCATGCTATGCAACTTCTCAGGTTACACTGGCATTGACATACAGCCAGAAATGGAGAGATAGGAGGGGTGGAAAAGACACATTTTCTTTTTAAACATCTGAACAAAGAAGTGACACATATTAGCTCTCTTATACCTTACAGTCACACCTAGACACAAGGAGAGCTGGAAATATAGACCATGGACAGGAACTTCTTCTCCACAGCCACCTTACATGAGAGAGAGAGGGCATGACTCTTTGTTAGACAGCTAGCCATGACTGCACACTGAACTTCTAGGTTTCTTTCTTTTTTTTTTTTTTTTTTGAGATGGAGTCTTGCTCCGTTGCCCAGGCTGGAGTGCAGTGGTGTGATCTTGGCTTACTGCAAGCTCCGCCTCCTGGGTTCACGCCATTGTTCTGCCTCAACCTCCTGAGTAGCTGGGACTACAGATGCCCACCACTACACCCAGCTAATTTTTTTGTATTTTTTTTTTGTATTTTTGTTTTTTTAGTAGAGACAGGGTTTCACTGCGTTAGCCAGGATGGTCTCGATCTCCTGACTTCATGATCCACCCGCCTCAGCCTCCCAAAGTGCTGGGATTACAGGCGTGAGCCACTGAGCCCGGCCTGAACTTTTAGGTTTCTATTTGTACTTTTATGAAACCATGAAGTATACCAAGCACAAATGTCTCAGTCTGTTTTGTGCAACAGAGTACTATAGACTAGGTAATTTATAAGAAAAATAAATGTGTTTGGCTCATGGTTCTGGAGGCAGAGAAGTCCAAGGTCAAGAGGCCTGCATCTGGTGGGGGCCTTCTTGCTGCATCATCCCATAGCAGAAGACAGAAGGATGAGAAAGGGCAAGATAGAGTGTACATGAAAGCAAGAGGAAGAGGGGAACAGAAATCACTTTTATGACAAATCCACTCGTGTGAGAACAAACCTACTCCCACAATATTGACGTGAATGTGTGCATGAGGGCAAAGCCCCTCATGACCTAATCACCTCTTAAAGATCCCACCTCTGAACATTGTTGCATTTGTGATTAAGTTTCCCACATATGAACTTTGTGAAGCACATTCAAACCATAGCATCTATGTACCATGGAAGGCTATATTTATGTATATGACAACATGATTTCCAGCGCACTGACAGTAAGGTGGTATATATCCAACATGTCCTCTATCAATGTAATTTGCTCACTATTGGATGTTTGCATCAGTCTACAAGGTAGCAAATGATAGTGTCACTTGAGGCAGTCAGATGCTTCTGTGAGTGATCAGTCTTCAGTCTTCAAGGACCAATGTGTTAATTTCTCTGAAAGATAAAGCATGATCCACATTGGTTCACCTGCAAGTTTCTTGCTCAAATGGATCCCTTCTTGCTCCCACCCTAACTTCCACAAGATATATAACATAGGGTCAGTCCCAAGTCCCAACAAGTTTAGTCTTGCAGGAGTAGGCTGAACTTGGTGCTAAACTTGGGGCCAGAAGTCAGGGGCCTGTGTTCCCAGGACCCCAGCCAGCTAGGTTGTGGTAGAGGGAGGGCCCTCTGGGTGCCATCTGATGGAGCTGTAGTTGGAGAACATGCTTTGTCTCAGACCATACTCTCTGTTTTTTGGAATGTATTTTGTTTCATAGGCTGCTGTAATGGGAGAACTGGGTTTCAAGATGATTTTGGCTTCTGGCCTTGTCAAGCTGAATTAGCGGCTGGATGACAGGCATACCCTGGAGAAACCAAAGATAAATGCCAGTTTTAACAAGGTGGTTTTTTTATCCTTTTTTCTCCAGTTAAGTATGAATGGAACCCAAATTCAGTCCAAGGATCATGTCAAAGGCAGGAAATTAAGAAAAAAAAAGAGTTTGGGCTTAGTATGATTTTACTACTAGTCGAATTTCTGTTAAGACCAAAGATTAAATATAAATTTATAATTTACTGTCATTTTATAGTGATAAAAGGCAGAACAGTTTTGCATGTTGCACAAATACATACTTGTGCAGATATATAAAGATATTCTTGTATATAAAGTTTTCAGAATTGATGTTTTGAAAACTATTTCTCATCTGTATTTATTTTGAAGAGTGTAAACAGGACAGAATTGACTGGGTTGTGGGGGGGTGGGGGCGGTCAAAGGCTTGATATCTTAATGTAATCTAACCTTTACTGTATTGTTAAGGGGGCCAGTTTTTAGAAATCAGCCTCACAAGAACCAAAGAGTAAACATCTCTAATACCTTTAGAGTTGAACTAAAAAGTATAAGCCAAATGAGATTTTGCAAGTTTTTGCCTGCTGATACTTTTTACCTAATACTGCTTGTAATAGCAGATTTTCAGTTGTATTGAATGTTATGAATTCTCATTTTAAAACCAAACAACTCTTTCTCTGCCAAAAAAGTCCAGCCAAAAATGTGTCCCAATCCATAGCAATTTACTCTGAAACAGGAAGTTTATTGTTTTATTTTTCCATAAGTGGCTAAGGCAAGTATTCACTTTTCAGAATTATTTGAATTTTTAGTGTTATATGCTATTGAATTACTATTATTGTAATTGGTTTGTTATGTGTACTGTGGGCTTTGGGTTTCTTACGTTTTTCACGTGGATGTTATCTCAAGGCTACTTTAAAAATACATCAAATCTTATCTTGACCTTTTGACTTAGGACTGGTTTTATTTAATAGGGTAAGTCGATTGCATTTTGGTTAAAAAATTAAATTGTTACTTGGTTATTGGAAAAATAGTCCTTAGCAATGATGTATTACCCTATTCTCTTGACCTAAATGTGTTTTGGGGTAATGAAAGGCCATTGACACATTTGTCAAAACAAGAGTAATGAATGTAAGAAAAAGTAGTTTCCTAGAAATGTTTGGCATAATTGCTGACATGGTAATACAATTAATACAGTCTTTTGGTGGTCTTTGCAAAGCCTTCAGGGTTTACATCACCACAAGGTGGTTAAAAATGTAGCAGTGTCCTATCAGTAATATATATAAGCAAGGATGAAATAGTTTTTCCACATGATGCCATGGAACCATGTTATGCAAAATTACATATCTGTGCTTTTTAGAGCATTTTGCCCTGAATTGGATTATGCTGAGAACTATTAAAACTTAGGACTCCATCAGCATGTGGACTGAGATCCCTCGTGGTAGGAAGCATGAAATATTTATATTTTATTTTTTTTGTTTAGACTTATCCAGTGAATTGGCAGATATGTATTAAGTGCTCAATGTAAGTTTGCTGAATTGAGTTGTTATTGTAGATATATCTTAAAATTCTTATAGATGCTCTTCTACACAACTCTAGGGGTTTTTTAAAAAAGTGAAAACAATATTACTATAAAATTGGTTCCAATTCTAAGGAAAAAATCACAAACCTCCACAATATTAATATTTTGTCCTGATAAAATATCATTGCTTCAATGCAATGAAAATCTATTAAGGGTGGTTTTATATGTAATTAACATTTTTTGCAACTTAATGCAGGAAATATTTTATAACACATACATAAGCAAAACCAGCTGAGATTATTAAGCATCTTTTATTTTATTAGCAGAATAATTTTGCGATTCATAGTTGTCCTAATATTTGAGGGTAGTCCAGAGTTCCTGAATTGACACTTGTTTCTCTTCTCTGAAGGGTTTTTCAGAGGTTGATAGTATGACTTCTGTTTCCAGAAATCCAAAGTTCAAAAAGACACAAATCCTCCCTTAGAAACCTTGGGTGTCACTGAATTGGTTGTTTAAAAAATGAAACTTAATGTGCTCAGCTGTGATTGTTCTACTCCCCATCCCTCCTCTCTTTCTCTGGCTAATTCTCAGCTGGACTATTTGCAAAGGAAACATTGAGGCTGACGGGAGGAGAGTTGGAGATTGCAGAACTTGGGAGCTGTCCACCGCTGAGCCTTTGTCACAGCCCAGGTGGAGCTCACTCCTCAAATCTTGGTTGTTCCCAGCTTCTCTTTATGACCCTTGTTGAAAACCTGGGGCCTTTCAAATATAACCTAAAAAATTCCTATGCTACCAAATTTAAAAATTGAAATAATAATAATAATAAGCCCATAGCAAAGAAGTATTTTATCCACACTCTATAGACACATTACAAAAGCCTCTTTATTCCTCTAAACTGAAAAGAGGAATCAGACGTGACTCTCTGGGCTGGAATCCTTTGATGGGATGTCCACCAGAGTTCTGGTCACTTCTCTGCTGTCACTTTTGATCGAAGCCAGCAGAGATATGTTTTGGCAAATCTAGTCATGATTTGTCTTCCTTGCAGGGCTCTCTCTTTAATTGTGTTTCCCATCAGAGAGCCAGTTGGAGTTAATATATTGGCAGTCTGCTGTGATTGATGACAATCAATGTCTTGTTAACGTTTCCCCCATTTTTTAACCCACAGAGCAATGCTAAGAAGACGTTTGGTTTAAAGAATTAAAAGGAAGAACAACTTAAGAGGGTCTTCAAAGGTAAGAGTTTGTCTTCTTAAAACTTTTGAATTCGTAGTTAAAGATGAGAATTATAATATTAAATAATGTGATTATGTAATATTATTGCCATATTTAATACTTTTCAATCCAGAGAGTATGATAAAAGACAGAGAGTAGAAACATAGATGCAAAAACATTAATCATACCAATGTCAAAGAAGATAGATCAAATACGTAGGGAAGAAAAACAGTCCTCACATTTTTCATAGTAATAAGATTTTTGTTTAACTAAATCATGAATCATAAAGCCCAGAAAATAGAGAGCAGAGGAAAAGCACTTCTAGTAAAAATGTTTATAAAGGGACTAAAGATTAAAAATTATAGGGAATAGTTTACAAGAAAATAATTTTCTTTTTGATTCAATCATATATCAAAAGTCTCCTGAGGGTATACCATCCATTAATTATTTTTCTTGTCTCACAATGGAGTCCAAAGAATAAAAATATCTCCTTTGAAAGTTTAAATGTTACTTTGAAATGTGATTTCTGCTTTGTAAATTCCTTCCCCATTTCTTATTTCCTACCCCGCTGTCCGCCCCATTCCTGTTTATGCCATTCAGCATTATCAGCTCTAGAATGGACCCTGTTAGGCCTATGATGCCTTCTGAAAGGCCATCTATTATAGTACTGAACTTGATGAAAAAATAGTCTTACTTGGAGATCTGGAACACAGTTCAGAGAACTGTATCTCAACCAATAATAGCTTTTTTAAGGAATTATGAGAGCACCATTGTTCAGACATTCAATTCTTTACCTAGTTGATTTCATTTAACAAATAAACTCATGGATTTTAGTTAAGGAAAGAAGATTGTATACAAGATTTTGAGACAGTAAAATCCTTGGAGCATGTTGTCCCTTGTTCTTGAGAATTCTTAGGTTGATCCATTGAGATGTCCTTTTGTAATTGAAAGGAAATGATTCATGCCTCAGCTGAATTTGCTTCCATTGTGTTGTATTGAAACTGACTTCATATGACTAGTTCTTACAGTGTTTCAAAATACCATCAGAAATCTCCAAATTAGTAGACTGGAAACTAAGAATGTTGCTTTGTAAATCAAATAGCACAAATTTTGTTCTGCTTGAACAGTCCCTGAAAAGTGAAAATTAGCAGAGACTAGCAAAATTGATGTTAGATAATTATGACAAATACCAAAACAGCCTTAATTTTGTACAAATGGCTCTTTTAAGAGAAAGCTCCCTTTGTTGATGCAAAATGACCTATTTTATAAAGTTTTTATGTACCCCTCTCCTCTACAAGTGTCCTTATTTCATAAAGAACACCTGCAAGGTAAAGCAATGTGATAGTAAGTACCATCCATTCTGACAGGGACATATACCAAATTACAGTTGTTAGAAGCTAGGAGTTACTAGTAATGGTATTAAGAATGGTGGCTTACCAATACAATACTAGTATCAGCAGTAAGGTATGGAAAATCCTTTCGTAGATAATATATTGTCTGATATCTATAAGGTATTAAGACACTGAGGGCGGGAGTTTATTTGTAAAAATGGTGTTTTCTGGTGAGCAGGGAAAACAGCGGCCACCATGAGGAAGTACATGGTGCCCTTTTAAGGTGGAAACGCTGGGCTCAACAGCAGGTGCTCTCCCACTTCCTAGCCCACTCTCAGTAGTTCTAAGGGAGTTTTCCTGGCTGGATGCATTATTTTTTCTTTCTTCCATCGTGTGAAGGGTATTTGATTGAAAATCTCTGTCTTCTAGAGCAACAAGTGAAAAGGCTCGATTCTTCTTTTCTCAATACACACTTCTTGTTGGTCTTTCTGGCTAGCCTTTTGTTAATTGGCTCAAGAGAGCTTTTAGTTGTCAGGTCCTGTGAGAGCTACTAAAATATCTCATTTTTTGGTTTCATGAATGGTTGAATCTTGTCAAAACTAAATACTGAGTCTTCCCAATTTGTTTCCCTGGCCTAACAAAGACTGACTGAAACTTCCCAAAATTCTAAAGCACACTTATACTCAGAATGTCCCCAGGCTATTCAAGTATTTGGCCTCTGACATTAGAATAAATAAGTTTTTTTCGTAGCTACTTCGAGTTTTCAGTAGTTTTTCCCACATTCACTGGCGTGCTATGATGTTCGAAAAAATGCCTGCAGCCAGAATTGTGGACTGTGGTTTGCAAACTCTCAGGCCCATCCCACATCCTTCGCTTTGGGAAGTGCCCTCTATCTGCCCTTATCCAGTGTCGCATATCAAAACTGCTCAAGTTTGCCATTAACCCTAATGTGTATATTCTCTCCCTGGGAAATCTGACTTCTACCTGGATTGAAAACCTTGAGCTAAAATGCAAGGCTGCTAGTGGTGGCATTTTGATAATCAACCAGAGTGAGGAGAGAGGATGCCTCTGAAATCACTTCATAAAATGAGTTTTCTGCTGGCCACATTTGTGTAAGTTTGGTCCTGGTAGTAACCATAAGGAGGCTGAGGAAGAAGAATGTCCAGGCTGCACCTTAAAGCGTGTTCCCTTTTGGCAAGCTGTGTATGAAGAATAACCTGACAAGGTGTTGGAGTCATTTACTGACTGTTTTGGTGGATGACTTGAAATTTGTTCTTTCCCTTGGACTTTACAATACCGAGTTGTTAAAGTTATGTGTACTTCTTAGGAGAAGGGTAGTTACATTCTGAATAGATAATAGTAAAACTGGTAAGAGTAAAAAGACTTTTATCTTATAATTAAGTTGATTTGTAAATGTGAACCTGTATTTTATTACAAAATCCTAATAGTTATACAATTTTAATACTATTTATTTATTTAATTTATTTCTTTCTTGAGACGGAGTCTCACTTGTCACCCAGGTTGGAGTGCAGTGGCGCGATCTCTGCTCACTGCAACCTCCATCTCCCGGGTTCAAGTGATTCTCATTCCTCAGCCTCCTGAGTAGCTAGAATTACAGGTGCATACCACCATGCCTGGCTAGTTTTTGTATTTTTAATAGAGACAGAGTTTCACCATGTTGGCCAGGCTGGTCTTGAGCTCCTGGCCTCAAGTGATGTGCCTGCCTTGGCCTCGCAAAGTACTGGAATTACAGGCATGAGCCACCATGCCTGGCCAATTTTTAATACAATTTAACAGTAAAGACAGCTATCAAAATTTTGTCCTACAGGATCATTTTAAAGCTGAGAAGTTTTATCTCATGTTAGTTGATACCAGTCAAATCAAGAAGATACACAGCACCCATAGAAAGAATACTTGCCCCATGAAGCTAAAGATAAAAAGCTCATGAATAAAGCAGTTACCCTGGGATGCTTAGAACTTATAAACACCAAGACAGGGATCTAACTCCAAGTAAAAAATACTTACCTCTTTATTGTTTTATACCAGTAAAGTTTGATTCAATATGTAGTCATCTGGAAAACTAGAACAATCTTTTCTTATACATATTAACTTCCTCCCTCTTCACTGTGACATAGCATGAAGGCAAGGCACAGATTTCAACTAAGTGACATCTCTTGAAACATTAGCATACTTGGACAGTCCCTCTATTGTGATCGTGATGAACTTTTTCACAGAATGACTACTTACCACTGAAATGCAGCATTCCTGGAAGCTGAACGACAGTGCAGTGAAGAACATTCTGTTCTTTCAACCCAGGCGACTGCCCAGCTTTCCATTCCATGTGAAGTCTGAGCAATGCCCTGTGTCTTGGGGTCAGATGGAAGCATATTAAATCCAATGTGCAACATTTCTGTAGGGAGGCTAAATTATACATTTCCTGATATTTATCTCTGAGTTTTATTCACATCCATGATTGAGATGCCTTTATTGATCAGGCATCTCATTTCTGCCTCTTGCATCCTGTCCTCATTGTTCTTATGGGTCACAGCCATTTTTCTCTGGACACCTCACCTTATCCCCCTTCTCACCACTCCCACCATTCTGGGCTGCTCAGTTTGATAGCTGTTTCTGAAGGCTCAGAAAGAGCAGTTGAAATGTGTTTGAAGAAAGACATCAGTATTTTCTCTTGGGAGATAGCTGGGTAAGGATAATGCCATAGTGAGACAATGATGAAAACAGTGGCATTGTTTTTGTGGCAGCAATAATTGGTGCTAGTAGTCAGTAGAAGGAGTCCTGCAACTTTTATGTGTTCCTCCCTCTCCTCCCACTGTGGTCTAGTGGGGAGAGATATCTGTTTTGAAACTGGAAATAAAAAACTGCCTGAGTCACTCCAGTACATGAAATGTAGAGCACTTAGCATGCATACACCAAAGGGCTAATGCAGTGACCTTTGCAAATAGCTTCTTGCATATACTTACTGGATTTGATTTCTTTTCCTTGCTGTACTTTTGGCTTGTAGTTCTTAACTGTTTTCTAGGATTATTAGAATCAGAACTCGTGATGTATAAGGCTAGATTTGTGACCCATAGACTTTAATTTTGAGGTTCACCAAAATGACCAGAACAGTGCCACCAAAAGGCAGGGGCACTGCCCTGTGGCTCTTGTTCCCAGCAAATACAACCTCTATTAATTCTCGGCCGGGCGCGGTGGCTCAAGCCTGTAATCCCGGCACTTTGGGAGGCCGAGGCGGGCGGATCACGAGGTCAGGAGATCGATCGAGACTATCCTGGCTATATGGTGAAGCCCTGTCTCTACTAAAAATACAAAAAATTAGCCAGGCGTGTTGGCGGGCACCTGTAGTCCCAGCTACTCGGGAGGCTGAGGCAGGAGAATGGCGTGAACCTGGGAGGCGGAGCTTGCAGTGTGCCAAGATCGTGCCACTGCACTCCAGCCTGGGGGACAGAGCAAGACTCCGTCTCAAAAAATAAATAAATAAAAATAAATAAATAAATAAATAAGTAAAATAAAATAATTCTCCCCCTGAGAGGAAGCTTATTCCAAATGAAAGTTATAAATGGCATCCCTTATTCATTCAGAGTTAGGATCTTTATATTCAGCATTCTCATCACCAAAATCATCATTTATTGAACTTTAATTGTGCAACATAACATAATGGGTGAGATACTCCAAGTATGGACAATTGGAAGTGAGACACAGCAGGAATACAGGAAGGCCTCAGGTGTTCAGGTCCACACGGTACTCTATACAAAGGTAGACATGTGTGCCTAGGTTCTGTGGGTATTTTATCATGTCTGTTCCTTCCAGCATCTGGACATTTCATCCCTGGCTGCTTTTGGAGGGAGTTGAATCCTGACAGGAGGGTTATCTAGGGAACTACCCAGGAGGAAAATGAAACCCAGTGTGGAGCAGGAGGCCAGGACCAGGCCCCTGCTGGTAATGCAGTATGTTGCTGTCACAACTGACTGCATACACAAATAGATGCTTGGATTTTTTTTTTTTTTTTTTTGCTTTGCTTTGTTTTCTTTTATTTTGCCTTTCATGACAGCATGCATTTTGTAAGGCAAAGAAAAAAATCTCTTGGACGGATTCAAGTTTTCATATCTGCAGAAGGCATTTCTACAGCTATTGTCAAACTTAGCTGGTCTGTAAAGATTCTTTGTTTCTGGTTGACTGTTGCAGAAAGCAAGTTCATAAACGACCACCAATACAGGAGAGAATGATTTCTATTGAAAGAGTCGAGTAGGATATGGTGCATGGAGCCAATCCTGAAAAGGGTTTTGTTTCTTGCAGCATGGTGGAAATTCACATTCAGATTGCTGCTCTATGCTCTTTAGCATGCTACAGTGAAACAATGGGCATGCCAGCCGTTGTAGCAGTGTTGATTAATGCATTCCTTGAATGTGTTGATTAATGTGTTCCTGGGATGCCTCCTTAAGCCGCCACTGCACCTGAGGCGTGTCGGATATGCCTTCTCCCCGGCTGCTGCTTCGCTCACATGAGCCCTTTGGCACATCGGTCTTTTGTGTGTATATTTCACACCAGTGCCTTTATGAGTAAAATTACACATCTGGCAGACTTTTTACAGACATACTATCATCTGACAAAAGTGTCTACATTATAATCTAGTTGGGACTCTATAAACTATGATGTTCATAGAAGGAATGCTCTTCTAATAAACACAAATGCTTAGTGGCATGGCTTAGTGGCATCACTCTGTCCTGTGCATAATCCCACCCAGGGATTTATTTTTGTTCTTTTCAAAAGTTTTATAAAGAAATCAAGCTGAAAATACTTATGGAGCACAGTTTGCACTTGAATAATATGGGAAGAGATGCGTAAATGGATAGCCCATTAGACACTTGGTACACTTGGAATCTCAGTTGGAAATGCACTCCTTTCAGGCCAGCCAGGGTAATTCTGTTTCCACTCTGCTTCATTCCAGGTTGTGACTTCTCCTGCTGTATTCTGAATTCTCATTAAATAACATGTTTGTTTCGTAGCATGTTTCCAGAAAGACTTACCTTGATGTGGTTCTACCTAACTAATGGTTTGAAAAAGATAAGTGGGAGGTTTTTGTAATTTGTCACTTGTAATTTGAGACATAAGAATTCTACTGATACTTTAAAAACTTTCTGACCTTTTAATTCTCAGCAAGAAGACCAAAAGGATTAGAAAGCCATGTTTTAAAATGATGGGAGAGGGTCCAGGCATAGAAGAAATGGCCCAGTGGTGCTGGGGTGATGGCATTGCCTGCTGTGCCTTGAGGCTCACACTATAGTATTTTAACAGAGGAAACCATCCGTGCTATTCAGAAAAATTACATTTAACATTGGGAAAAGCAAAGCAAACAAATTCATCTTGAATAAGAGGGAGTTTTTATATAATAAAAAATTATCGTATGAAGCCATTATATAAAGAAGTGGTAAAGTCTACAATATTTATTGCTGTTAAATCTTGGCATGAAATTAATGGTGAAGGATGGCATTTTGATATTTTTAAGAATAAGACTTCAATGAGGATTCTTTATTCTTTTAACACTTGTCAGTGACAAGACTATTCAAAGGTCTGCTTTGAGGTTCACAGAATACATAACTTCTGTTATTTCAGTAATAATAATTAACCCCAAAATTTACTATTATTTTAAATGGTTGTTGATATCTGTCTCACAGAGAGTATTTGTGGAAAATGGAAAATATTGAATTATTTCTGTTGCATTTGCATACATAAACTTCTCTTTTGGAACTTGAGGTACACAGTATATGTGTTTAAATCATTTTAATACATGTTAGATTTGGAAGCTGTATTTGGAAACACTAATCTTATTTGAAATGTATTAGTCTTCAGATAACTTTTAATTATATGATCTATTTAAAAGCAAAATGCACCAAAAAAGTATCTAAGAGGGAGTATACATGTATAATTAGACATGTATTTTCTTGGTTTGCCTTGAATTCTGCAAGAATTGAAGGGGTAAACAAAGAGAAGCAGTGAGCACGATTAATCTGGTTTTCTGCAAAGCTTTTGATACTGTACTGAATAAAGCTGCTGACAGAAGCTGTTAGCTTGGGGAAAGAAAGGCCATAGGAGGAACAGGTTATGAAAGGTGAGAATGGAAGGTGGAGGACAGACCAACACGGAGAAGAAGCACAGGGGAAATGGCTTCTGCACGTTTCTATTTATTTACTTTTGTCAAAAAGCACAGAGAAGATGCAGTTAATGTAGTTTCCTAAATGGCTTCGTTCCCTGGGACAAAAAAAAAAAAAAACTGAGATGGAACTTGACAAATATGACTAGACTAAAGTACCATATTTAAATGATTCAAATGACCTGAAAAATATATCTACGTTCCAAGTGTCCTATAAAATATTTCTTTATTATGTAACATTTCTCTCTTACTGAGAATCCAACTATAGATATTCTTTAATGCAAAAACAGTCTTCAAATCGATTTGGTTTGCAAAATAATAAGTTATTTGACTGGGACATATTTTTAAAGGTATCTGAAAAACTTGCTTGCCATAGAGGAGTAGGAAAAATAAATATATTCTACCCAAACCAGAAGTCATCCCTAAGGAAAACATACCCTAAATTTTCCCCTGGGTCTTCTCATTGATGGTTGTTGATAACCCAGAGCAGGTTTATGGTAGATTGATAGACATTTTTATTTTCCTGAAGACAGACCTTTAGATGCTAAGATTTTTCTTCTGTAGATCAATCTCCAAGTTCAGCAAGGAGGTAGATTTCAAATACCTACATTATAATAGACTTCTTGACTCTGTCCAAATTATTTTCTTTTTTGTAATGTAGCTGCCTTGATCCAGTAAGTGAGCCAACAGTTAGGGTATGGAAAGACCTTTGTTACAAAGAGTACATAATGGAAAGCCTTTCTTTTATAAAACAGATTTCCCTCAGTTATGAGTCAAATGTGGTTCCCCATAAGAAGCATGTTCAGTAACCATTGAATGAGTGCTGGGAACATTGTTTATAATTGAACCTAGAACCTCAACATTTTATTGATAATAAATCACAGTTTATTCTGAAGTCATTTGGGTCTCATTCGTACAAATAAGATACTAATTTATGGAATCTACATGTAATGCCTGTCTGGTGGCCATCTTTATTAATAAACATTATCTATAGCTTGTTGTAAATAGGGAACTGCCAGAGGTGATAAAATGCAAAAAGAGCCAGATACGGCTCTTGCTCTTCAGGGAATCACACTCATTCAGATGTATATGTATAAATTGACTGTTCATATACACACATATGTACATAAAAAAAAAGCATGGAGTAGCATTATTGATGGTTAAATGTGTTGTAGAGGCCAAAAGTGCTCTAGGAGTTCAAAAGAGTGGTGACCAGTAGGTACTGGGAGACTAACCAAAGTTTATGACTGGTTTGGACTTTAACTGATCATTAAGGAAGAATTATTCTAAAAGTAGTTTAGAAAAATTAAAAAGAGTAGAAATTACAGTGGGGAAAATCACAATGTCTTGAGTGGGGAGGGAGATAAGCATGGTATTTGAATGGTAAAAGAGAAAACAAGTAAACCAGTTTAAAGCAGCAAGTAGACCTAAGAAATGATTGAAAGTAATTTTGGAGAGGTGTTCATTTCTTCCCTCCTTTCTTCATGAATGAATGATCATTTATACATTCATTCATAAGTAAGCTACTGTGCTTCAGACATTCCTAAACAGTAGCAAGTAAGCTATACGTGAAATGTATACAGCACAGCAATTGCAATATGGTGTAATTAGTACAAAAATATGAAAATATATATATTATGTGCATGTATATGTATTAGGTACATATACATGTAAAGGTATAATAGCGATATAAAGGTAAATGTAGCAACTCTGCATGGTGGCATCAGGAAAATCCTTGAGAAAGAACATGAAACATGGGTGGACATCCCCCAGGCAGACATGGAGAAGGACATTCCAGGCTCTGGGAGAGCCGAGGCCAAGTAGATCCTATGTGAAGTCATGTAGTAGATACACTCCAAGTGCCTTGGTATATGATTGAAGGTGGAGAAGTTGGAAGTGCTGTGAAGACAAGTTGGAGAGGTCATCTGTGGCCAGGAATTTGGGATAGATTATGGGATTCCACTTAACGGATTTTGAGTACAGGAGTCATGTGATCTGATCTGAGTTCAGAACAGACACCCCAGCAGCTATATGTAGGATAGATTGGAGTACTGGTGAAATCAGAAGCTGGAAACCAGTAGGAGGCTAGAGATGATAAGAAGCAATAGAGCTTGGGCCACTGTCCTAGCAGACGGGCTGAAGAGGAGACAGTACACAGTATATTTGCCAACTGAGAATGAAGAATGAGGAAGAGCAAGGCCTGATCTCTGCCATTAGAGACTGGACAGATGGTAGTGATACTGAACAGAATAGAAAATATACCTGAACAGCCAGCCACAGTGGCTCATGCCTGTAATCCCAGCACTTGGGGAGGCCAAGGTGGATGCATCACTTGAGTTTAGGAGTTCAAGACCAGCCTGGCCAACATGGTGAAACCCCATCTCTACTAAAAATACAAAAATTACCTGGGTGTGGTGGCACGTGTCTGTAATCCCAGCTACTCGGGAGGCTGAGGCATGAGAATTGCTTGAACCCAGGAGGCGAAGGTTACAGTGAGCCAAGATGGAGCCACTGCACTCCAACCTGGGCTGCAGAGCAATACTCTGTCTCAAAAACTAAAATAAAATAAAAAATAAAATGCAGCAGAAGGGCTGCTTTTAAGAGGAAGACAGGACTGTGATGAATCTGTTGTTTAAAATATGTCTAATTGTGAATATACTATACTGAGTTTGAATTATATTCAGTTATGAACTCATTAAGTTCTTGAGTGAGAAGTGATATATGCCCAGTGTTGTTTTGAGAAGGCTAATTTGGCATCTATATTTTAGGAAAGTTTGGTGAAAGGACATAGAAGATGAGAAAAGCAGTTAGGAAATTATTGCTTTGCTAGATATATTTGTACTGAGATCCCAAAACTACAGGTGAGGCCATGGGAATGGTAGGCAGAGATGCTGGGAGTCAAGCAGGTTGCCCCTTGAGGAGGACAGTAGCTCCTTGCCTTCTGTCACTTTGTTTAAATTTACCAAGAACTTTAGTTCCATCATTCTGTGAATACAATCTTGGTTGAGACATATTTGTTCTCAGTTGGACATCTTAATTGGAACTCAGAAAACAGGATTGGCAGCAGTGATAACTGGTCATCCCAGTTTGTCCTGAGATTTAGTGTACTTTTTTGAAGAAGAGGAGTGGTTTCTCGGGGACTCCATGCAAGTAGAATTCATGCCATCAGTCATCTCCAAGAGAACTAGCTAGCTGTAGAAACCAAAAGGTCAAAAACTTATATTAACTGAGGGACCTAGAATGTACTCAATTCAGACTGAAATTATTTTCTCAAAGAGTGATCTGAATGAAGAAAATTTTGCCAAGAGCAAAAATGAAGGAAAACAGTACATAGCATTCCCAAGGGTCACTGGAAACATTTTTTGAAGCAATGACACGGAACAATATGTCATTATTACTAAGCAGACAAATTTGAGTGAAATATAAGGGGAAAGAGCTACATTGTTTCTGTTGTTGATATTTTTGTGGGTTTTTTTTTTTTTTTTTTTGTACTTTGGTCACTATTTAGAAAGGTTGATCAGTTAGACACAGGCCAAATGTTTAAGGTGATATTTCTGTGAAACATTTTCATCTTAATAATTATTTCATATTTATTATGATGAAAGGCATTTAACCCTAGAGCATGTACAAAGCTGAGTCACAAGTCTCAGAAATAGTGTCCTAAAGTGATGTATTGGCCTCAGAGGGAATTCGTATGTACTTATACACAAATTCACCATAATGAATGCACCAAATCATACTTTTAAATGCCCAAATAATTTATATTCATAAATTTTTCATTTTGAGCCCCTAGATATTTTTTAATCAAAACCCATACCACTATCCATTCATCTTCCATTCAATCAAACGGAAAAGAGCCATATTTTTTTCAAAAATAGCAAAATTATCTAATTTCTCTTCTACTTCTCATGTCCATAGGATAAGCAAAAGAAAAAAAACCTGAAACACCTGAGTTGACACTTTAAAAATTTATCCCAGAAGCATGAGATGGGATGGTCAGAGGTCATGCAGTTGGTGTCACAGGGGCACTCTGCCTGTTTTCTTCTGTAGCTCATACCAGTCACACCTTGTTGGTGCTAATGACTTCCCAGGTGCCTGGTACCAATTCTTCATTAGTTGCAGTTGTCCTAGAAATCATTAGTGATCTGTGTAGGTCATGGAACCTATTTTCTGGAAAACCATTTAATACTTACTTCAATTTCTATAAATGTTTTCTGTGGAAAAGAACATTTCCACATTTTGCTTGCCATTGTTCTGAATCTGGCTGACATACAACACACTTTGGCATCTGTAATGAAATTACATTAATCGTCTGTCCTTAACTATCTTCCTGGTAAAAGGAATGGGAAATCTTTGTTCAGATATGCAATAACACTATTATAAAATTGTTCAAATTATATAGAATTATTTGCAGATTATGTTAGAGAGTTCATTACAATTTAAATTCATTTCATTATCAAAATTATTCTTTGTTTTTTGGTATTACGTAGTGGTCTTCCTTTTAATGGAGTGTTTTACTTCTATTTATAGAATATAAAGAATGTGTAGTTTGCTGTTTTATTTTTTTTCCCATAATTTTTTTTTATTATACTTTAGGGTTTTAGGGTACATGTGCACAATGTGCAGGTTTGTTACATATGTATCCGTGTGCCATGTGCTGTTTTATTTTTTTAAAGAACTATTTTTAACAAAAATTTGATTCAATGAAATGTAATTCTATTTCCTGAATAAAACGTAAAGCAAAACGTAATTTTTTTAAAAAAGCTTTAAAAAACCGTAATTTTTTTAAAAAGCTTTAAAAAAACGTAATTTTTTTAAAAAGCTTTAAAAAAACGTAATTTTTTAAAAGCTTTCTGTTATTGAGTTGTATTGAGTATTATATTTTAATCAAAATTTGAATTTAAAAATAATCTTTTCTAAGATTCAGTTTCTCTTAACTCATAAAATATTTTACTGCCCCCAAATGAGCACCATAATTTTAATGTCACAATAAATGAGAAAAAAAAAATGGAGAAATTCCAGGTTGCAAAGCCAGATCTGATACAAATTTTGCCTGATGCCTTTATTATTACCTTATACTTCCTCCTAGCCTATGTGCCTCAACAGGATAGACATGTGACATTTTTCTTTGGAAATTTGACTTATTCTTTTCAGTGGTGTCCCTAGTTTAACACAACATGGAGGCAAAATGTTTTCTGGAAGGATCTCAACTTACCCAGGGATGCATTTCTCTTTTGCTTCTCTGTTTGTTGGCGTATGCATGACATAATGACCTTTTTAGAAAATAGATGTTTATTAAAAAAATAGCCTCTGGTATCCTCTAACATTTTACTGCATAAAGATAAATTAGTTTAATTTTATATAATATATTTTAACTTCTTCCCAATGGTGATGGCCTTCTTCAATATTTAATAAGGTAAAATTAGCATTGTATTACAATAACAATTGAGAATAATCAAATATGCCCTAAGCAGTGTTTTTTCAATATCAGGGTTTTTTCTCTCTTCTCTTGCTCTTTTGTAAAAAAAAAAAAAAAATGTCAACAGATGTTTGGGGAAGGATTAAATTTGTATGTAGGCAGTAATATCTTAACAGTAGGCTTAGATATTCCTAGTGATACCTGTTCTGAAAACTGTACGTTCTAATGTAATAATAGCAGTCACCATTTATTGAGGCTTACCATATGCTAGACATGTTCTAAGTACTGCACATGTTTTATCTCATCCTCACAGTAACTTGTTATTATTCTCATTTTATAGATGAAGAAATCGAGGTACAGTGTTAATTACATCACTCAGGGACACAGAGCTAGTAAACGGTAGAGCAGGGCTTCAAACCAAGGCAGTCTAATTCCAGGGTGCATGTACTTCACCACCACATCGCTGCTTGGGCACAAAATGTGCCCAGCTGAATGCTTAATTAGTTCATAAGAGCAGCACTTGGCCTTGAGACTTCTGGTCAATGTGCTGTATGTACATGACAAATAAGGTCTCATATGGAAGTCAAAGTTATTACCCTGCTGCCCATTCACATCAAATAATAAATCTAAAGACTGTCAAGATTATTGCACTGCACATGTGGCTCTAAATATCTATTCCATGTTTGTGTGCATTGCAGAGAATAAATAGGTGCAACAGAAAGAGAAAAACAAATTCTAGACCAAACAATATGATATGGTTAGGAATACTTGCCTGCTATTACATTGGGTATTCTTATCTCTGATATGACTGATTTCTATCTGAAAAAAAATATTCTTGGACTTTAGTGTCATTGTGGTTTGCTCACAGGTCTGGCCTTTGTCCACAGTAATAGAAATCATGTTAATGAATGCTCACTTTTTATACCTTATCCCCAACCGATGCCACCTCTTCTTTCCTAGAGCTGTCACCCAGGAACTTGAGCCACGTTTTATTCACACAGGATTTCGAAGGTAGCTCGGTAACTGCTGCTTCTCAGAAGAAATTTACTGATAGCTGCTTTGATGTGACTTTTTACTCCTTTCCTGGCCCCTTTGTGTCCTAACCCAGTGTTTGGGTTTTTGTTTTTTTTACTTTTCTTTTTTTTTTTGCTTGCTTTCTTTCTTTTTTTTTTTTTTTTTTTTTTTTTTTTTTTTTTTTTTGAGATGGAGTCTTGCTCTGCGGCCCAGGCTGGAGTGCAGTGGTGTGATCTTGGCTCACTGCAACCTCTGCCTCCTGGGTTCAAGCGATTCTCCTGCCTCAGCCTCCCAAGTAGCTGGGATTACAGACAGGCGCCACCAGGCGCAGCTAATTTTTGTATTTTTAGTAGAGACAGCGTTTCACCATGTTGGCCAGGCTGGTCTTCAACTCCTGACCTCAGGTGATCTGCCCGCCTCGGCCTCCCAGAGTGCTGGGATTAGGCATGAGCCCCTGTGCCTGGCCCCGTGTTTCTGTTTTAATAAAAGAATCTGGAAGATAAATAGTCTTGAAGAGAGCCAAAGGAAGGAAAATTTAAATCGTATCATTAGATTCAAGCAGAATTCCAGGGTTTGGGTTTGTTGTTGTTGTTATTTGGTGTTTTTTTGTTTGTTTGTTTTGTTTTTCGTTTTGAGACGGAGTCTTGCTCTGTCGCCCAGGCTGGAGTGCAGTGGCGCGATCTCGGCTCACTGCAAGCTCCGCCTCCTGGGTTCATGCCATTCTCCTGCCTCAGCCTCCCGAGTAGCTGGGACTATAGGCGTCCGCCACCATGCCCGGCTAATTTTTTGTTGTTGTTGTATTTTTAGTACAGATGGGGTTTCACCGTGTTAGCCAAGATGGTCTCGATCTCCTGCCCTTGTGATCCTCCCACCTCGGCCTCCCAAAGTGTTGGGATTACAGGCATGAGCCACCGTGCTCTGCCGGGTTTTTTTGTGGGGGAGGGGGTTGTTCTGGATAGAGGAGGCCTTTCCTGTGAGCCCCTTACATTGTCACACCCTAAAACTCTCTCCTCATATATTCCCCACCTGCTTAGATTATAATAATTTCAGTAATGCCTTCTAGACAATGATCATGATAAATATGTACTTGTTTCTTTTAATATGATTATTAGTAATAAAGTATAGCTTTGCAACATGGATTTTATTTAAATCCGTATTTAGTTTTATTAATGATCTCCAGATTATGAAGTGTTTTATTCTGGGTGTTTTATTGTTTCTTTGTCTTAATTAAGCTTGTACAAAGCCAAAGCCCTGTTCTGACTCTGCTGCAGGTGGACTGGCCTCCTTGATGACCCATGAGCAGGCCAGGACACTCCCACCACAGGGTCTTTCACGAGGCTCCCTCTGTCTGGAACACTCTTCCCGCACATGTCCTCATAGCTCACTGCTTCTTCTTTAGGTCTTTGCTCAAATATCATTTTCTGGTGAGTTATTTCCTGAACCTGTGGCAAGAAAGTATATTACGCATGTACATATACACACACATACATGCACATGCACACAAACACACACACACATTGACATGTTGGAACCCCTGTACCCCCTCCTTTGTTTTATTTTTTTCTCTGTAATACCACCTAAGAAACTATATAATTTGCAGTTTTTTGTTTTTTTATATTTCCCTCCCTTTAGAATGTAAGGTTTGTGATGACAGAAACTTTGGTCTATTGTGTTCATGAATGTATCCCAGCACCAAGAACACTGCCTGGCATGTAACAGGTACTTAATTTGCTCAATGAACGAATGAATGAATGATGACTTATGAAACATTTAAGTTTCAGCCCTTTGTCAGATAATGAAAGTTTCATTCCTTTGTCAGATAATGTTGTTAGCTAATTAAATGCTGCTTTAGTTTTCTGTGACACCCTGATTTCTAAAGGTTTAGAAATGGCATTTTTTGGAACTCAGCTTACTCACAAATTCTGCTAGCAGGAGGAAAGGGTATTGTGGCTTTCCATTGTTAAAATGCGGAGGTGGAGTTGGAAAACAATCAAAAGAAATGTTCCTCTCATTTTTTGGACAAAATGAACAAATCTAGCATTTGTTTTTGAGAGAATAAATACTCTTCAAAAAGAACAGAAACTGTACTCAAAATCTTTGAAGTACGTCACTGATCCTTTAACCAGTAGTTAGAGGAGCAAGTATCCTAGTGACAAACACAGGCTTTGTGGGGTTGAAAGCCGATCATAAGTTTACAAAGACTGATTGGGCCTTTGGCTGGTGACTAATGCCTGGCACGGACACAGAGGAGGCTCTTAATCGGCACAGCCACATATATTTTAAGTAAAAATGCTTGTTCTCAAAGAAATTAATTTTTTTGCCTAGTGCCCTCTTTCGGGTTAAAAGAATGCATTGCTCAGGATGTAAATAACATTAATAATTTTGCCAAAGTGACGTCGTTTCCTGTAATGGTATAGGGAAACAGATTATTTGGGAAGAGGGATTCTTATTATTTGTTTCTTAGAGATTTTTCTTTTAATAATTAATTAAATTTGCTAGTTGTAAAAGCACAAAAAATCATATGAATAAGAACAATGTTCCTAATGGCCTTCCAATTACAGGGTCTGTGTTTTGTAGTACTAACATTAAAGCCAACATGTTTCGTATTAATACAGTAAAAAATATCTATTCTCAAGACCTGATCCAGACCCTGCACTCATATTTGATTTCAGGGTGTGAAGACCCCCTACAATCCCCCTCCCTCCAAAAACCGTCCTGACCTGCTGGCTAATGCCTGAACTTCTCCTCCTAGGCTTGGTTTCCATAATTCAGTTCTGTATTTATTGAGTTGCTACTGCTTCAGTCACATATCAGACATGGGATTAGCGCTCTGAGTCACCTGTATATTCTTCCATGTGCCAGGGACTTTCTGCTCTGATCCCTGCTGAAATGAAACCTCTGAGGCTTCATCCATATGTAATACTTTAGTGGCTCTACTTCAGTTCTTTCTAGGCAAAGATATTAGGATATTGAATAGCTGAGGAGAGGGGGAAAGGCTAGTACCTGTGTAAGAAAATATGCATGACTGGAAGAGACCACAGAGAAGTTTTCCTAGCTTCACAATTACTGAGGCCCTGCTTTGTCCACTAGTTATAGGGATAAAAGGATACCATTGCTTGAATACCTGTGGTTCTCCGAGTAGTTGGCATGCTTTCTCCATCCTTCTTAAGACTGTGAAGTGTGTGAAAGTACTTCAGGCAGAAGTGTCTGACTTCCATCTATAACCGAGTGAAACAAAGAATAGCCTTTGCTTCTTCCAGAGACCCTCTGGGAACTCTCCGCTAGCTCAAGTGCACTCCTTCAGCAAGTGCAGTGAAGCACTTTTCAAATGCAGTCATGTGCAGAACCCCCCATATACAAAGCAGCGGGAAGTGGGGTTGCTCCAGAGCCCGTGTTCCTCACCACTCCTCTGTGCCCTGCAGAGGCTCTGCTCCATGATGCTGTGCCCTGGTTGAGGACACTGACCACAGAGGTACTTTGGTGGTTGTCACAAATGCTGTTCTGCATTCATGAAGATGGACTGTTTAGCATGGTTTTCACATCTGCGGACTCAAAAGTCAAATAACTTAGTCAGACAATTTGAGTCTTGGCTTTCCCAATAACAAGGAACATGAATGCTATGAGGTGAATGTTTGTGTCCCCCCAAAATTCATATGTTGAAGCCTAATCTCTGATATGATGGCATTAGGAGGTGGTGTCTTTGAAAGTTGATTAAGTCGTGAGGTTAAGCCCTATTGGATGGGATTAGTGCCTTTAGGAAGAGGCCCCAGGGAGCTGTCTTGCCCTATTCTACTGTGGGTGGACATAGCAAGAAATTATCTATGAACCAAAAAGCAGGTCTTCATCAGACATGGAATCTGCCAGCACCTTGGCCTTGGATTTCCCAGCCTCTGGAAGTGTGAGAAGTAAATTTCTGTTATGTTACCCTGTTTATGGTACTTTGTTATAACAGCCTGCATAGACTAAGAGAATGGAGAAGTAACTTAACTGCTGTAGACCCCACTTTACTCATCTATAGAACATTTGATTTTAGAGACGTGTAAAAAAGTTAACATATGAAAAATACCTAGTACAGAGCGAGCCCTCTGTAAAGAGTAGTTGTCATTTTAAAATTAAATAAAATGTAATCCCAAATGATACAGAATTCTTCCATTTTAGGGGAAAAATGTAAAATCAACACATATAATGAGGGCTGCAAAATACTTGACAATCTCTTAATCATTTAATCACTTTTTCACCCACTCTTAACCCCTGTGTTATTAGTCGTTCTGTACCAAATCATATATGTCATCACTGTGCCCCTTTTTGCTATACACAAAACGTTTTTCATGTGTGGTGATGCAAATGTGGACTTTAGGGATACTAATGTAATAATGAGCCAGAAGTTAATGAACAGGAAACTGAACAAGAATGGGGCAGACAACTTGGCACCAGAGATGGCTGCGGGGCAGGAAGTACAAACTAAGCATGTCCAAAAAAGGGGAAGTGATTCAGAAGACCGTAAGGGTGAGCTAGACAAGGGGCTGCTTCTGGACCCACTGAGAACAGACTAGACTCCATGCCAAAGTCAAAACATAAATGCAAGTCCCTCTCCTCACAGCACACAAACAGAGTTTGTGATGCAGTGCCCATTTTCCTTCCCATTGCACAAGTAGTCTGTGTACAATTTACCTAAGCCCTTGGATATGTCTATTTTGTTTATTCTTGGTTCAAATGCATTCGTTCTATCACCTGGAAAATTACACATTCCTTCAAGGCAGGGACAATGTCATTTGCTTTATATCCCTTTTAATATCCTTGACTTCCATCTGTGCAAAGCAACATTCAGCAAGAAAATGGAAGCCACTTTAGGAATTTTGAACAAGGAAATATACTGGAAAAGCTGGAACTGCAACAGGGAGAAAGAGGGGTGTTGGAGGAACATAAAGGAAGAAGAGGTAATCCCCAGATCCTAAGCAGTTAGCCCTTCTGGGCAGGAGCCCATGAGCTTGTTCCTGAAAGTCCAAGTGGTTTGGTGACACTTGAGTTTGATTGTGAGTTCACTCAAGAGCTGCTGTCTCAAAAAAGGAAAAAATAAAATAAAAAGGAAAAAATAAAACAGTAAAGAAAGTGCTGGCTTTTCCTGGGCTGCTGGAGCCCAAAATCACATCAACCCTACTGCTCCTATAGCAATTGCCATCAACTGCCTCATTTTAAGATTCAGAACCAAGAATCTTTTGTCTTTATTCTGCTTTCTTATTGCTCACCAGTACCTCCAATTAGCAGAACCCAATGGAAAGACAACTAGTAAGAGTATGAGAAATTTAGGGTGCAAACTCCTGGCTCCAGTAGTATAAGGTATAGAGGAGCAGGTGTGGGCTAAAAGACAATAGGTGAATTAATCAGCACATGTGTGATAGTGGAAAGAGCCCTGAGTTTAAAATTAGAAGACCTGAAATCAAGCCGGTATCTAACTCACAGTAATAATGTGATCTTGTACAAGTTACATAACCTCTCTGAACCTAAATCTCTCATTTGTAAAAAGAGAATAATAATAATAATATCTTACAGAGTTTGGGGGAAGACTAAATGATATAATACATATGAAAACCTTTTAGAAATCATAAAAAATGTCCGTGAATTTTAGTTACTTTACACAGTCCTGTTGGCAGTTATCAAATTTACTGCTTAGGAGACAATCATAAGGGTTTTAAAATAATCTACAAAAGATTTCTGCCAGTATCACAATGTACTGCCTGCACTTAGACTTCCTTTATGACATAGGAAAATATGACTAAATTAGGGGAGACGTGAGATCAGCGTTGCTTGTCAATTTAGCAGATTTAAAAATGTTTTTTAGCAATTCTGTTCTGATGGGTCATATCCAAAGATAAGCAGCTGAGCCCTCTTAGCAGCAGGAAGGAAGGGCAGCTAGCCTTGGGTTACACAAATGAACTTATTAAGGCGATTTATAAAGCCATCTAGTTAATCAGAAAGGAGGGGAGTGAAAAGAGCCTTTCTTAGCCAAGCCATGATCGCCTGCTGGACAATTAGAAGCACAGTTTTCATTATACTGTTGTAGTCCTCAGTTGGGGTCAGGCCTATGAGCTAGGATACAGCTGGTGGGTGGATGCAGTAAGGCTGTTAATTAATCACAAGGGGGTGGAAACCGAGGATGAGGCATTCACACCGTTTGATTTTCCATGGCCCCCGTTCCACTGCATTGACCCTTGTTTTCTAGGCTGACCTCTGTTAGATTTCTATGAATTGTTGCATGTTAGGTCTTCATTTACAAGTTACCAGTGGAGTAACTTGTAAATGGATTTTAGCAAACCATTGATTTGGGCCTTCATTAGATAAAGATTGGGTTTAATGTCTTTTAAATATTTTACAGTAAAATGCTAGCTCAACCATTGTAGGAGATTTGCTGGATTTAGCTATTCATTTGTGCTTTTAACACTACAGCTGTTAAAGCCAGTTAAAATAACAACAGCTAATTTTTTCCTAATGCTTTCTCTGTGTCAGCCACCATTCTAAGCACTTTCCACTGACTGACTTAAACTTCGTAATAACCCTGTGAGATAGGAGCCGTGATCGCCATTTTTGCAGATGAGGAAATTGAGGCATACAGACCTTCAGTAACTTGCATAAGGTCAGTTAGTAAGTGAGGAGCTGGGCTTTGCACCAAGGTCATCTGGTTCCAGTGTGTATTCTTGACCACTAGGAAGCATTGCCTCTCAAAAATTGAAACTGCTGTCTCTACTTGTTTGATGATTTTTTACTTAACTCTGTATGACATATTTAACAACGCAAACTTTTGTGGATAAAACATACTCCTGAATTAGTAAGCAAGTCTCTAAACTTCAATTGCATCCGTGTTTTCAGGTTATCCTTTCTGACTCTGATATTGTTTCAGTATTCTAACACTGGAAATTAAAATATCTAAACCGTTTTTTCACAAGTAAAGAAATGTACTACATAAAAGGACCAGAATAAGCATCTAGTGCCAACAGAAACTTGGACATATTATTTTACTGATTAGGAAACAATCCCAAAGGGACCAGAGCTACTTAGTAGCCATGCAAGGTCTAGACAGCATCTGGCCCTGGATGGATTTCTTACACCCGGAGTCCTGAAGCCACATAGCACTTTTAAATTAGTTGGTACCATTTAAAAAAAAAAAACAGTTGATTTCATATAAAAATTTGGAGTTCTGGCTAAAAGAAAAATGAGGTGATCTGCAAAACTGGGTGTGTATTTCCCTGACCACTATCAGCTAAAGCTGAGTAGCAGCACCCTGCACTGTTTAAGCGGGGCCCCAGTGCCCTTTCCTCCACTGTACAGCTGTATTCTTTAGCATTAACTGTTTGGCCCCCTTAGGCATTTGAGTTTGAGACCACTAAACTAATTGGAAACAAAGACTTTCTGATTTCTGTCATGTTGTCTTTGTGTAACACCACAGTGTTCTTTCAGAAAATTATGGCCATTTAGATTTCAGATCCTTTTTAAAAATGTTTTAGTTTAAGATTATAGTCAGATTGCAACTCCTCTTATGGAGTAATAAAATTGTGTCTCTTCCTCCATACTTTCTTTTCTCTTCTCTCTCTGTCGCTCTCTCTCTTTCTCTCTCTCTTCCTCTCCTGTTCTCTCTAACTTAGAGAATTTGTGGTGACATATTAGTTTCAGGCACGGTCAAAAGAAACATTGATTACTGTCTTCATTTAGATGCATTAAGTATATACATACATAACAAATATACTTAAAAAACAGTCAGTGATAACTATTGTTAGCCAGTCCTGACTCATGCTTACCTGTCAAGAAAGACACATTTGAGAAAGTACAAACTCTTTAAAATCAACTTGTCTTTTTCTATGTTGTTATGCCAGTCATTACACTGTATTAATCTCTGGCTTTCTAATTATATAGCATCAGGCATATGACCTCTAAACATTTGCTTGATCGCTGGCTATTTTTAATTCAAAAATAAATTGCATAATGAAACTAATTCTATTTCCCATTGAGATAGTGCATTTTGAATTACTAAGAAGGGAGTCCAATTAAGTAGTATTTATCCAAAGTAAATGCAGGAGATAATAAAATATTTCCATGGCATGTTTAATTCAGAACACTCATGCTATGTAAATTAATTTGGTGTTGGATTGGGGTTATATGGAGGAAGGAGTTGCCCAGAAATGCAGCCCTTTTCTTTTGATCTTGTATATTTTATCTGCCAACAACCAAGTGACTAGATTCTGGACTCGCCGGTTTTCGCATTGGAAATGCGACTAATCCCAGGTGGTTTTGTTCATTCTCTCTGAAAGATTTCCCTCTGAAAGTGCCCAGATGTGAGCACTGTAACTCCAGCTTTGTAATGCTGTTTATCTGGCAGCGGAAACCCTATTTGCAATAGTTAACTATCTTTTTACATTTGCCATGGTCCAGCAGTGTTGCAGAGCTTTGAGGCTACAGTAGCGAGTTGATGACAATCAGCAGATTCTAAAGCCTTTTCAGAACCCTGAAAGAATAGATAATGATAGTATACAATGCTGAAATGACAAAAGCAATAATGGATAGTCAAATGTTGATGCAATTTAGCTTCTAAAAAACGATTACAGTTCATTTTCTTTGATTATCTTTTTCAAGTTTTAACTTTAATTCTTTATTGTTTAAGTTCTGTAAAATGGCATTCAGAAAAACATTACCACATGAAATCTGTCAGAAATGTTTAGACAGTTGTAATCACAAAGAGTAGAAATGCTTGCTTTGTACTGTACTGTTGACCCAGCTCTGTCCTTCTCTGAGCGTTGCTGATTCAACTTTTAAAGGATCTAAATGATTCCTTTTTAAATGTTTGAGGAAAATGGTTTTTAGCTTTTGTGTCAGATAAGAATGGTGTTCCCATCTGAAAGAGTTAAACCAAATACAGTAGTAGTATGTTTGCTCAGGACAAGGAAGTCTGGTGGTCAGCAGTGAGAAAATATGGCACCCAACACATCATTTTAAGGGCAGATGATCCTTTTTGCTTTCTGCCTTTCCCTCCTTAGTTTGTGTTCCTAGTCCTTATTTTTTCAATTTGACTACTGGTAATGCCCACATAGTATGCAAAAAAAAAATTAGGAGAGGCAAAAAGGATGCACGTCTCATGACAGTATTATTTTTCTAACTGACAAATTTATTGGATTTAGCTAACATTGAATGTTGACCTTTGTTGGCTTTGAGATGGAGCCTTTGAAATTTATGAGATTAATGTATAAGCCTAGTTATTATTTAACCTATTAAGTTTATATTTAGTAACACCATAGGCTTGCTCCAAAAGTAGGGATTCTCTTTCTCTTCATGGGCTTCTTTTTTGAAAAGAAGGAGACTCACAGTACCATTTTTTGTTATATTACAGTTGTTCTCAAACCTTAGTGTGCATCAGAATCACCTGAAGGATTCACTACAATACAGATTCTAGTCCCCAGCCCCAAAGTTTCTATTCAGTGGGCTTGGGGTAGGTCCAAAGAATTTGCCTTTTTAGCAAGTTTCCAGTTGATGCTGATGCTGGGGGTCTGGAGACCTCATGTTTAGAACCCAGTGGGTTAGAAGAATTTTCTATTACAAGTCAAGATTCTTGCTAGTGAGGAATCTAGATAAGGCTTTAAATAAAGCCTGAATTTCTGTGACATAGGTATTGATGGCATTGAATTCAACAACCATTTCTTGAGTGCCTACCATGTGCCCAACACTGATGACACTACTAGTCTTGAAAAGAGAAAGATGAGTCAAAGAATCTGCCCTTAAAAAGCTTATAAACAGATGTTGGTCAAAATTTACAAAATTTTAGCTAGATGGGAGGAACAAGTTCAAGAGATCTGTTGTACAACATTGTGACTATAATTAATAACAATGTAGTTTTCTTGAAAAATACTAAGAGAATACATTTTAAGTATTTTCACCACACGATGACAGCTATGTAAGATAATACATGTTAATTTGCTTGATTTATCCATTCCACAATGAATATCTATTTCAAAACATGTTGTACATGATAAATATATACAATTTTATGTCAGCTTAAAAAAAAAAGCCTTACAAACAAGCTTCAAGTACCTAAATGACTGCACTTAAAAGGCAGAGAATTTATCTATATGTTTTCTATTTATACTGTTTATAGTGTATAAAGGATTTTTAATGGAATACCAAATTTCTTTGATCATACTATTTCAACTCTTCCAATGGTTATTTTGCATTTCTATTTGAAACAGACAGTTGTATCCTGTGATCGCTCCAAGTCCTAGATAACTTTTGTTTCGGGGAAGTTTCAGCCCTGTTCACTTCATGTGCTATTCCAATCAGGCTGATCTTCAACCCCCTACCCCACCCTCAGAAAAATAAAAATACAGAAAAGCCATTGCAAGTAATAAAAGAGACCCAAGGTCTAAATCATAACCGTTAGCCAAAGAAATGAATAATATCTCCTCCAAAGAAGGAAAATTATACCTGCTTCAAAAATAAAAATCACAAGCAAATTCAGTAGTGATGGTCTATATGGTTAGTTACCTGTTTTCTTTTTGGTGGGAGAAAACACTTTCCCTACTGTTACTGGAAAGACTAATGGAGAACTCTCCCTGGCTCCTGCTAATTGTTAATGTATTCTAGGAAGCATTTAAATAGAAGTGGGACAGGTTCTTATGTAATTTAAACTGTCTATCAACCTGAGAAAGGATTTGTGTCTCCAACAAAATATGCTGTTAAATAAAGACAGGGGTATGCAATAACATATGAATTGATGAGAAGTGAGCTAAAAAATAAGTTTCTTATTAAATCTAAACTAATTGGCATATAAAGATGCATGTACATTAGTTTACTTACAGTTCTGAAAATACTACACTGATGTACATTTTCCATATACCTTTGAGTAGCCATTGCCAATATACGCAGTTGTTAAAAATTTTTATTTTTATGGATTTAGGGGTACAAATGCAGTTGTGTTACACAGATATATTGCATAGTGGTAAAGTCTGGGCTTTTAATGTTACCCATCACCCCAATAGTGAACATTGTACCCAACAGGTAATTTTTCATCCCCCATCCCCCTCCCACTCTCCCACCTCTTGGAGTCTTCAGTGTCTGTCATTCCACTTTGTATATTCCTGTGTATACATTGTTTAGCTCCTACTTGAAAGTAAGAACATGTGGTGTTTGACTTTCTGTTTTCAGAGTCATTTCACTAAGGATAATGATCTCCAGTTCAATCCATTCGGCTGCAAAAGACATTATTTTATTCTTTTTTATGGCTGAGTAGTATTCCATGGTTATGTGTATACGTATGTGTGCACGTATGTATGTGACATTTTTTAAATCCAATCCGTTGATGGACACTTAGGTTGATTCCATAACTTTGCTTTTGTGAATAGTGCTGTGATAAATATATGAGTACAGGTGTCCTTTTGATAAAATGATCTTTTTTCCTTTGGGTAGATATCTAGTAATGGGATTACAGGATCAAGGGGTAGTTCTATTTTTAGTTCCTTGCAAAATCTCCGTACTGTTTTCCACAGAGGCTGTACTCATTTACATTCCCACCAACAGTGTATAAGCATTTCTTTTTTTTTCCACATCCTCACCAACATCTGTTGTTTTTTGACTTTTTAATAATAGCCATTCTGACTGGGTGTTAGATGATATTCATTTTTATGATAAGTGATGTTGAGCGTTATTTTGTGTGTTTGTTGGCCACTTGTATGTCTTCTTTTGCAGAATGTCTATTCATGTTCTTTCCCCACTTTTTAATGGGGTTATTTGTTTTTTCTTGATGAGTTGTTTGAGTTCCTCGTAGATTCTGGATCAGTTTTTCCTTTGTTAGATGCATTGTTTACAAATATTTTGTCCCATTTTGTAGGTTGTCTGTTTACTCTGTTGATTGTTTCTTTTGCTGTGTAGAAGCTTTTTAGTTTAATTAAGTTCCATTTGTCTATTTTTGTTTTTGTTGTGTTTCCTTTTGAGGACTTAGTCATAAATTCTTTGACTAGACCAATGTTCAGAAGAGTTTTTCTTAGCATTTTTATAGTTGTTCTAGCATTTTTATAGCTTCTTCTAGCATTTTTATAGTTTCAGGTCTTACATTTAAGTCTTTAATCCATCTTGAGTTAATTTTTGTATATGGTAAGAAATAGGGGTCCATTTTGATTCTTCGGCATATGGCTTTTCAATTTTCCAGCACTATTTATTGAATAAAGTGTCCTTTCCCCGGTGTATATTTTTGTTGACTGTCAAAGATCAAGAGAGTGTACTTAGAAGAGCTTGAATAAACAAACCTCTTTCACGTGCCTTATAAAAATTACCCGTTTAGGATTTCTTAAGATTTAAAAACTCAATGTACTGGAACCTCACTAGGTAAGATGTGCCTAAACATAATAAAAATATCATATCTGATTCTATGGACACTAAAGTAGAATGGAAAATCTGTGGGTTATGGAGTAACACAGACCTGGCTTTGAATTATGGTTCTTCTATCTACGGCCATACCACCCTGAGCGTGCCTGATCGTGTCTGAATTATGGTTCTTCCACTTAATAGCTGTGTCTACAAAATGGGAGGGGAAATACTTACTTCACAGGATTTGGGAGGATTAAATAAAGTAAGGTACAAAAAGTACTTAGAAGAATGGCTGATACATGTGAATCATTCAATAAATACTTCCTTTTCCACATCAAATCTTTCTTCTATTCCTTTTCTTCCACCTCCTTCCTTTTTTTCCCTCTTTCTTCTTCCCCTACTCTTCCTCGTTCTCCTTTTTATTTCTATTTGTTCATTCCAGTGAGTATTATTCTACATAAAGGAATCATTTCACTGAATCTCTATCATCATTTTCATTTATTGAAGATGCACTTAATTTCTGAAAAGGTCATTCACAGCCAACACCATGCTAGTGGATAAGGCTTATAAATATTGCTCTAAACAGTGGATTGCAAACTACTGCTGCTGGCCACACCTGTCCCTCTTCCTATTTTGAGCCATAATTTTTTTTGTTTTAAAATGGTTGAAAAAGAAAAAAGGAATAATATTTCATGATGTGAAAATTACATGAAATTCAAATTTCTGTGACCATAAATAAAGTTTTACTGGAACACAGCCATATGCATTTGTTTAATCCTATGACTGCCTTCATGTGGTAATGACAAAGTAGTTTCAACAGAAAGTATAAGGCTTACAAAGCCTACTGTAAGCCATACATACGTTTTTGACTCTTTCCAGAAACTGTTTGCTGACTACTATTCTGAAGGATTGAAACATATGTGCATTTTAATTTGGTTTTGAAGCTAGCTCTGAAAGGGGAGTTTTGTGGTAGAAGCAGGGCTAGAATCCATATTGAGCTTCCTAAGGTGACTATGTGGACGGGAGCTTTCAAAGAGATAGATGGTGGAGTTTCTGATACAATTGTGTACACACACAGACAAAAATCCATCTCTCTGCTCTTCTCATCATGCCATTAACTCCTGACAAAATATACTGAATGATAACTTTGTCCAAAGGAGTTTTGTTTCTAGCTTCCCAATGCTTTTAGACAATTCTGTCTCTGAAACAATCAAGACACTAGTCTGGAGAAACTGTTCCAGTAAGGTTTCACTGAAACAAGCCCCATTAACAGTTTGGACCTGAATCCTTCCCCCTACCCTAGTTAGTACGTTATCCTTGGGAAATCCATTGTCTCCTCTGAGCAAACTGGGAATTCTATTGTTTCTCTTTAGGACTAAGACTGACCAGATCAAATATCCATTTTGAAAACTATTGTAAAGCTTTTTTTCAAAACAGATTGAAACCAATCACATATTCCCTGATAGTGCCCCCTGATAGAGCCAGTACCTGTATTTGTGAATAAATGCATATTGTTCTTCAATTAAATACAAACAGCTATTTCTGTGAGGATTAGTGGTATAGTATTTTGCCCTAAAGGAATGGAACTGAGTGAACAGGAAAGGGTGGAAGGTCTTTTTTGTTGTTGTTCTTGCAGGCATGTGGAAGACATGACACAATCTGGTATTCAATCACTGAGACTGAGGGAGGAGACTGAGGAATAAAGCCATTGGGTGGACTTGGAGCTCAGATGGTTTAGCTAGACAAGCCAGTGGATTTAATAAGTTAGAGAACAGTGTCCATCAATTACATTGGTGCTCCTGACTTTTCGTAATAGCATCTAATTCCTCTCCTCTCTCAACGTCTCACCCGTCTGTTGTTCACATTGCTGCTTCAGTCATTCGAGGAGTAGGTGAATGAGCCCTTCTACCCACAACTCTGATTAGTCATTCATTTGCTGGGGTGCTAATTATGTGCTAGGAGCTGTGCAAAGTGCGTGCAGCACAAAGCAGAACAAGAAGTGTGTCCTGCCCTCCCCAGTGAGGTGCTTACAGGCTCCCAGTGGAGACAGACTTGTAAACGAGTGTAGTGAAGTAGGGTGGGTTTCTAATGTATGTCTGTGTGAGTGAAAATCACTTCCTGGGGACAGACAAGTAAACTAACGGTTGCAGTTCCGTATAAGCTATGAGTCGGGCACAGAGGAAGAACATCTGTCTCAGAGCAGGGAGTCTCAAAAAGCTTCCAAGGAGAGGATGGAGACTTAAAGAATGAGAAGGGGAGGGGTGTGAGCCACACAGAAGTGAGCAAGTGTCAAATCATAAGGGACCTTATGTGCTAAGTAGGAAGTCTGAACATTAACTTGGAAACCACAGGGCCCTGAGCAGAGAAGTCGTGTGATTACGGTTTTGTAAAGGTGCTCTGGAAGCTGTATGGAGAATGGACTGGAGGGTATTGACTCTGGAGGCAGAAAACCTTGTTAGAGCTATTTAGGGTATCCAAGTCTGGCCTGCAACACCTAAATAAAGTAAAAGTTAGAGGTTGAGGAGAGAGACTCACCTGAACTGGGTGACTTCTTAAGGTGGTGAGGGAGAAGGAGGAGACAGGAGTGTGGATGACATAGGTTTCAGCTTGGAGTCCAAGCACCTGAGAGTAGTTCAAACATCAGATGTTTGTAGTAGGAACAACAAAGACAAAGTAGAATAGAATTTTCAGACAAGAGACATTTAAGAAATGTGATAGAATTTGGAAATGAGAGGCCGGGCATAATGGCTCACACCTGTAATCCCAGCACTTTGGGAGGCTGAGGCAGGTGGATCACCTGAGGTCAGGAGTTCGAGACCAGCCTGGCCAACATAGTGCAACCCCGTCTCTACTAAAAAATAGAAAATATTAGCCAGGTTTGGTGGTGTGTGCCTGTAATCCAGCTACTCATGAGGTCGAGGCAAGATAATCACTTGAACCCGGGAGGCAGAGGTTGCAGTGAGCCAAGATCGCACCACTGCACTCCAGCCTGGGCAACAGAGTGAGATTCCATCTCAAAAAACAAAACAAAACAAGAATTTGGAAACGAGGGACATGTACAGGATGAATGGAGTAAGAGAGTGTAAGGGGGGCTGGAAAAGGGACTTTCAAGAGCTAAAATGTGAAGGAAGATTGTGGAACCAAAGGGAGTGGAACACCGAAAAGAAGGTAGCAAGGGGTCAACAGTGCCACTCGCTGCAGAAAAGCCAAGTGAGACCACGGTAGATAATGTCATTCTCTGTTCCAGGAGCCTCAGACTTAGACATCCAGGACCCTCCTGGAAGTGATCCAGCCTTTTCCAAACCTGTCTCCTTTTACTCCTGGCATCTGTCGAATTGAACCATTCTGTTTCCCACGTGTGCCCCTCATTCGCATCTCCTGCTCCTTTTCCTTTCCTGGAACAAGTGCTTCAAAGTCCACATCAGATGGCATCACCTTCAATTGTGACTAATCTGGCATTATATCTCTCCCTTTCCTTGACAATCATAGCAATTTTTCTGTACATCTCTGTGACACAAATCACTTTCTACCAAATATTATGATCACTCATGTAATTGTACTCTTTCTGCTCAGTTGCAGAGCACACAAATCATATTTGCAGAATACTTTGAAATTCAACTGTTAGGTCATACTAAAGACATGTATGTAATGGTCTTTCACTAACAATCTGAAGAATTCTTTTTTGTTTGTTTGTTTTTTGTTTTTTTTTTTTTTGAGACAGAGTCTCGCTGTCGCCCAGGCTGGAGTGCAGTGGCGCGATCTCGGCTCACTGCAGGCTCCGCCCCCCCCGGGTTCACGCCATTCTCCTGCCTCAGCCTCCCGAGTAGCTGGGACTACAGGCACCCGCCACCACGCCCGGCTAATTTTTTTTTTTTTGTATTTTTATTAGGGACGGGGTTTCACTGTGTTAGCCAGGATGGTCTCGATCTCCTGACCTCGTGATCCGCCCGCCTCGGCCTCCCAAAGTGCTGGGATTACAGGCGTGAGCCACCGCGCCCGGCCTAATCTGAAGAATTCTAAAACCAACTTCCCACCACCAAAATTTAGCTCTTAGAAATTTAATGATGTGTGATATGAAATCAGTATAGCTGACTTTCTCACAACATTCTTACATTGTTTGTTCATTTTCATAGACAATTTTAACTTTGATTACAGAAAGTCAGTATACTTAGAGAGCAGGGAACAGAGAAGCATTTTTAAACACTGGTTTTTAAAGGAGGCTGCATATTAGAATCATCTAGGGAGTTTTAGAAACCCTGGTGCCCAGGTTCCACCCCCAGAACTTCTGATTTAATTGATAGGGCCTGTGGCCTGGGCACTGGGAGTCTTCAAATCTCCCCAGGCGGCTCTAGTGTGCGGTAGAGTTTGAGAATTACTGTTTTTCAAGTTCACTTGCATTTGAAGGTTGCGTCTTTTACTAGTGGTGACTAATTGTTTCTACACTGAAATGTGTATGTAGTTATAAATTTGTTTTTAACTGTCATGTATTCTCTCTTTTTCTCTTTTTCTCCCTGTGCCCCCAATTCATGAGAGAACAATCTGCAAAGGATGACTGACAGAGCTCTTATCTCTGCCAGGAGAGAAATACCAATTTCTTTTATAAATGGGTTGCTTTGGCCAGTTGCCAGAAAACAACAAAACCTTGAATATATAAAAATGTCTGGCTTGATAGAAAATACATTTGATTTTACACTAAAATTTTGAGGTATATTAACATTGTTCCAAGTACCAAAAAGAAAAAAAAACCATATTAACTTTATTCTTAGCAAGTTCCAGGTAAGCAAAAATTTCTTTTAAAAAAATAGGTAGATGAGTGCTACTGCCCCAGTGTTATACGTTTCTAGTAATCATGTCTCCAGAAAGAAAATGTGTATAGATTTCTTTCTTTAAAGAGAAATGAAAGAGAAAGAGAGATAAGCACTGAGGTATCCGTCAGCTCATCCCAGACATTAGTAAAGTGCTCCAACTTGTGTTTTACAGGAGAAATCCTAACAGTGGTTTCTTGCTTACATTCTCTGTTGGAAATCTTAATTTTAGTCCTTTCATTAGAAATGGTATAATAATATCTTTTGTTCTTTATACTGTACTTTGTTATACTACTAAGTTTGTGTACTCTTTATAAACAGATGGGTACATCCAGAAGTACTAAATAAGTGATCATACATGGCTGCTTGTTTTTTAAACTATTTCCATATTTATGTAACTGTTATGTCAAACAGGACTCACAGGGGGCAATGACATAGCAACTTTAATTTTTCCCACAGTTGCTCCTACCCTTCTGCTCTGTGGGGCAGTTCTGCTCCTGGAAGAAATCTCAGACACTTAATTCACCCAATTGTGTTTAATCAAAAATCTTCCAAACACTTGAATTCCTGAAACACTCCCAGTTTGGTTATTATTACATCCAGTTTGCCCATCAAAACTTCCAACTGTGTTCACAGCCAAGGCTCTGCCCCTTCCCCAGCGCAAGCCTGCTGGCATGGTCAGAGAATCCCCAAGCTTGGCAGCCATCTCATGCTGATAGCATGAGATGAGTTCCCTGGAGACCCTCCATTCCCCACACCCCACCTCCCAACTGCCACTGGGGCTTTACCCTGCGTTTCTGGTGGGTCCAAGTGTATAACCCCTCCCTTAGCCCCTGGGCAGCCAGCTAGACCCCTCTGCCATCCTTTCAAATTTTTGCCAAGATCCAATTCACATATTTCCTATGCCATGAAACCTTTTTGATTCATAATCTCAAGATAGCTTCCTTTTCTCTGAACTCTCATAGCACGTCATGCCTTCCTGTACCATTTATCCCTTTATTCCTTGTATTTCAGTAATTTATGGCACAGTCTCCTGTTATCTCCCCCACTATACTCGGAACTTTTTGATAATGCTCATCATTCATTTTTTTATTGCCCACAGTGTTGGGTTTAAAAAATATATATTAAAATAAAAATAAAGGCATTTATAAAATGTGTAGTTAGGTTATTATCATATTTAAAGTTCACGTTATATATGTAAACAAGTATATAATTGAAGACAAGAAATTACTCAGGTATTGAATTTTGCTCATTTCATCGGGTTGAGAGGAAAAGGTAGACTTATATTTTATAATTTTGTAGATATTTAAAAATGGAAACAAATGCAGTCATTCAAAAGCAATTTATCTAAAATAATTTAAGTTGTTATATGAAGTAATTATCATATTTATTGTGTTATACCAAAGAGCAGGCAGCAGATTATTTCCTTTACAAAAGGAACCCGTATCTAAAAACTGTTGGGACTTCAGAACAGGTTTTTCATCATTTAATTTTTAAATATATTGAATACCTTCCTGACTTTAAAGAGCTTTTAGCATAATAGGCCATAGCCTCCCTGTCTATCTTCCCTGTCTTCATGCAGAAGATAATTCATTTTTTTGACTTGATATTAGTAAGCATACAGACCCAGAGTAAAACCCAGCTTATTAAATATTTAGGAAATCATATTACGGTGGCATTTGTGTCTTCTTTATAACAGCCGTGCTGTGTTGCCAGATACTTAATTTCATTATGTAAAATACAATGACATTGTTATTTCCCTCAGTCCAGTTAAAAATGGACAACGGTCAAACTATTTTCAGTAGCACCAAAGAAGCTAAATATGAGAGTTCTAGGTTAATCTCATCA
Organism: Hylobates moloch; assembly: GCF_009828535.3. NCBI lineage: Eukaryota > Metazoa > Chordata > Mammalia > Primates > Hylobatidae > Hylobates > Hylobates moloch. Next base: position 189,166,146 of record NW_026652276.1, on the reverse strand, counting down.
TGATTCTTGAGACAGTTCAATGAAAAACATTCACTTCAGATATGTTTAGGGTTTCATCTTTCATTGTTGTCCAGTGGGAGGTCTCCATTCTAACTCTTACCATTCTGTGAGTTCAGTCATTCTTTTTAAAGGTAGTTGTAGCACAGTTGAATAGCATGGGCTGAGTGCTGGATGTGCTTAGGGTGGTAGTTCTTGGCCATCCCAGTAATTCTTTATTTACTCATCAAAACTGCACTGGCAATCCTGCTTGGCAGAGAGGGAGTAAGAGAGGCTTTTACCTCACATATGAAGCTCTGGCCTCTTCCTGTTTATTGCAGATTGCAGCTTGTTCTGGTGAAAGGAGCCAGAATTGCTAGAGCTTCTAAGTTCATTCGCCCATTGGGGAGAATAATTTTATTTTGAGCTACCAAACAAAATAACTGTGAGCCTACTGATGTTAAGATCAGGCCAGCTCTTAACCTACAGGATTCTGTTGGTGTCTTTTCATTCTGGGCTTTCAATGTATTCACTATTAAATGGTTTGGATACAAAAATTACCTGGAGAGACCTAAGACTTGTTTTTGATGGTAAATCTTGGACTGGGCTGCTGAAGTGGAGTGTGCAGCTGAACATGTGGGACACCAGTGTCCATTCTGCGTTGATGCTTAGACTCCTCTTTAAAACACTCCGCCCACATTTATGTAGCTGTTAAATTACAAATAATACTCTCTTCCTTTAAGCAGCATAAAGATGGTGTTGCAGGCTGGGCATGGTGGCTCATGCCTGTAATCTCAGCACTTTAGGAGGCTGAGATGGGAGGATCACTTGCTTAGGAGTTTGAGACTGGCCTGGGCAACATAGTGAGACTTCTGTCAAAAATTGGAAAAAAAAATTAGTTGGCTGTGGTGGCACATGGCTGTAGTGCCAGCTACTTGGGAGGCTGAGGCGAGAAGATTCTTTGAGCCCAGGGGTGGGGTGGGTGGGGAGGGCAAGGGGGATGGGGGAAGGCGGGAGGTCAAGGCACCACTGCACTCCAGCCTGGGTGACGGAGCGAGATCCTGTCTCAAAAAACAAACAACAACAACAAAAAACCGGTGTTGCATAAGTCACACTGTGGGTGAGGGCATAAATCTCCCCAGTTCCCAAACTTCCAGACAGAAAATGTATATTTTTCTATATTTATGTATATATTTTGTACTTTGAGAATGAGTGTTTAAAGGCTTATGAAACAAACTACAACAATTATGAAACACAAAACACGGTTCTGTTAGATTTGTGAGTGTGTAAAAATGTCAAATATTTTCATCAACAGGAAATAAAAACAAAGGAAATAAAATTGATAAAATATTATTAATCTCAAGGAAAAATCTGCCACTATCACATTCATGTAATCAGAGACTTTCCAGCGATTTTAATCATGCTACACTTATGCCATGAAATCCACTCAGATTAACACCAAATAACTCATCTCTTACCAGATAGTCTTTATCTGGGTATGTTTTCTCTGTCGCCTGGTATAATGGAAAGAGTGCCTTCTAAGCAGACAACCTTCTTTCAGTGGCTTGGCCTCTTACTTTCTATATGGGCCTTGGCAAGACACTGCCACTCTTCAAGCCTCAGTTTTTTTATCTGTAAAATGGGAGTCCAAGTTCATTATTTCTTTTCTGGAAGAAGAGTTTTAGAATTCAGGATTATCGGAGTTGCTTCCAAGATGGCCGAATAGGAACAGATCTGGTCTACAGCTCCCAGCAAGATCGACACAGAAGATGGATGATTTCTGCATTCTGCATTTCCAACTGAGGTACCTGGTTCATCTCACTGGGACTGTTTGGACAGTGGGTGCAGCCCATGGAGGGTGAGCCAAAGCAGGGTGGGGCGTCACCTCACTCGGGAAGCACAAGGGGTCGGGGGAGATTTCCCTTTCCTAGCCAAGGGAAGCCGTGAGTGACTGTACCTGAAGGAATGGTACACTCCTGCCCAAATACTGTGCTTTTCCCATGGTCTTCACAACCAGCAGACTAGGAGATTACCTCCTGTGCCTGGCGTGGCGGGTCCCACGCCCACGGAGCATTGCTCACTGCTAGTGCAGCAGTCTGAGATAGACCTGGGATGCTGGAACTTGGTGGGGGGAGGGGAATCCACCATTGCTGAGGCTTGAGTAGGCAGTTCTATGCTCACCGTGTAAACAAAGTGGCAGGGAAGCTCAAACTGGGCGGAGCCCACTTCAACTCAGCAAGGCTTACTGCCTCTCTAGATACCACCCCTGGGACAGGGCACATCTGAACACAAGGCAGCAGATGGTTTCTGCAGACTTAAACGTCTCTGCCTGACAGCTCTGAAGAGAGCAGTGGTTCTCCCACCACAGCGTTAGAGATCTGATAATGGACAGACTGCCTCCTCAAATGGGTCCCTGACCCCTGTGTAGCCTATCTGGGAGATACCTCCCAGTAGGGGCTGACAGCCTCCTCATACAGGTGGGTGCCCCTCTGAGATGAAGCTTCCAGAGGAAGGATCAGGCAGCAATACTTGCTGTTCTGCAGCCTTCGCTGGTGATACTCAGGCAAACAGGGTCTGGAGTGGACCTCCAGCAAACTCCAACAGACCTGCAGCTGAGGGGCCTGTTAGAGGGAAAACTAACAAATAGAAAGGAATAACATCAACATCAATGAAAAGGACATCTGCACCAAAACCCCATCTGTAGGTCACCAACATCAAAGACCAAAGGTAGATAAAACCACAGAGATGGGGAGAAACCAGAGCAGAAAGGCTGAAGATTCCAAAAACCAGAACGCCTCTTCTCCTCCAAAGGAACACAACTCCTCACCAGCAAGGGAACAAAACTGGATAGAGAATGAGTTTGACGAGTTGACAGAAGTAGGCTTCAGAAGGTCGGTAATAACAAACTTCTCTGAGCTAAAGAAGCATGTTCTAACCCATCACAAAGAAGGTAAAAAACTTGAAAAAAGCTTAGATGAATGGCTAACTAGAATAACTGGTGTAGAGAAGACCTTAAATGACCTGATGGAGCTGGAAACCACAGTACAAGACCTTTGAGAAGCATGCACAAGCTTCAATCAAGCAGAAGAAAGGATATCAGTGATTGAAAATCAAATTAATGAAATAAAGCGAGAAGACAAGATTAGAGAGAAAAAGAGTGAAAAGAAAAGAACAAAGCCTCCAAGAAACATGGGACTATGTGAAAATACCAAATCTACATTTGATTGGTGTACCTGAAAGTGACAGGGAGAATGGAACCAAGTTAGAAGATACTCTTCAGGGTATTATCCAGGAGAACTTCCCCAACCTAGCAAGGTAGGCCAACATTCAAATTCAAGAAATACAGAGAACACCACAAAGATACTCCTCGAGAAGAGCAACCGCAAGACACATAATTGTCAGATTCACCAAGGTTGAAATAAAGGAAAAAATGTTAAGGGCAGCCAGAGAGAAAGGTCGGGTTACCCACAAAGGGAAGTACATCAGACTAACAGCAGATCTCTCTGCAGAATCCCTACAAGCCAGAAGAGAATGGGGGCCAATATTCAACATTCTTGAAGAAAAGAATTTTCAACCCAGAATTTCATATCCAGCCAAACTAAGCTTCATAAGTGAAGGAGAAATAAAATCCTTTACAGACAAGCAAATGCTGAGAGATTTTGTCACCACCAGGCCTGCCTTACAAGAGCTCCTGAAAGAAGCACTAAACGTGGAAAGGAACAACTGGTACCAGCCACTGCAAAAACATGCCAAATTGTAAAGACCATCAACGCTATGAAGAAAACTGCATCAATTAAGGGGCAAAATAATCAGCTAGCACCATAATGACAGGATCAAATTCACAAATAACAATATTAACCTTAAATGTAAATGGGCTAAATGCCCAAATTAAAAGACACAGACTGGCAAATTAGATAAAGAGTCAAGACCCATCATTGTGCTGTATTCCGGAGACCCATCTCATGTGCAGAGACACACATAGGCTCAAAATAAAGGGATGGAGGAAGATCTACCAAGCAAATGGAAAGCAAAAAAAAAAAGCAGGGGTTGCAATCTTAGTCTCTGATAAAACAGACTTTAAACGAACAAAGATCAAAAGAGACAAAGAAGGCCATTACATAATGGTAAAGGGATCAATGCAACAAGAGCTAACTATCCTAAATATATATGCACCCAATACAGGAGCACCCAGATTCATAAAGCAAGTCCTTAGAGACCTGCAAAGAGACTTAGACTCCCACACAGTAATTATGGGAGACTTTAACACCCTACTGTGAATATTAGATAGATCAAAGAGACATATCCAGGACTTGGATATCCAACAAGGATATCCAGGACTTGAACTGAACTCTGGAACAAGCAGACCTAATAGATATCTACAGAACTCTCTACCCCAAGTCCACAGAATGTGCATTCTTCTCAGCACCATATCACACTTATTCTAAAATTGACCACATAATTGGAAGTAAAACACTCCTCAGCAAATGTAAAAGAACAGAAATCATACCAACTGCCTCTCAGACCACAGTGCAATCAAATTAGAACTCAGGATTAAGAAACTCACTCAAAACCGCACAACTACATGGAAACTGAACAACCTGCTCCTGAATGACTACTGGGTAAATGACGAAATTAAGGCAGAAATAAAGATGTTCTTTGAAACCAATGAGAACAAAGGCACAATGTACCAGAATCTCTGGGACACATTTCAAGCAGCGTGTAGAGGGAAATTTATCGCACTAAAGGCTACAGTAACCGAAACAGCATGGTACTGGTATCAAAACAGAGATATAGACCAATGGAACAGAACAGAGCCCTCAGAAATAATACCACACATCTACTACCATCTAATCTTTGACAAACTTGACAAAAGCAATGGGGAAAGGATTCCCTATTTAATAAATGGTGCTGGGAAAACTGGCTAGCCATATGTAGAAATTGAAACTGGATCCCTTTCTTACATCTTAGAGAAAAATTAACTGAAGATGGATTAAAGACTTAAATCTTAGGCTCAAAACCATAAAAACCCTAGAAGAAAACCTAGGCAATACCATTTAGGACATAGGCATGGGCAAAGACTTCATGACTAAAACACCAAAAGCAATGGCAACAAAAGCCAAAATAGACAAATGGGATCTAATTAAATTAAAGAACTTCTGCACAGCAAAAGAAACTACCATCAGAGTGAATAGGCAACCTACAGAATGGGAGAAAATTTTTGCAATCTACTCATCTGACAAAGGGCTAATATCCAGAATCTACAAAGATCTTAAACAAATTTACAAGAAAAAAACAACCACATAAAAAGTGGGCAAAGGATATGAATGGACACTTTTCAAAAGAAGACACTTATGCAGCCAACAGACATATGAAAAAAGCTCATCATCACTGGCCATCAGAGAAATGCAAATCAAAACCGCAATGAGATACCATCTCACACCAGTTAGAAGGGCAATCATTAAAAAGTCAGGAAACAACAGATTCTGGAGAGGATGTAGGGAAATAGGAACGCTTTTACACTGTTGGTGGGAGTGTAAATTAGTTCAACCATTGTGGAAGACAGTGTGGCAATTCCTCAAGGATCTAGAACTAAAAATACCATTTGACCCAGCCATCCCATTACTGGGTATATACCCAAAGGATTATAAATCATACTACTATAAAGACACATGCACATGTATGTTTATTGCGGCACTATTCACAATAGCAAAGACTTAGAACCAACCCAAATGCCCATCAATAATAGACTGGATAAAGAAAATGTGGCATATATATACCATGGAATATTATGCAGCCATAAAAAAGATGAGTTCATGTCCTTTGCAGGGACATGGATGAAGCTGGAAACCATCATTCTCAGCAAAATATCACAAGGACAGAAAACCAAACACCACATGTTCTCACTCATAAGTGGGAATTGAACAATGAGAACACATGGACACAGGGATGGGAACATCACACACCAGGGCCTGTTGGCAGGTGGGGGGCTGGGGGAGGGATGGCGTTAGGAGAAAAACGACGAGTTCTTAGGTGCAGCAAACCAACATGGCACATGTATACCTATGTAACAAACCTGCACATTGTGCACATGTACTCTAGAACTTAAAGTATAATAATAATAAAAAAAGGAAAAAATAGAATTCTGGATTATTTTTAGTATTTTGATTTTTGAAAGATAACATGATATATAAATATATATAATCAAAATGATATATATATGTTACCTTTCTAAAATCAAAATTCTAAAAATAGGGTGCTATGTATATAAATATATAAAAATGTATATAAATATATAAAAATGTATATAAATATATATAAATGTTGTATAACACCCCCAGTGGGGTCTAGAACAGTACCCTATGATCAAACATATTAGTAACTCTTCAGTAAAACGTACAAACATTTACACTTAGTGGGATAAATAAAGAACGTCAACTGGTCAGGTTTGTCACCAAAACTTGCATTTTTCAGAGCTTTTGGATAAATGATGGTGAGCCTGCACTAACCCCTACTTTAGGAGTGTGTGTGTTCAGCAAAGAGCAGTTACTGCCCCAATAGTAGCTTGTCGTTTTTACTTAAATTAATGGCAGATAATGTGGATCTCATCTTTTACAAAAGTTGGAATGTGAATAAAGAAATTCTACTCAATATACAACTTTGATTCCTACTAGACTTTATAAAAGACTGTGTGATACTTTAAAAACGGTGGTGAAATTCACTCTTCAAGAAAATAGTGCTCACAGGAGGGCATAAATGCCTTCTTGAGTAATTTTAGATCCAGATATGTTACTCTGTTCTGAGATGATTGATAAGATCAGAATTATAGATTTAGATTAGGAAATGAGATTTCCATTACATACAGTTAAAATTAGTACCAAGACATTTTTAGCTTTTTCCCTTTTGCTCATAAGTCTTACTTGAGGGGATAAAATCAATCACTTCATTTGTTCAGCTAGTGTGGCTGAACTCTCTGAAGTGATTTATGTTTATGCTAAATTTTGCTTGCTAGTTTATGCTCCATGTGACCTCAGCCCAACAGTTTTCAGCATGTGTTATGCCAGGATCAGTGTGAGTTATCTCCCAAGAAGTTTTAACAGTAATAAAATACCAGAGTTAGTAAATTACTTAATCAAAAAGTAAATGGGTAAGAACTTCAGGTTACCCTATGGTAATCTCATGGTCACTTTGTTAGGTTCTTTTTTTTTTTTTTTTTTTTTTTTTTTGACATGGAGTCTCAGTGTTGTCGCCCAGGCTGGAGTGCAATGGCACAATCTTGGCTTACTGCAACCTCTGCCTCCCAGGTTCAAGCATTTCTCCTGCCTCGGCCTCCCAAGTAGTTGGGATTACGGGTATGTGCCACCATCCCTGGCTAATTTTGTATTTTTAGTAGAGAGTTTCACCATGTTGGCTAGGCTGGTCTCAAACTCCTGATCTCAAGTGATCTGCCCGCGTCAGCCTCCCAAAGTGCTGGGATTACAGGCGTGAGCCACCATGCCTGGTCACTTTGTTAGGTTCTAATATACCTTCCTAAATGGAAGAGAAAGTGTGGGCACAGTGTAGGAGTGTGTTTTGAACGAATATCATCCATCGTGTCCTAGCAGAAGACTATTTTTTCCTTTTAAGAGCCTCTTTTTCTAGCATATTTGCCTGTTACTGAAAGTAAGGAGATGTAAATCTTTAAGTATATGTTTTATGTTACATTTGGAAACAGTAATTTTTAAAAGTCCACTTCTTGCTGGTGGCTGTTTGATCTTTATTGTGGTAAAATATACATAACATAATATACATAATTTATCGTTTTAACCATTTTTAAGTATAGCTCTCATTTTTATTTATTTTTAATTTTTCTTTGTGTGGGGGGTTTTCTAATGAAAACTGGAAAATCTGCTAGACAAATTCTGAAAGAGCTGGAACACTTAAGTGTATAGTTCTGGAGCATTAAGTATATTCACCTTGTGTCAGCATCACCACTATCTATCTACAGAGCTTTTCCTCTTCCCCAGCTGAAACTCTAGACCCATTTATAGTAACTCTGAACTCTCCGCTCTTTCTTCCAGCCCCTGGCAAGCACCATTCTTTCTGTCTCTCACATTTGACTATTTTAGGTAACGCATATAAATGGAATCATACAATACTTGTCCCTCTCTGACTGGCTTATTTCACTTGGCGTAATGTCCTCAATATCAGAATTTTCTTCCTTTTTAAGGCTGAATAATTTTCCATTGTATGTGGGAACCATATACCACAGTTTGCTTATCCATTCATTCTTTGATGGACACTTGGATTGTTTCTACCTTGCGGCTCTTGTGAATAATGCCGTTGTTGTGGACATAAGTGTAGACCACTTCCTGATCTTGAATTAGTATAGTTATTTGTGTGCTTAGAGGTGCTCGTCTTAAGAAAAAAAAAAAAAGTCTGTTACTATGTTAACCTGGCTATTTAAAGTCTCAATAGCAGAAGTTCAGCATAAATAGCCCTTTTAAATTTCAGATTTAACTGTGAAACCCTCTCCCTATCTGTGAATTATTAAGTGAATTAATTATTAAGCCTCCACACGAAGGGAACCTTGAAGGGGGGTGCTTGGTCTTTTCTCTCGCTGAGGGACCATGCAAAGGCATCACTAGGTAGTTTTCTTATGGCAAACCCTAAAGCCCAGTTCCAGCTCAGAATCCAGGATGTACCAGAAACGATGATTGGCTTTCCTATTGAATTATTTTTGAGTCTCAAACTATTGCTTTTATCATGTTGCCTTTTCCAGTTTGATACTCCTTCAAGTAACCAAACAACTCCTTACAAAATAGGAATAAGAGTGATTTATGAAATAGGGAAAGCTGTTATTTTCCAAGCTCATGATAGGTTGTGAAGATAATGGAAGCTATATCTGCTGAAACATTTTGAACTCTAATGAACACAAAGGAAATAACCAACGTTTCTTTGCACTGTAAAATTAGATAAGCCTGTAAGCACAGTATGGTTACTGTCTAAGGAAGCTTTGCTAAGATTTCTAGCCTTCCAAAACCTTTTACGTGGCTAGAAAATTTCGTTTACTCCTTGCTACTCCTAAAAGTGATAAAAGCTAGGTCCCGAAGCTACAGGATGAAATATTGTCTGTATCCCATTTTCAGTTTTGAAAGAAATTCTAACTTGCTTTGAACCCAATTTATTTGATGATTTGGGCATATAGGCATTTGATTATTTACCTGACTGATTAATGGAGTTTATTATTCAAGCATAGAACTCATTACAGTTTTATCTAGCTTTGTATTCATTACCTTTTCAGTGTGTTCCTCCAGTTGGATAGAATTGTATCATATGCGAGTATGTAACCTGTAGGGGGCATGTCCCTACCTTCTCATGACACCTGGACCCCTTCCCCATCACCCATCCTTTCCCTCCCAGTGAGACCCTTCCTTCTGCATGACTTGGATGAAAGGTGACCCAAGACAGACCCCTGGTCTCATAAAGTTTACATCTAGAGGGAAAAGAGACAGTCACCAAACAAACTCACTATATTTGTACAATTACAAAGTGAAATCAGAGCTATGAAGAAAAGAGAGATGTTTAAAAAGGAGGTTTTATGCCCTAGAAGATAAAACATACTCTAAAGCAACACCTTGCCAAGTCATATTGAAACCTGAGACAAAAGGGAAAAATCAGCAATGCTGATCCTGTTTTTATTTAAACTTTGGTTATTTTGTTCAAATGGCTATTTTGCATTACTGTTGGGTTTCTTTTTTCTTTTTTTTTTTTTTTTCAAATACAGCAGTAAGACATGATTCAAGTTTTTGGTGCCTCCCTGGCCTTTGCATCTGAGGTAAATGCCTCACTTGCTCCCTGTAGTCCCAGCCCAAAGCCATACTTCCCAGGCTCAAGTCCTGGTTCTGCCACTTATCAATTGTATGACTGTGAACAACCTGCATATACTGTGCCTCAGTTTCCTCTTCTGTAAAGCAAGGATAATAATAGTACTTGATAAGGTTGTTATGGGGATTAAAAGAAGTTAATATTTGTAAAGCAGGAGAGCAGTGCCCGGCACAAAGTGCCGTGCATGTAAGAAGAGTAATGAAGATGCCTCTATACTGTTTCAGGTATTGAACCATTCATAGGAGCTGGATTTCGCATGACTGAATTCACCAGGCTGCCATCAGCATTTCTTCCCTCAACATTTTTACTAAATTTACACTAACACTTTAGAACAATCCTCTAGAGAATGTGGTGATATATTTTAAAAGCAAAAGACTTGCTCATTGCATGTCCTCTTCCCGCCCCCGCCCCGCCCCCCTCACCGCCCCGCTCATTTCTTCACTCTGAAATAGCCAGAAGATGATGGGGGAATTGTGGACACCATCACCCACATCTTTTAGGCACTTTCAGAAGCATGGAATACTTTGTGGTCATGTGTTTCTCTTGCACAGAGGTAATGCCAGCCATCTTTGCACAGTAGAGGTGTCTGTTTATGTGCTGCCGAGGCAGGCATAGCCTTTAAATTCTGACTCTCACTTACTCATTTACTAAGGAATTTCTGATGTAGCCCTTTCAGAGCACCGTGCACAACTAAGCAGACCCAGCCATTGACACGATCCCCAGTCTTGGAACATCCACTGCTTCTTTTCCTGTCTGCAGGGAAACTCAACAGCTTTCTGTTAGCATCTATTTCTAGTGTGACTTTAAGTTCTGTTTGTGGTGATTCTACAAAATCGAATACACTTCCTTTTTATTCACATAAAAGCACTTTTTTTGAAGAGAATATAATCTTTTTATCTCTTATGGCAAGAATGTTGTGTTTACACCTTAAAAGTGCAGAGTAAACAGGAAACGTTGCTCTTTAAAAGTGAAGAAATGCCGTGTAAATGAATTTTACTTATTTGTGATATTAATGAGAAAGTGGCTAAATATAAGCTTCAGTGTTTAAAAATCCTGATGTGCACTCATTTATTCCATAAGACTGGAGGCAGCTGTGTGAGATAGCAGGAATTTAATTATCTGTATAGATTTCTGGTTAAACAGGTAATATTTTTGCTAAAGTAGATTCTATGTATGAATATAATAACTGCCCTAGGGAAAATAATGTTATACCATGGAAGAACTGAGCTTTATCTGAAAATGAATAAATGGGTTTTTTGTCCTATTTTACCCTTGAGCTTTTAATTAACAATTTGTAGAAAGAGGGTCACTTGACTGGAATTAGAATTCTCTTTTGATGAGTCTTTTTTATATTCTGTCTGGGATTGTATGTAAACTTATCTTTCCTTTCTAAAGAACCTGAACATGCTAAAATTTAAATGCAGTGTTCCAATTCAAATAAAGCATAAGGAATAAAACCATTTCCCTTTAAAAAAAAATGTGTGAAATTTTAAGTGGGCTTTTTTGGGGTTTTTGTTTTTTCCTAAGTTACTTTTCAAAGTGGAATACCTTTAAACGGACACGTGTAATCAAACATCATTATTTATATTTACATTCTCTTTGGAAACCATGGGATTCTCAAGGCCCAAAGCCAAGTGCCCAAGAACTCTGACCGAAAGTGTGTGGTTGCCTATTGAGAGAGCAATTGCTATATTATAAAGCCACAATATGCCTTTTTGCCACAGCTGGCAACAGCAAAATCAAAGGATTCTTAGGAGAAAATTCTCTATAGTTCTATCACACATCTTGCAAGCAGAGGCACTGGTTGCCCTTTGTTCCAGAGCTGTTTTTTAAAATAACATTTGTATAATAAGTAGCCTTAAGTGGCAGAGAAAGTGTTTCCTTCTAGAGCATGGAGGGATGCTTACTGCTTATTATAAAAGATTCTGGTTCCCTAAGCTCGGAGTTTTCTCTCATGTAATGCAATCTGCTGTGTGTGTGGGTGTCATGTGACCCTCTTTATAACACCCTATTGGAATAATTGGAGTCTTAGGAACCAGTTCAAGAAATTACTGATACTCTGACTACTGCTGTTGCTATATGGAATAAAGTCTTTGTCTTTGACCCAGTAGTTTTCTGTCCTCTGCTCTATAAAACTGTAATAGGCTAACTTGTTAGCTTGTAAGTGGGGTAAAATCTTAGACTCTTTATACTTACTGACAGGAATGTCCTTTAAAAGACACATAAAAATGATGGCCCTTTCTTTTTCCTTTGTCCTCAATCGTTAAGTGGATGTGGTGGGCTTAGGGATAACATAGCCTGAAGTGTGGCGTATGGATCAGATGGCAGGAGACCTGTTCATCTATGGCCTGCGTCGGATGGCAGGAGACCCAGTTCTAAATATAGAAGCTGGTGTGAGTCACAGGGAATGATTGCTATTTCTCAGAAGGTAAGAGATTGTCTCCTTATGACAATTTTAGGCACCTAGAGACAGAAAAGACACTGGATCTGATTTGAACTCTATCTCTTTGAGCTCAGATTCCCCCCAAAAAACATCATTTAAATTTACCTAGAGAGCACACACGCGTGTGCAGTGTAGTAAAGCTCATGTGCAGTGACCGATTACCTTTGGAGACACAGCAGATGACCATAAGCCTCATCCGGGTAAGAACAGCTTAATTTAGCCATCATACCCAGGCTTTACCAGCCCAGGACCCCAAAGCCTACACTATTCTGATTGGTAAGATAGCAGCACTTCTTCATATCTGCCCTCCTAGTACGGATACAACTTTAGGAAATGGTCCTACTAGACTAGACAGAAATTTGACTCAAAATGGTTGAGGCTATGCCAACCTGAATAGAAGTGCCAGCACATGGCTTCTGTGTTATCTGTTATCTCACTGCTTTGAGAAGCATAAAGCCTCATCCAAAACAATGATGTGAGGGAAAGCTTACAAAGAACACTGTGGAATGGCCCTTTTCATATATGAGAAAATATTTGAAAACACATACAATACATTAATACTACGAAAAAAGAAAAAGTTTATGAAAAACAATGAAAATCAGTTCATAGGTAGGGGGAAGGAATATTTCAAATGATTTACACAGTTCAGAGCTATTCAAACTGCTGAATATTTCTAGCACTTTCGTGACCCCTGGCTTTCTCATTCACCAATTTTCTTCTTCCGCTTTCATTTAGCCAAACATCAGTGGTGTATTTTATTGTAAAAGGTATGGCAAATAAGACAGGCATGATTAAAAGAGAATGCTCTCATCAGGGTATGAATGTGCCAGTTAATTCTTAAAGACACTGTGCACAGTTTTTTGTGAATTCTGGAAGCATCTGTGAAACTTTATATTAACAAGCCATTACATGTTAATAATACCTATCTCAGAGAGCTCCTGTAAAGATAAAGTAAGCTAATGTTTGCAAATTTCTTGGCACAGACAGCCTGGCACACAGTAAGTGCTTAATATATATTGACTATTATAATAGGGAGGGAGCAGTTAAAAACATGAGTGTTTTGCACTTTAGGAGCTTCCAGAAGGAAGCCAAATTTTCCTGTGTAATTTGGAAAGCATAAAATAGAGGTCAGATGTGAAACTGGTTCCTAGGAGATGATGGAGAAAGACCTGGAGGACTTTAACCACTGTTAAACTGGGTCAGATCAGGATAGACCCCAACAAAGCTGTGCTGTGAAATCATCTATGTCTCACAGAGGGACATTGGGATCCATCTACAAGGTGAACCACCATCACCGTGAAGTCAAGGATGAGGACACCAGTATAGCCCTCCCCCAGGGGCAAGGATATTCCATTAGCCTGTATCCCAAAGCTCCAGGGTTTATGCAGGATCCAGGTGAACTGCAAAGCACCAGGTCCCTACAAATGATAAAGGCAGGGACAGCTGGGAATGTGCCCTGGGTATTGTCACACAGCTTTACTTTCTAAATGTGATTCTGTCTCCCGAAGCCCTGTATGAGCCACGGCTCCCGCACCCTCAGCTCTGAACATCTTTCAGAAGGTGGGGCTCCATGAGCTGCTGGAGGTTCCACAGGTGCCACCATTGCCCCTGGTAGCACTTGATGGGGCTTCACATCCAGATGTCTCGGCTCCTCTTACACAAATGTGAGGACAGCATTCATTTCCTGTCCAGTTGGAGACCCCCTATTATTCATCTGCTGTTGGAGAGAAGAGGAGGTGTTGAGATTATTGTGTGTTCCTTATACCTTAAAAAGAGAATAACTTTTTCTTTCCCTCAAAACACATGGAATTGGAAACCTAGAAGCTCAGCGAGGTCAATTAATAGGACTGGATACAGGCTCTGATTTCTGGTTGGGAGAGGACAACCCGGGGAAAGAGAGTTATTATGTGTTTGTTACAGGAACAGAGAAATTGTCTTTGGTTTTAGTCTTAACTACCAAGAGGCCCACAAGAAGCAATGGGTTGCCATTAGGAGACTAATAAAGGTAGGTGTTGTATAAATGATTGATGCCAGTTAAGATAAATATTGTATCAATTGGTGTGGAGCATGAAGATGTTTCTGAAATTCCAGTTTGGTGGGCCATTTTTAGAGTGCTCATTTTAAGGAAAGGTAGAATAATCTGTGTTATTGGTGAGACCCAATGACCTTAAGGTCCTTGTGATTTCCCCATAGTCCCGGTTGTGCAGTATCTTTTTTGATTAAGCCAAGAAAACATGTAACTCAGCTTATAAAGAATATAAGATAATTAAAAATAAAATAATGCTGCATTAAATATGTCTTTCTAGATAAATGAAACGAGGGCTTTACACAGGAAGTAGGAAAGAAGTTGCAGACCAGGCATGGAGGCTAATGCCTGTAGTCCCAGAGCTTTGGGAGGCCAAAGCGGGCAGATCATTTGAGGTCAGGAGTTCAAGACCAAAGTGGCCAACATGGTGAAACCCCATCTCTACTAAAAATACAAAAATTAGCTGGGTGTGGTGGCACGCACCTGTAATACCAGCTACTTGCACAGCTGAGGCAAGAGAATCGCTTGAACTCGGAAGACAGAGGTTGCAGTGAGCCAAGATTGCACCACTGCATTCCAGCCAGAGTGAGCCTCCGTCTCAAAAAAAAAAGAAACAAAGATGCTAAGCCATATTATATTTTCATATACATAGTATTAAACATAGTAGTAATATTATGGTATGTTTTAAAAACAGCAGGCAATGCAATATGGAAAGACTGAATGCAGGAAGACTTGAGTGTATAATAGGGTAAATGCAGTTCAAGAACTCTTCAGATTGCTGGACTGGTATGAGGCCTGGCCCAGGTCACTTTCAGCTGTCTAACATGTGTTCCTTGCTGGTGGCACCCACCCAACATGAAAATGAGCTTTCTGATTAAGTCATCCCATAAGCCTGTGAGCCAGGCTCTGTGGAGTGGGTCAGATGAATGACTTCTAGCTTCCTAAGTGGTTTCTATGTGACAGTTGTGCTCGTGGTAGGGGTAAGGGTTTCAGAGAAGCACCCCACCATGATTTGAGGCAATTATACAGCCTGGCTAATGGCTGAACCACACCAGCACCTGCCAGATGGTGCTGGCAGGAAGCAGGCAGGCCCTGTTTCAGCACTGCCTGATGCGGAAGCTCGGAGTTAGGGCAATACACTGCAATTGGCTCTTATGGCCCTTTGCACCTGTTAGTGAAGAGGCCAGACTATTTGTGTCATTCATGCACAGAGGATTTCTTTCTTTCTAACCTTTGGAGTTAGTGTTATTCTCATCTTGCACTTGGAGAGAAAGAACATCAGTTCTCATTTCTGCACAAAAAGAAAAAACAATAGGCAAGGAAAGTAATGAAATTCTTTTCTGTGAAGGTGCTTCATGAACACAGTGAAATAAAGCAGACAGATAAGATAATATGATTTGGTTATTCGTCCTGGAATCTAGAGCCTGAGATGAAATTGAGGGTTTTCTGCCACAGGGCATCCACGTGGTTCCTGTGGGGGCCGTAGGGACGAGACACTCACTGTAACTAAACACCTTAGAAGATGAGAGTTGTGTCAGTGGTCTCCATGGGTTTATGATGTTCACCTTCCTTCCTATGCATTCCCCCAAGTCAAGCTGGTAGCCAAGCTTGGAGAGACATTGAAGATGTCTGGGAAATGCTTCTCCACGTGGTAGCTTCTGTACTTCTGCCTAGAGTGAAGGAATTTGCACGAAGGGAGTCTGTAGTTATGCTTCTAATGAGGCAAAGGAGAATAAAAAGATAATCCAAAAGGCTTCGTGGTGAAAGTACATGACCCAGTGGAGGAAGAAAAGGGGAAAATCTAGCCAACAAAGCAGAACACTTTTTACGCTGTTAGTCAAAATGAGCCAGGGAAAGCAGCTCAGCACCTTGTTTTCCAAAGGAGATGGAGAAGGACCAAATGCAGAGACCTGAGAAGAAATGACCCCAGAAAAGGGTGAAACTGCACATCTACAGGTCATGCCTTATATAAAGTGTGTCCTATAGATCTTCAGGGAGTACATGTGGAAGAAAAAGGATGCTCAAGACTTATAGTAATAAGGACTTGTCTGCTGTTCCCATACTGTAGAAAGATTATGGACTTTGAATCCACAGGACTGGGTTCAAATTCTAGTTTGAATTCTTGCTGTGTGGTCTTGGATGAGTTATCTGGCCTCTCTAAATCTGTTTCCTCCTTGTATAAAGGAGACAAGTGAGAGATTCAAAACAAAGGTAGGCACAAAACTTCTCAGGGAATGTCTCTTTCTTTCATGTTCCCTATTTCAGCCTTGGAAAAAATACACACATCAAACACACATACACACACACCCCACATCACTGTAGTTGAGGAGTCCTTCTGTAGGGGAGGTGGTGGATGCATCAAGGGGCCAATCATGGGTGATGCACTCTTGGAGCATGAATCCAGGGTATGAGATTTTGCAAACCCAATCTAAGACTGCCAACCGCTTGTGTTAGCCTAGGGTCCCCCAAAAGCTGAGCCAGAGTCTACTTATGCACAAGCCTTAGTCTCCGGCTCAGCATTTGGGGTCTTGTGCATAAGTAGCTTGTTTGGAAATGTGATCCTCAGGAGCAGAAATACAGAAAGGGGGAGTGGAAGCAAGTGAGGGGAGGAGCCAACACAACCCTGCATCGTTGCATTGGCTCTTTGATCCCTGTGGACTGGTGAAAGGGTTTATGAAGTGTTTCAAAACTGTCCGCCAGGGGATGAAATGGAGTGCTTTTATCCAGTGACTCCAGATCTTCATTGGTCTAGACTGGCCCTCATAAGACTAACTCCCCTGCACTGCTGGGTTGTGCTTGAGTGCAGAGTGGATTTCTAGAACTATTAACCAAAGATTAGAGATGCCTAGGGCAGGAAGCAAGAGATCCCTATGAGGGTCAAGGTGAGGCCACTGTCCTAGAGCACCTGTGCCAAGCTGCTCAAAGCCTCCAGGAAAACAGGTGTCTACAGCTGTGGCTGAAATAAGAGGAGCAACCAAGAGGATTTTGAAGTGGTGCACACGAGTGGTCCAATACAACAACTCTAATGGGGACGTCCTGTCTTTTTGCCTGGAAAGAAGATGCTAAAATAAAGAATTCCCTGGAGTGTCTTTGGCCTTTCAAGTCTATGATTCATGGAGATAAAACCAAAATTTGCTAAAAATCTGTTGATTAATAAAATATAAATAGAAACAGCAATAACATTTGCTAATGTTATTCTCCAAATGATACCTTTCAGCTGTAGACAATGTATGGAGCAAAATAGAGCTATACTATCTACTTACTGGACAACAGACCTAACTTAGGCGGTGGTGATATATGCTGAAAACAAAGAGAACAGTGCTTGGGCTTGAGGAAAATCTAGTGGAAAGTCGAGTTTATTGATCCTTAGGAGCACAACTTTTACCTGGGTCTTAGTGGGTTTTATAATGATTAGGAAATCTTATTAAAGAAAAAACTTTGGAAGGGGTGCTGGGTGCTTTTGGAACAAAGGAGAGGACATAGGGAATATTTCCGAGTCAGCTTGGACCCAGACAAAATTATAAAGTGGATTAAGTTTGTTTTTAGCCCCTTTCTGTCCACCAGTTCTCCTCATGTCCCCACATTCACTTCCCCTCCATTAGTGTCCCCCTTTAGGAACCTAGTACCTAGTACCATACTGGCCTGCTTAGATGCCTCTATGCAATCAACCAGTTGATTTTTATTGATACTTCCAATGTACCTAGAACCTTGCTAGGAATTGAATACAAGAACACCCCACATCATAAACCTTCCCCAAATGGCCTATCCTCCGGTCTCAAGTCCTGCCCATGATGGTAGATAACTTAAAAGGCTAATTTATATACATTGTGCCCAACACCTGTTTATGCACCAGTCCAGAGCCTTGGTCTCCCCATCTCTTGTTCCAGCTCTGTGTGGGCCCCAACCAATTTCACACCAGTACCCCTCTCATCTCCCACCTAACACTCCCATGTTGACATCACTGTAGACTCCACTAATGCTCACGCTCTGGAATGCACAATCCAGAGGTGCAAGGGGGTGAATCAGACCAAGCACATCCTGGAAGTAAGTTCTTCTCCCTTTCCCCACTCCATTGCAGGGCTGGTTCTGAGCTGCCATTTATCCACCTTCTTGGGAGTGTGGTCTGTGGATTGAGCAATCAGTCACACTCGGCAGCTCACTACTCCTCCATATCTGCTCTCCATCCTTTCCAGCATCTCTTCCCTTGTACGTCATTCCTCCCTAAGAGTATAGACCCCGATAAAATAACAACCCATTCATTTTTTTCAATAAATATTCATTAGGTATTTACTGTGGGCCAGGCACTGACTCTGGCACTGTGAGTACAGAGATGAACTTTTATATTCAATGACTTATCTGATATTAGATGTTTTCTCAGAATCCATATTGTTTAATGCCCTTTCTTGGACGTCAGGAAATCCTGACCATGTGGTGGAGGGCTCAGCTTGCCTGAATGGGTTAAGGATTAGAAATGGTTTGAGAAACGGAATAGGAAGCAAAACTAGACAAAACCACTCAGGACCAGGTTCTGAAAGCAAAGATATCAGGCACTCTTCCCTCATGGAAATTGTCTGAGCCTCCAGACAATTAAGAGGTTTATTTTTCAAAAAGCTTTTTTTAAAATTCAAATTTTATTTTAAGTTCTGCGGTACATGTGCAGGATGTGAAGGTTTGTTACATAGGTAAGTGTGTGCCATAGTGGTTTGCTGCACCTGTCAACCCATCACCTTGGTATTGAGCCCTGCATGCATTAGCTATTCATCCTGATCCTCTCTCTCCCTCCACCCGCCAACAGGCCCCAGTGTGTGTTGTTCCCCTCCCTGTGTCCATGTGTTCTCATTGTTCAGCTCCCACTTATAAGTGAGAACATGTGGTGTTTGGTTTTCTGTTCCTGCATTAGTTTACTGAGGATAATGGCTTCCAGCTCCATCCATGTCCCTGCAAAGGACATTATCTCATTCCTTTTTATGGCTGCATAGTATTCCATTGTGTATATGTACCACATTTTCTTTATCCGGTCTATCACTGATGGACATTTGGGTTGATTCCATCTCCTTGCTATTGTGAATAGTGCTGCAACGAACATACACATGCATGTATCTTTATGATAGAATGATTTCTATTTCTTTGGGTATATACCCAATGATAGGATTGCTGGGTCAAATGGTATTTCTGGTTCTAGGTCTTTGAGGAACCACCACACTGTCTTGCACAATGGTTGAACTAATTTACATTCCCATCAATAGTGTCAGAGCATTCCTGTTTCTCCACAGCCTCGCCAGCATCTGTTGTTACTTGACTTTGATTTTTAAAAAGGCTTGTTAACCAATTATTCAACAGTTCATTTAGCAAATTTGTATGGATTTAAGTGGTACTTCAAAAAGCTCACAATTTATGGAGTAAAAGAATCAACACTCATTTTAGGAAGTGATGAGTATACTTATAAAAGTACATATGAGTTCTTTAGAAGAGGGTTAACAAAGACATTTTCCTCTACAGAAACTCTGTCCAACAGAACTTTCTGTGATGATGAAAATGTTCCATTCTGTGTTGTCCCAACACAGTAGCCACTAGCCAGCCCCATGTGGCTGTTGGGCACTCAAATTGTGGACAGTGTGACTGAGGAACTGGGTTTTTAATATTCATTAATCTTAATTTGAATGTAAGTAGCCACATTTGACTAATGGCTGCTGTTTTTGACAGTGCAGTTCTAATGGTTGACATTTTAGTGGAGTCTCCAGGAATAAGTAGGTGTTATCCAGGCCACAAGGAAGATAGGAACCAAGTAGAAAGTGGAGAAAGCAGACTGGGTCGAGAAAACAACAGTGAACATGGACATCAGAGTGCTTGTTTGTTAGGCTTGTGACAGAGTGAACAACAAGAGAGAAGGCTAGAAATGTACGCAGAGGCTGTGTCATGATAGGCCTTGTGATTTTAACTGTCACCATTTACTAAGGGTCCACTAAGCTCCTGTCACATCGCTATGCTCATTCCATATTTATCTCAACAGCCCTGGAGGTAGGTAAATTAGCCCCATTTTACAGGTGAGGAAACTAAGGCACACAGAGCTTGTTGAACATAACCAATGCAACACAGCTTGTAGGTGACAGCACCAGGATTTAAACTAGGCTCTGACTCAACGGCCTATCCTCTTTTTACTTTATCACTTTCCCCGACTTGGGCCTGTCACATGGGAAATTTGGGCTTCATGTCCTTATAGGCAAAACTGTTCTGAACTGGGGTCTTTCCCTAGAAAAGAATGTATGGTGTAAAAACAAGGAGGAAAAGGAGTTGAGGGGGCTGGTCAGAAAAATGAAGGGTGGCCCATGGGACCTAAGCTGGAAAGAGAAGGAAGTGAAGAATAGAATTTTTGGAGAGTGGGAATAATGTGGAGCTGAAGGACCGGGGGCAGGAGGAATAATTAAGAGAAAGCACCACACGCAAGGCTGTTGTGGTCAGAGGGAATTATTGCCATTTTAGCGGGCTTTCAGCCAAAGGACAACCTGGAGCATGTTTCGGCCCTGAAGCTGAGGGTGTTAATTGCTGAAGGAAACTGGCAGAATTCCCATCATAGCACACAAACAACCACCTCCTCCAGCAGGCAGAGACCCAGACTCCTTCTCTGTGTGAGAAAATGGACTTCTTCAGAAACTGAGTCTGAGCTTGTTTTCTTTTATAAATCTCTACTTTTGGTGGCTTATTTTTGCTTAGGAAGATAGAGATCAGTAGCATTGAGTTTGAAAAGTGTTCATAATCCTCAGCATGCCAGGTGAAGTGGAGATAAGGAGGAGGCAGTGTGGCACGTGGAGAAGAGAAGGATGTGAACACTGTCATCTGAGACGCTTGATGAAACTGATCCTCTCTGCCTGACTTAGGTTTAATAGCTCACATACCTGTGAATGTGAAGTTAAAAGCAATTTTGATTTGAAATCAAGGTTATGTAGAAATGAGTCTTAATATATCATAAAAATCATTTCAAGAAATCCTGAAAATTGTCATGAACCCTTATTAAGGAAATTGATTTGCAGATGATGATAGAAATAATTTTTTCATGAAAATGACAAATGTAGCTTTTCATTGACATTATTTATTTTCATTAGAGTAGGCTGCTGTCTACACTTCTCCTAAAACCACTCTTTCAATAATACATTTAGATTCATATGCTAATATATCTGCCATTTCTCTCAGTATCGCTTAATAGTCTGTGTTTAGAAACAGGTATATTGAATTTATACTGGGACTAGAGTATTATATTTGAAAGCACTTACCAGGGGCAAAGGCTATGAGTGTATCCTCTGAAAGGTGTCTTGATTTGGAAAGCACAGGATGTTCCAGTTAACTTTCTTATTTATAGTTTTTTGAAGTATAATTTATATACCACAAGATCTACCCATCTTAAGTGTAGTTTGGTGAGTTTAAGTGCATTTTTAACAGCAAACTTCACCCCAGTCTAGCTACAGAACATGGCCGTCGACTGACAAAGTTCCCTCCTGCCTGTTTATAGTCAGTCTCCTCTCCTACCCCAGGCCCCAGCAGCCACTCATCTGTTCTCTGATTCTATAGTTTTGCCTTTCTTTCTTTCTTTTCCTTCCTTCCTTCCTTCCTTCTTTCCTTCCTTCCTTCCCTCTTCTCTTCTCCTTTCTTTCTTTCTTTCTCTTTCTTTCCTTCCTTCCTTCCTCTTTCTTTCTTTCTTTCTTTCTGTCTTTCTTTCTTTCTTTCTTTCTTTCTTTCTTTCTTTCTTTTTCTTTCTTTCTCTCTGTCTCTCCCTCCCTCCCTTTCTTTCCTTTCTTTCTTCCTTCCTTCCTTTTCTTTTTCTTTTTTTTTTTTTTTTTGACAGAGTCTTGCTTTGTCGCCCTGGCTGAAGTTCAGTGCTTGGCTCACTGCAACCTCCAACTCCCGGGTTCAAGTGATTCTTGTGCCTTAGCCACCGGAGTAACTGGGATTACAGGCGTGCACTACCATGCCTGGCTATACTTTAAGAGACTGGGTTTTGCCGTGTTGGCCAGGCTGGTCTTAAACTCCTGATCTCAAGTAATCTGCCCACCTTGGCCTCCCAAGGTGCTGAGATTACAGGTGTGAAACACCATGCTGGCTATACTTTTGCATTTCTAAAGATTTCATATAAGTAGAATCATAGATGGTCTTTTGTGTCTGGCTCCTTTTACTCAGCATAGTTTTGAGGTTTCATCCATGCCACATGCTGTTGCATATATCAGTAGTTCATTCTTTGTTATTGCTGAACACTTTTCCATTATATGAATATACCACATTTTGCTTATTCTTTCATCAGTTAACGGGCATTGGATCTGTTTCCAATTTTTCATTATTATAAATAATGCTGCTATGTACATTTGCATACAAGTCTTTGTGTGGTTATATGTTTTCATTACTCTTAGGTAAAAGAGTAGAATTGCTGGATTGTATGGTAAGTGAGTGTTTAACTTTTAAGAAATTGCCAGGTTGGGCATGGTGGCTTATGCCTTTAATCCAAGCACTTGGGAGGTCCAGGTGGGTGGATTACTTAAGGTCAGGAATTCGAGACCAGTCTGGGTAATATAGTGAAACCTGGTCTCTACAAGCAATAAAAAAACTAGGTGGATATGGTAGAACATCTGCCTGTGGTCTCAGCTACTTTGGGAAACTGAGGTGGGAGGATGGTTTGAGCCCAGGAGACAGAGGTTGCAGTTAGCTGAGATCATACTGTTGCACTCCAGCCTGAGCAACAGAGCTAGCCCCTGTCTCAAAAAAAAAAAAAAGCAAAATTGTTTTTTCAGAATGGCTATATGTTTTTATGTTTCCATAGCAATATGTGAGGATTTCAGGTTCTCCACAGCTTCACCAACACTGGACATCATCAGCCTTTTTGAATACAGCCATTCAAGTGGGTGTGTGGTAGTATCGCATTGTGGTTTTAATTTGCATTTCCTTAATGATAAATGATATTGAGCATCTTTTCATGTGCTTGTTAGATATTTGGATATCTTCTTTGGAGAAATCTCTAATGAAATTTTTGTCCATCTTTTTATTGAGTTGTTTTGTCTTCTTAGTTTTGAGTTGTAAGAGTTTTTCTACATGTTGTAGATACAAGTCCTTTATTAGATATATGATTTGTAAATAGTCTTTGGCTTGTCTTTGCATTTTCTTGTTGGTTTCTTTTGAAGAGCAACTGTTTTTAATTTTGATGATGTTAAGTTTATCAGTTTTTTTCTTTTGGTGTCATAGCTAAGAAATTTACCTAACTAAGGTTGCAAGATATTCTCTGATGTTTTATGCCAAGGATGGAAAAACTATTGACTTTTATTCTTTAGAACAATGATTAACAATCGCCTGGACGCCACAGCCAGGGATTTGGCAGTCTCTGGTAGCTTTGTGGTTTTGTGGTTGGGGTAGTGATAGGAGCAGGAGGCCGAGTATATTGTTGTCATTGTAAATAATTGTAACTTGGCCCCAGCAGCCTTCTGTCATTCCTGCTACTGAGCACAGTACTCAGAAAAACTCCCCCCTGCCTATTTGCCATCAGTCTCCTCTCTGACCACTCCCAGTCTCAGGCATCCATCGATCTGTACATAATTGATTTTCAGGTGATTGAGTTACATTTAATTGAATCCTCTAAAATTCCCTGCACATTTCACTCTGTGCGTGTGAAGATGGCACCCTTGATAATCCTTTTGAAAGAAAAGTTCTTTAACTCACTTACCCAGCTTAGCACTTTGAAACTCATCTGATATTAGCATAAAAACAAAACTCAGTAACAGCATTTATGTCCCCTTACAACGGGCACCAACTTTACGTTTCTGCCTCATCACCCTCACTTAGTATCCTTCATCCCCTTCTGGGCACTTGCCAGAAACACACTATACGCTTGGACTTTACTCATGGCTTCCCTCTTCTCTCCCTGGAGTATTATTGTTACTCTTCCAGGGCAAGGTAGAGCTCAGGTTTCACCGCCCAGAGTCTTTCCTCTTCCCTCTTGAACACAATTGGATACGTCTTACTTTCTGCTCCCGTAGGGCCTAGATCCAGCTCCTGGTGGAGCATTTACCACACTGTTTTGCATTTAGTTATATTCTCATACAGCTCACTGCCCGCTCCCAAGCCGAGCTTTGAGCACTTCAAGGGTGTGAATTATGTTGAATTCATATTTGAATCCCCCCTAGCATCTAAAACTTCATGGGTATCCAATAAATGTTGTTAATAAAATGTTTGAAGCCAGTCCTACAAAGAACTCTAAGTGCCTTAGACGCTGAGATAATGCTGCAGCTTTAAAGCTTCTAAGTAAAAATGACAACTCTTCCCTTTAAGTTCTGTCATTTCAGATATGTCCTGGTCTGAAAGTCTGCTCAGACATTCCTGCCTCTGCAGAGTAGCCTGCACTTTCTTCTCAATTTTGTAGGCTTGCCTTCCACTTAAAATATTCAGCATCCAATGTAGAGATTATTGTCACTTGCTTCCCCATCTTGAGCAAAATTTTCGCAGAAATGTATAGAGAACAGCTCGTCTCCATCCATACCCTTGCTCTCAGTTCAAACCAAAGTACATCTTTCAAACATGACCGTTTTCCTGCATCTTGCTTGGTAGCTTGTCTGATAGCTTAGTCCAATTTACCAAATCTATCCAGGAGAACTAGGTGTCTTGATCTAGTTAAATGGACAGAGAAAACACTGAGATTTATCTATCTCCTATTCTTATAACCAACTTTGATAAAAATCAGAAGTTAAAACCAAGCTCCTGCTGAGTATTAACAGGCCTTCTACAGCTATTTCTGGAAGGGTATTTTTTTAACTTTTATTTTAGGTTTGGGAGTACATGTGAATAGAATGGAATACATTTAGATCTTCCAAAAAATAAAAACTGTTTTCTCTGCAAGGCTTGTGAGAGGAGTTGGAGAGCAACAATTAGTGTTTTATACTCTAGCAAGGGCCTACAATAGTCTTATTTAAAGTTCTCAAAGGAGACAGAAACCTGAATTTGGAAAGCCTTCCTCAGACAGACTAACTGGACATTTTTAAGAAGCTGCTCAGTGAGGTGCGTTCAACTTTGGCAGGCAAGAAGCCACCCAACTTTGCCTGCTTAATCCTCAGCCAGCTGACCACACAGGAGTAGGACCTTTAGCCATTTCTTCTGCCCGTTCCTGAGCAACACCCACACCCAATACCTCATAAAAACTATATGCAGTTATTCTTTCCAGCTCTAACGATATCTGTAGATTCTATCTCCCACATCCCTTGGTCTCAAATCTTATTCTTAGGCGTCTCCCTGGTACTCTTTCTGCTGCCACCTCCCTGAATTTCATTCTTTACCCAATCCTTTCATTTGTAAATTCTGTTGGATGCTCTGCCAGGCTTTTGTTTTCTGTTTTCTGGTTTGTTTTTATTTTTTTTTAAACAGTCTTGCACTGTCACCCAGGCTGGAGTGTAGTGATGCGATCATAGATCACTTCTGCCAGGCTTTTGAATCACCTTCTCCCCAAAATGTTGCCTCTCATATTATCCAACTTGGCCTCACTAGACACAGGTGCAGCAAGTGATGCCACCCAGGAACCACTGCTCAACTTCAGCTGAGAGCCCCGAGCCCACTCCTCTCTGAGAGGGGACTGGGCAGACTTGCATGGCCTGTTCACCTCATTCTTCCCTTGGTTGAGACAGCACCATGTGGCTGGCACTTGCTTCCCCATTCCTGCTTGTGCCTAGACCCAACAACCAGCAGCCTCGAAGGATCTAATTTTTAGCTGTCTTCCCATTTCTGGTCTTGGTTTTTCCCTCTATGCTGGCATCTCAGTGACCATCATTATTGGTGGCTGGTTTATTTGACTCTTTTCTATTATAGCAGATTTGGCTCTCATAATTCAGTGTTAAGTCTAGGAAGGCAGACCTTAGAGACCTTCAAAGCATAAGCCCTTACAGGGGATCTTCTAGTAAAGTTTTCTTGAAATCTTTGTGATTCCCTTAATATATTTAAAGAAATTAATTTTTGTAAGTATTTTTAGCCCAGTTTATTTGTGAACTACCACAATTTCTGAATAAAAGTGATAAGAATAAACACAACATAACTTGGAAATATATTACTTCCACAACATTTCTTCTTTTCTTGCTTTTTCTTTGTCCTCATTCTCTTTTATGGCTAAATAGTACTCCATTATATATAAGTACTACATTTTCTTTATCCATTTATGGGTTGATGGACACGTAGATGGCTTCCAAATTTTGGCTATTGTGAATAGTGCTGCAACAAACATGGGAGTGCAGATTTCTCCTTAATATACTGATTTCCCTTTTTTTGGGTATATACCGAGCAGTGGAATTGTGGATTGTATGGTCGCTCTATTTCTACCTAAACTGCTCTTTGAATTGACATTTCTTTCAAATCATCACAATGGAATATATTCTTTCTATGGAGTCCATTTAAATCATCGCAATGGAATATATTCTTTCTATGGAGTCCATTTAAGTGGTGGTGAAAAGAGAGTGTGGTTTTATAGAAAAAGTGGTTCCTGAGAAGTCACAGACAGCAGAATTGAGCAGGAGTACACAATGAGACAGCAGAATATTCCAAAGCTCTTAAATTGTTGGGTTGATTAAATCTCACAGTACAGAGAACATTGTTTCTAACATTCATGCTTTTGTGTACTTACCTTTCACAGAGGACGTGGTCTCCTGAGGAGTTAATATTTAACTTCCAAGAAACTGATTTATATTCTAAATGCTTGGGAGAGGGATGCTCTTTGGAGTAAACCTGATAAATTTTCTTGCAAACAAATGGCCACTCGTTGATTATTTTTTTTTTATAAAGGCAGATATTCACATAGCTTGTATAAAGAAAATTAAATGCACCAGGAGTTAAATATTTCATGCATTACTCTGCTGTTTTGCTGGTAAGTTCTTTATAATACAACATGCATATCAGCAAGTGACTGAGATTTGTTCTTTATATGAAACAGCCTCTGGCTGGAATGAAGAATTTTCAGCTATTTGATTTGTGATAATATACCTTCCCCTGCACTGATAGCAAGTGGAAAATACAATTCTTCATGTCATGTCCATCTCTATTTCTCATTTTCATGGTTCCGTTATGATTACAGAGAGCCTGGATACATTGGAAAAATATATTTTGAAATGTGGCTAGGAAGGTTATAGTAATCTGTGACATGTTGGGAGTGATGCCCTTTGGGTTTGGTAAATCTGAGCCTTTTGCCTTCCCAATCCACATGCTCAGGCCCTTGTTTGGGGGAAGCACAAGCTATAGAAAAGAATGATTCATAGATGCAGCTGGGAGGAAGACAGAGGAGGTAGCTTCAACTAGCTAGCACCCACACAGCCCATCATCATCATCATCATCATCATCCTCATCATCCTGCTCCCTGACTAATCGCCAAGATGAAACAATAAGATGGCCATCCTCTAGGATGTCCTTTCTGAAACTCTTTTCAGAAAAAGCACTTCAGATTGATTGTGAATAGGCCATGCTCCCCGTGGCAGAAATACTAGTGTTCACTAAATATTCCACCCACACCCCAGCATTTCCCAGACTCTCTGGTGATTGGAGTCATTGACTACTTCTGCTCAATGGGTTGTGAGCGAAAGATCAAGTGTGTGCATCACTTCTGGTTGGAGGAAGGTAAGAGCAAGAGAGCATGGGGACTTTGGAAGACATTTGTTGAGTCGGCAGCATCACAAATTGGTGGCATCTCTGTCAGCCTCGAGCAGAGGTGCCTGCACACCCACACTGGACAATAGAACAGGCCAAGTATCAATTGTATTATGTTAAGCACTGAGACTTCTAGGTCAATTTCTTACTGGAGTAGAACGTGAATAGTACCCCATCGACTTCTACCATGAGGTTAATTCTCTCTCCTGCTCTCTCTTCTCCCTGCACTACTACCCTTCACACTCATTAGGAAAGGAGTACACATTGAGATTTTGACCTGTGCACCGCGTCCCTACCCTGACTGGTTCATACCATTCAGCAAGCATAGCAGGGTTTATCTTTGAAATGTGACACAATATTTTTCAAAGCGACTAGCCTGCCTGGCATTTCAAAATGCTATTTTTTACTATTAAATGGCTGCCATTTTGCCATGTGTTGCTTTATTGACAAGTGGATAAGGTATAGCATGTTTAGAATATTTAATATCCTGAAGGGCCTTTTTTTGCTGAAGTTTTTAATAAACTATTTCCAATCCTTACATCTTCTCAGTGCTATTTGTAGAAATCTCAGTTTACAGGAAGATAAATAGAGCTAGAGCTTGTTTCAGTGACTCTACAAATGTTTCTGAATATGTTGCTCTGAAGACCCATATTCAGAATTAAATTTTCATTTCTCAGACTTCACTTTTAGAGCAGTTTCCTACTTTCCATTTTTGTTTTTAAATGGAACTTTGTTTCTGTTTTCTAATCTGAAGGGAATCAGCTGAGAAGTGGACTTTGTGAGGAAGGAAGAGGCCTGTCCCTGTGGTTTGGCCTGCCCCTCTCTCCTCCCTGCTTTCTCCAGATTACCTGTTTTGTGGGAGAGTGAGAAGAATAGAAGCTGGGGCTGAGCTCAGCCAGAGTTCTAGTATGATTCACGGAGATGGGAAAGTAGGAGGGGTAGACTAACAATATTGGACTCTCATCCTGTTCTCTACCTTAATCTTTGCTATTCTGCATTAGAAATAAATTAATATAATGCCTAAGACAATAAATTAGGCATAATTTACAATTATGCTAAAATAATATTTTAGCATAAACAAATTTATGCTAAAATAATGGTCAGTGTTAACCACCTTCTATTTATTCTGACTATAAGGTAAGTTAAGTATGTGCCCTTTGGCTGCACCAACATATATAAAGAGAAGTATCTAGAAAAACCAAAAAGGATAGATTAGTTTTGAAGAGAAGTCTACGTCGCCACACTATTTACTAATTTAGGTTCGGCCATGACCTTGTAATGAGACCTGCACATTTGGATCATCAGTCCTCCTAAATGTGCATGTTAGTATGTTTCTGGTTGCAAGAAACAGTCAATCTCAGTTTATCTTAATTCATTATTGCAGATATCTATGGCTGTATAATAAATCATTCCTAAATTTTGTGACTTAAAACAACAACAATTTATTTTTTCTTATAATCCTGAGGGTTGGCAGGATGGTTCTTCTGTTGCATGTCATTTAAAAAGTCACTGGCTCAGCTATTTTTAGCTGGGAGCTCAGCTGGGGCCAGAGAGTCCAGGATGGTCTCTCATCTCCCGGGATCTCTTTCCACTGGCTTCTCATCATCAGTAGTATGGCTCATACTTCCCAGAGGGAACATTACGAGAGGATAAGCTGCAATATGCAAATGGTCATCACACCTCTGTTCACATATTGCTTGCTAAAAATCCCACTGGCCAAAGCATGTGACATGGCCAAGCCCACAGCCATTGTGAGAGTTGACTATGCAAGGGCATGGATACTAGGAAGGGTGCTTCCTGGGGCCACCAGTGCGACAGTCTACCTACCATATTAATGAAAATTTGTTGTAGAATACACAAGACTGGAGAAAGACAGGAAGATGTCTCAACCTCAGTCACTAGTGTGGCAAACTTCACAGAGAATTGGAACATTGTTTGGGGTACCAAGAGATTTAGAGGCCTGGTTATTGTAGTGCAAGAGTAGTAGGTGCTTGTTATCACCTATCCAGTGTTCTGGTGATGTCATGGCCACTCAGCTCTTCTCTGTCTCTGTTTCTATTGATCCTCTGCTGCCCACTGGCTTCATTTTGCACTCGATGCCTCATATCTTTTGCTTACTCATGCTTGCTCCTACTGCCTTGCCTCTATTTGACCTTTGGCTTTTGTTCCTGCTCCAAACTGCTGACTCACTCTCTGTCTCACGTTCACCCTCTCTATGAGAAAGGAATTTGTTACCACTTGGTTGGTCACTCTTCAGGGCCTCACAAGCAGCCAAGTCAACTCACAGGCTCTATGTGGCTCCCTGTCTTTGTTCAGACAAAGGCTGAACACCCACCCTAATTCTTTTTGCCTTGGTCAGAATGATGAGGTCAATGCAGAAGAAAAACTGTGAGCATGGCAGGCATTCAGGGTGGAGCAGTCTCCTCCCCACTCTGTTTAGTGAATTGTGATTGGATTGGAAGGTGGGATGAAGAAGGAAATTCCCTTTCGTTTGCAAAGAACTAGTTCGTTCCTCTTTTTCCCCAACCATCTTTCCTTTTCCAATCAGCTCTCTCATCCCAGAAGCCAATCCTGACAACTGTCATCAGGTATCTGGCTGGACAAGCCTGGAAAGTGTGGAACAGGTGCCATCCTCAGTCAGGGTTGCTATTAGTCTCACACACATGAGCTTTTCATTAACCATGCTTCATCGTTTGTCTTAGATCTCGCAGTTACATCATTGCCTCATATTGTTCTATTTTCTTTCTTGTTACTGCTGTGCTAAGTAAAAGAGATGTGAAAAATCCTGTATTCAAATGATCATTTGTGTTGCAAATAACTGGATTTCATTCAAAAAGACCTTGGTATTTTTGATAATCTAATGTCAGTGTCCCATAAGCTTTTTAATAATTTTCTAAATCTAAAATGTCCTTAAATTATTGCTTAATATATTTTTTATGTTTCTTTATGCCTGAACTCTCTCTGGAAGGCTTCACAAAACTTGGTAATAATGACTGCTTCCTAAGGGAGAGAGGGGGTTGCTGGTTGCTTACTTTGCATTCTATGGTCTTTTGTACTTTATGAATATTGTACCATGTGCACACACTGCCTACTTGTAAAATTAGCTTTTTAAAGTACATCTTGTCTACATTGTCTTAAATTGTTATTCCTTTAGAAGGCCAGGGCCCACATGTGGTAGAAGTCCATGGGGTCCTATTCACATGGAATCTGGTGTGAAGAAGCTCCTAAAGTTGTGCCATGGGCAGCACTGTGAAGATCTTCCATAGATATTCAGAAACCATTAGAGGTTTTCTTTTTTTAGCATCAGTAACTAAACTTGGTAATTCTGTTTGCTTATTGACTAATTACAAATTAAGAGGATATAGGAAGGAGGGAAATGCCAGGGACCTCTCTGGGTGTGGCAGTGTGAGATGGCTAAAAGCTCTAGAACCTTCCAGAACTGGAGCTCTAGATCTGGTACTTCACATATCACATGACACTTAAGCAGGTGACACCATCCTACACCTTGAATTCCTTATCAGTAAGTTAAGAAATGTAATAGAAGTTACCTTCTGGAATTGTTGGGAAGATAAGTTAATGCCTGGAGGAGACTCATCGCTGTGCCTGGCACATGGAAAAGGCTCCGTGAATGGTAGCCATTATGATTGGATTATTTTCTTGTCTGTTAAATGGGTAGAAATACCTGTTTTTCTGTTTTCTGGGGTTTTTGTGAATATCAAATAAGATCATTAGTTATAGTGCTCTGAGGAGTAGAGATTTTGAGCTATTATCAGGATGTTGTTCCATTATCTGTTATTTGGGTAAAAACCACGTGTTTATTGTTCACCATTCCTTAGGTACTAGTCCAGGTTCTAGTTACTACATTCCTGGTAGAGGCTCTACTGTGGAAGATTCCTTTAGACTAGGAGGAAATTAGAAACATGGTCCTTAAAGCTTCTCACAGTTTGTCTTGTTTGATCATTATCATCTCTATAGTCCTATTATCCCAGACTACTTTTTTCTGAGGTGCATTAATGATTGTGTAGTGGTGTAGATGTAATTGACTCTGTTGATGTGTTAATTATTAGTCGTCATTGTCCATTTCTCTCTAACCATTCCTCCACAGTCTCAGACTTAAAATCTGCGATTGAAAAGTACAGCATGGCTAGAGATGTGCATTTGTGTACTTCTTCCTTAAGATAAATATTTGAAATATAAAAAGTGACCATCCCCAAGTTGACTGCTGAAAAATGTCTTTCACAGTCAAGATGATGTCATACCCACTTAGTTATGCAGTCACTGAGGCGAGCCACTGATGAGGCATCAGAGCAATAGTTAGTGTGTCAAAGGGCGTCTAGTCACATAAGCATATTTGTTTATCTGCTTGGAGAGTGTAGATCATGTTATGTGTTCAACCAGCATGGAACCCATCCATGCTGGGATGCTGAAAAGCCCAAATAGAGGAGAATGAAATGGCGAGTAATGCATGGCCTTCGAATTCTGGTAGAGAGCTGATTTTTTTAATTAAAATAATTTCCTCCTTCATTTGAGAGAAAAAGAAAGGTTTTATTTTCTTTCTAAAGACAAGACGTCTTAAGTAAGCAACAGGAGAGCTGTTTCTCTCCGGCTTGATGTGAATCATTTGTCAAAACTATAGGGTTTTCTTTTGAAATACATAGTAAGTAATGCAGGGGAATATTTGCTCTGTGATTTAATATGTATTTGAGGCAAAAGAAATAAGGGAACCTTGAATTGCATTTCTTTTCAATGATGAAAAGTTTATCAAAGAAGGGAACTTTCCCCCTTCTGTTTCACAGGTTCCATAGGTAACATACGAAAAGTTGCTTTGAATGGAGTTAAATTAAATGAGATATGAAAAGGCTTTGCTGTTTATCATTACTTTCAGTCCTTTTAGCAATATGTGTGATTTTAAATATAAGGGTGATCTATTTTTCAGAAGACGAATCTACCATTTATCTCATTCAATCGTGCTTTAAAATATGTATGGCAAATATTTTTTGTACATTGTAAGCTATATTGTACTAACATACTTCTTAGCCTTGATTAAAAATCATGCTGCTATTTCAAATTGGGATTTTATTCATCGTAGTATAATTACATTAACAATTTAGTTTTAGTTCATGATTCTCACTTAATGAAGAATGACCATCATTTTTCCAAGGTAAAGTACAAGGCAGATGGACTCCTACTGAGTCAAAGAATTGACGTCAATATCGAGAGTGCAAAGCGGTAGTTTTTCTTTGTGCAGTGTGCAGAGTACATTACTCTCATCGAGAGAAATCTCAGTCTTCTGTAGCTCTATTTGATTTTCAGTTTGATTGAGTGCTGGGGACTTAATGATGTCCTTAGGCATTTGGATTTTCACCTATAAGGGCATACGTTGCAAGAGTGGGTGATTTTCCATGGGCAGGAGCCAGAGGATGGGCTGGACCGTTGCTTCATCCTCCTCTAACAGAACCTACACTAGAGACGATTTGTGGCTAATGGTGCAGTTTAACTTAAAACTTCTGAGGAGAACCCTCATCTTCAGTTATCGTAGTTCATGACCTCCCAGCAGTATGAGGATTTATTAACTCATTTCTCTTTAAGTAAGTGCTTTCAATTTTTCTTAAAAATGCAATTTTTTTCTTTATAAAACACTGTGATTTGATGTGTAATAGTTTACTCCATGTATGCTCTGAAAAAGCATAGAGGTTGATTGATACTTTCTTTTATATGAATTTGTCTAATGATTTTCTCTATATTGGAGGGTGAATAGTTAATACATCCAGGCAAAATACATGAAGAACTTACAACAGAAATTGTATGTAGCTGTTTAAGATCTGACAGGTGTTACAATTTATTAGTACATCTATTGGAAAGTATATTAGTTCTCCAGCCCCTGTCTGGAGAACTTGGCACTTAAGTCCAATAATCTCCATTAGCATGACACAGAAATCAGACAAATAAACCATTTTCCTTTTCAGAGTTTGGCTCTTTTGTTTTATCTCAATATGTATATTATGTAAGATCCGCATGTTTTCAATGCTATTTGTGTACGTTTATTTTTAACTTCCCTAAAGCTTATGTGAATTCAAAATTAGTGTTTCAACCAAAAACTAATGAGAGACCTAATTAAATTTGACTAAATGATCTAGATGTGCTTTGCATACACAGAAAGATAGTCTGGTTTGTATTTGTTCAGAAATGGTTGAGTGAGCTTCTATACCTGTATCTCAATGCTTAATGGATATGAATGTTTGGATATTATAATATGGAAAGACATTTCCTGGCTCTTAAATGAAGCCAAATAATATGGATGTTTTATTCACAAAATAATATTTATGTAAGTATAATGTTTATGTTTAGCATATTCTTTTTTTGTTTGTTTTTTTTTTTTGAGATGGAGTCTTGCTCTGTCACCCAGGCTGGAGTATAGTGGCACAATCTCGGTTCACTGCAGCCAAGCAATTTTCCCACCTCGGCCTCTCAAGTAGCTGGGATTATAGGCACCCACCACCATGCCTGGCTAATTTTTGCATTTTTTAGTAGGGATGGGGTTTCACCATATTAGCCAGGCCAGGCTGGTCTCAAACTCCTGACCTCAGGTGATCCACCCGCCTCGGCCTCCCACAATGCTTGGATTACAAGTGTGACCACACCCGGCCTGGCATATTCTTTTAAAATTTGTTTTGCAAGAAGTGTCCTACTACAGTTTTAATCATGTTCAGATCAGAACTTGATTGCTAGCAAAATATGTTATTAGGATTATTTCATTTTCCTTTTGACATTTAAGCACTATTCCACACACAGATGTGATCATACAACTAATTTGATCATATTAACAAGAGATTGGTTTTTAAACCAAGCAGTATAAATATAAGTACAGCCTTGGGTAGATCATAGTCAAACTATCCAAACGCAACCTCAACTTCAAAGATTGTAAAGTTTCCTTTTCTTTCCCCTTTTCTCCTTTCATTTTTTTTCCTCCAAATATTTATTTGCTACCTACCATGTACCAGGCACTGTGATGGGCTATGAGGATGCAGTGGGGGATAGGACAGATGCCATCCCTGCCCTGAGGAGACTTGCAGTTTATTGGAAAAGATGGACATCATAAAATATACAATTAAAAATTACATAAATAATTCAGTACTTCAACTTGTGGGAGGTACAGCAGTTTATAATAATAACATCCCTCCCACCTTCTTGAGAGAGTCATTGGTTGCCCCACCTCTCTTCATGAATGAGAGGACATGATTAAACCTATCATTTCAGGTAGGAGTTTGCTGTGGGATAGATCTCAATCTTCTATTAATATGTTTGTGTTCATGCTTTCCATTTTGCAATGGACACTTCCAATATGCAAGGCAGGCTATATTAGGTGTTGGGAGAGGGCTACAAAGATGACAGAGACAAAATCCTTTCCTGGAGGAGTAGAGAGCATGTATAAAATATGTGTACACACACAGTCTATTTATTAATATATACCTATGTATGTGATGTTTAAAACAAGGAATTTCAGGAATTCAGGGGTGGTGGCGAAATAACTTCTAGTTTGGGTGATCAGCTAATGTTTCCTGGAGGTGACCTTTTAACTGATCCATAAGAAATAAATTAGACTTTGATAAGAAAATATGGTGGATAAAGGCAAATGAAATAGAATAAACAAAGACAAGAAGGCAGGAAAATTTGAGGCATATCGAAGGACTGACACAAGAAAGAAAACCAGAAATGAATCATCAAACCAAAAAATGGTTATATGGAAATAAAAGGAAGTCAGGTTTGTAGGAGGAATTAAGCCCAGATGACTCAGGTTTTTAAGTACTTGTTTAAAGATACATTGGACTTTATTTGAGGGATCACATATGGCTACTCCCAATATTTAACCAGAGAAGGCCTTCCAGAAAAAACTAATCAGCACTGTGAAGGAAGGTGACTACAGTGAGGAAGGCCTGAACTCAGAGCCCAGCTAGGTTCGTTGCTATAATCTAGGTGGGAGATGGGGAAGACCTGAATAGTCAGTGCTCATCTGGTAAATTAGTGTTTTGGCTTTGAAGCAAATTTACAACAATCCCCTGAACTTTCCCAGAGATAATCTGTAGAATGGAGAAGCCACTAGGCTACCCCTCTAAAGTCACAAAGTGATTGCTTTCTAACCAGCTTAAAAGCCAAGTTTTCCTGATCTGTTGGGAAAGACATGATAGCCTCTGAACCCTCATAATACAAATACCATTGAAAATGGAAAAATCATAAGGATGGTAGACAGATTATGCTTCACATCACTACTAATATCTCTGAACTGATTTTAGCTGATTTATGAATAAATGATTATTCCAGTCTTGAGAGTTAAATATTTAAAAGTTAACTTTCTTTTAGAGTTCGTGTATGATACAGGGCTAGTTCTCTGTGCTGCAGACTTCCGCTCTTCATTTCCTTCTTTTTAATACATTATAATTATTATTCCTACTCTATCCTTTTTCAGTTTCCCGCATGAAAATTACTTAAACGTTGCACACAACGTTTCACAAAATCTTTTGTGAAAGAAGAAAAGGAAATTCAGTGTGTGGGTCTCAGCAGGAGTTAAGCTAATGCAGCTTAAAATAATGCCGAAAAAGAAGCGCTTATCTGCGGGCAGAGTGCCCCTGATTCTCTTCCTGTGCCAGATGATTAGTGCACTGGAAGTACCTCTTGATCGTAAGTATTAACATTTTAAAGCTGTTAGGCCCAGGAGTCAAAGCCTCCCAGCATTTATCATCACTCTGAACTGCGTGAATGGAGAAGGTGTCTGTGTGATACTGAAAAGCTAATCAAAATTAATTTGGCTTTTACCTTCAACACCTGGTGTTTATAAAGATTCACACTGTAGAAGTGGCCATTGAAATGGTCAGACTCACAATTCCCTCCCTGTCATTCTCCTTCTTCCCCCTCAGGTGCCTTTTGTCTGCCCTGCTGGGGATGGCCTGAGAAGGATTGAGTTGTGCAAGCTGCCTGATCTTCCCAACAGGCGGCTCTTTAGGGAAGCAGTCCTGCAAGAAAACTATATGAGCCACTTTAAAATGATCATGGAGACCTCCCCACTCATCCCCTCACCACTTTACTCTTGCCCGTCATATGCTGAGGGTGGTCTGCAAAGATGAGGGGAGGCTCCTTCTGCCAACTCCGTGCCCCTCAGAATCCCTAAACCACCCCATAATTCATTTTTCTTGCTTCAGACAAGGCGCATCTCACTTTCCAATTTTGAATCTTAAATATAAGTCTAGAACTAGGAAAGGTATCTTATCTAGAGCCTAACAAATAGTCTTATTTGGTTTAAACAATGTGGTCAAATGCCAAAATGCAACTGCTGAAAATACAAGTAATATGCAAAAACACTAAAATGGAGCACACAACAGCTACTGTATTAGCTCTCCATTTTCCTAGTGGTAAATATATACTGTGCTCTCTCTGCTCTGGGTGGCCTGTTTGTGAAAAATAAAGATAATGTGAAAAATAAAGATAAGTTCCACCTGGTCACTTTTCCTGCAAATGGAAAGCAAAATTTCAAATCTGGACAATTACTGTACTTCAGAATCGATTTCTCCTTTATCCCTCATCTGCATGACCTCTTTGAAGCCATTAGCTTCCTGAATAGAATATCTGTTTGACAAGCTTTCCAAGGTGCAAGGAAGATAGCACTTTCCTGGGTCAATTCAATTGTTGGGATGTCATTTTTATTTATTTATTATTATTATTATTATTATTATTGCCATAGAGGTTGCAACTGTCAGTGGGAAGACATTAAGGAGAGATGTGGTTTGTCCCACACTTTGTTGACTTTTTGCTGTGCTTCTATAAAGTACAATAAAATGCAATGCTTTTCTTATTTAAAAAAAAAATTCATCCAATGACCTTAATTTCAATTTTCAAAAAAATATACAATTGCTTAAGCCCATTGGAGTGGGAATGCCTAAGTAAGCATTTGCCCTGACAGATACACAGGAGGGAAAGAAAAGCATTTGAGAGAAATGCTTTTGCTCTCTCTCATATTAGATATATTCCCCCTTAATCTGACTGTTCAGTCTATCAATCAGAGGGAAACAGTCACCTATGGCTAACTCAATTATCACTGCTAATGGAGAACAGGCATAAACATGATGAAAAGAAAGTCACAGAAAAACCCAGGTGCTCCTATATTAACCTCTGCAAGTAGTAACGACAGACAGCACTGTGGAATGATTTGAATTGCATGCTAATGTAATTTCTTCCCTGCCCCTATTTCTTACATCGTTTCTCTGCTACATGAACATCTCCTTGGTATGGGCACCAGCAACCCCCGAGTGATTGAGAAATTATGAAGCAGAAATCTGCTAACAGTCTAAAAAGTTCAATTAATGACTTTGGAGATTAACAATAGAAATATAAAAATCTAAAATTAGTGTTGGACTTGGCTTGCATGGGCATTATCACTGTAGCAATGTCCCATTGTTAGGTATTATTACCATATGCATAGTGATGTCTGGGATAATACGACCAGACACTACACAGTATGTGACAACTCAAATTAATTGTAGATTTCAGCTATTTTTCAAATTGAACATAATTACTTGTCCAGCACAACATATATGGAATGGAATTCGTCATTCCTATTCCTGGAAGAACTCTTTTTTGCCTACAGCATTGCTTTTGTTCTTCCCTATGTTTATGTGGGAAAGCTGCTGCAAGATTAAAGGAAACCGTTAATGCAAATTTCTTCCTCTTGCAACTTTACAAATTCAACCTTCACTATGTAGGTTTTCTTAGATCAAATCAAATAGACAAGATGCCCCTTTATCTTCAGAGTTCTAACGTTCTTATTATTAACATCTGATTTTCTTTAATCCTCTTTGCCCACTTACCTGCTGATATTGATGGGGAAAAAGCAAAACTTCTTGAAGACTGTAAGTGTCCTTCTATAAATTACTAGGCAGTGTGAAAATGTGACAGTGTCTTTGCTTTTTGAATTAATACTGTGATTTAAATGCACAATTTCATGTTTTGTGACCTTTGTCTTTCTAAGCACGTGTGTTTACTGTAGCTAAGCATTGTATTTCAATACCAAGAAGCAGTTGTAATGTATTATCTGCATGAATTCTGAAAACTTGGCTGTTAACTCTTTCTTTTACCAGTATGCTGCTCTGCTAACTTCCAAGCTTTATTCACATCTGATGTAACTCAATGAGAAAATTCTCAAACTTTAGAGAGAACGCTGATCTGTTGTAAAGGCTAATTAATGCTTTCTGGAACAAAGATAGGTCTTTTCGTGTCTTTTAGAAGGTGGGTTCAGGCAAAAGCTTTACACAAGATGGCAGCTATATGTCCTTTTATACTTCTTTAGCTTTCGTGACTATGTAGCTAGTATTTCTAGGTGCCATCAGTAGACTAACCCAGCGAATTTGAATCTTATCTTGAAGTGGACAAAAGATAAGCAGCTCCCACTCACATGGTTTTTGAGTGGCTTGATCTAAGCAAAACTTTCCATTGCCTTTGACAGTTAGGTGGCATTTATCACCTAGTTTAAAAATAGTCAATTTTCAGGCATTTGATAATTTCCTTTGATGTTACATTAATCAGGAAAATTATGTAAAATCACTTTTTTCTTACTACTCAAAAGCATTTGTTAATTAGCAGGTGACTGAAGCACTGTTTAAGGAGGTATATCCAGACAGTAAACTCCTGGCAGTTAGGAGTGACATCTGAGCCAGCTCTGCTGCAGACCTGTGAATAGAAGCTCTGCCTTTGAAGCCACCAGATTTGCACCTGTGTCACTCCCAGAAAAGCACAGGGAATTAACTGAGTCACTCCTAAGAATCCCCTCCCTCACTCCCTATGGCCACTATACCTTGGATGTGGAATTCCAGGCTTCCTTCCATTATCCCAAATTCTATATACTCCCAGAGCCTGAAGGATCATTCAAAGGTGAATCTGGTCCAAATAAAAATGATTATGATAATAATTTTAAAATAGCTGATGTTATTGAACTATTATAGCATTGGTATAGACTACGAATTTTATAGAAATTATTTTCTTAATCCCAGTAGCTATCCTAGGTGGTAGATACTACTTTTAAACTTTATTTTCCCTCTCAGGAAACTAGGGCTTATAGAAGTTAAGAAATTGGCTTGAAATCTCACAGCTAGTAAGAAACAGACTAGTGCTTAACAATCAGGCCACGTTGGAAACTGACAAGGCTAGAAAAATGAGGATTCCATATGCATGATGGAGGTGGGAAGGGCAGCTGGAAAGACAAGGAGGGGGATGGGATATTCCAAAGGGAAGGGAAACTGACACTGCCCAGTACCCTGCATATAATAGTACACAATAAATGATAACAGTAATGAGGCTAGCTTTTGATTTGTGCTTTAGCTGTTATTTGAATATTTAGTAAAAGATGTCTTGTGGATGGCAATAAGACTAGAAGACAAGATAAGAGGACACAACCGGGTTTATAGATTTGTAAGACTGAAGATGTGGAGGTGATACATTTAGCTCTAGCAACAATTAACCACAAGAGAGACAAGAACAGTGGGCAGTTACTGAGCTTTGAGAAATGTTTGGTTGGCAAGTGGAAGAAGTTTCACAAAGGAAGCAGAGGTATGGGCAGAGAGGAAAGGGAAGATCCAGAAGACAAAAAACTTAAATGAGCCAGAATGTCAAATGCAGCAGGAAAGGAAAGAACAGTGAGAATCCAAGAGAGGGCCTTGGGGGAATTTCCCGGATGCAGGGGAAAGGTGCTGTGGTATGGCCACTGCATTGCACAGCTCCAGGGGTGCCAAGCACATTGTCGTCTCCCTCAGGACTTTTCAGCCTCAGCACTATGGACGTTTGAGACCAGATAAGTCTTTGTTGTGTGGAATTATCCTGTACGTTGTTAGATGTTTAGCAACATCCCCGGCCTCTATCTACAAGTTGTCGCTATCACCACCACCCGTCAAGACCATTGAAATGGCCTCCAGATATGGCCAAATGTCCCTGGAAGGGTAGAGACAAATTGCCCCTGGTTGAGAACCACTGGTCTACATAAACAGCTCTCCATGGAGTTGTGCAAGCAGTGGCTTCTTACCAGGAGCCAGTTGAGAGAGTTTAGGTCTCTGCTTTGTGCCTTCCTAGTCAAGCCATTTTGCTGCCCTGAGTAAGAAAAAAAGAGGTTGTAAAAAATTATTCTTTAGTCCCTTCCTGTCATAACACTAATTCTGATCTCACAAGAAGAAGGACATGGTGATCTTAGAACGCCTTGAAGAGCATTAGTGGTCCAGATACAGCTTTCTTCAGATTAGATTGTTCTGGGTCAGAACAGTTTCCCCATAGGATTTGATAATAAAAGATCAGATAACACTTTGAAGAGTAAATGGGAACACTGTCCCCTAGGACAGAGAACTTCCTCAATTCCATTTATCTTCTAAAGAAGACTCTTTTATCTTTGTTCCTAATTCACTTACCTCCTGGCTCTGATAAGAGATGTCATATCTCCAATTTAACAGTCTGTTTAATATTAACTTCTCAAATGTATTTGTTCCCAACATATATTGATTTATATAAGCACACACTAATGACCTAAGTCTGTTACTCTTTCTTAAGAAAGATGCAAATTTATCATAACTTAAATTGCTTTGAAAAACATCATTTGAACCAAAGGAATCAAAAGAGTTTCTCATTGTTACATCAGAAAAGAAACTGTCTTAACATTAGGCTTGTATTGATAATTATTTCCCCAAACTTTTAGTGTGGGAAAATGATCTTCGCAAGTGCACATAGTTACCAAAAGAAAGTTAAAACTTGACTTCGCAGTTTTAGCAGACCTTTAGCAGAAAAATCTACTGAAGTATGTGCTGCTACACTAGAAATTACTAAAAATACTTGAAGCATATTTAGTCTAAGGTAAGTGATTTTGATACAGGAAAAAATGGCTACTATTATGATTTTAAATGATTTAATTTTTTACATGTTTTTTTTTCTACAATTAAGTGGTACAACCTCCAACCATCACCCAACAGTCTCCAAAAGATTACATTATTGACCCTCGAGAGAATATTGTAATCCAGTGTGAGGCCAAAGGGAAACCGCCCCCAAGGTGAGTATGCATTCTGCTTTGTTATAGTACTGAGAATAAATCAGGAAATCTGTCTGAATAGAGAAATATGTTTGGGAATTTCCATCAAACAAGGCAGACTGTGTAGAGCACTTCCTTTTTTAGTTGGATATTTCTCACTGTGACTCATTAGATTGCCCTTTGGTTCGTCTATCCCAGCCCATTTCGGCCCTTCAAAGATACTGAAGGTAACTTCTTGGGTCCTGCATATCCCTAAAGTCTCACCTGTAGGTGTATTGTTTTGTCTCTCTGCTTAATTAGAGCCCATTTTTTCTTCTTGAAAACCCAGATTATTGCATTTCCGTGCCCATACTTTTCTGCAAAATGCTTATACATTGTGAGGAGTTATGGAAAGAGCCTTTTGATTCTGGTTTTGATACTGATGGCCATAAGGCACAGGCAAATCCCTTTTGTCTGGGCTTTAATTTCCTCATCTATAAAGAGGTTGAATTTGATGACTTCCAAGATCTCTGCTGACTCTATAGCAGTTTATAAGATAGTCTTAAATGGTTTTCCAAACTTGGCAGAGTTCAGTCATGATAATTCATGCCATTTGGATCTTGCATAGCATTTTAGATCACTGCAAAGCATTTTAGAGTTGGGAGAGATATTAGAGATAACCCAGTCCAAACAATACATTTTATAGATGGGAAACTGATGCCTGGTAATGCTAAGTAACTTATCAAGGCCCCACAGTGGATGATCTGTAACTTGTCCAGTCATATATGGAAGTTTTGGAGAGTTGGGTTATTGTTATTAAAACGTAATATGGATTTTTAAGTAATAAAGTAGTGAAAGTTTCTGGTTATTTTATTTCCAAGTTTGTCTATTACAGACCTTATTAAATTATCACAAACTGGCCCCCAAGAAAAAATTAACTGGGACTCAATATGTACTATGTCAAAACTTCCAGCAAAGGTTTGCCTCAAAATAATATATTCGGCTATGTTAACGGAAAGCCTCTCTCACAGAAGGCCTGATATGGCATCCCTTGATGAGGTTTCCTTTCAGTTTCACAATTAATGCCTTCTGTAACTCACTATAAAACAGGATTTATCCTCTTCAGCACTATGGATATATGGAGTGTGATAATATTTTGTTTGGGGGATGGAAGTGTTCTGTGCATTGTAGGATATTTGGCAGCATCCCTGGCCCCTGCCCACAAGATGCCAGTAGCATCCACACCACCACTTCCTGCCCTGGTTGTGACAACAACTGCTATAAAGATAAGCAGTGGGAAGGGAAATCCAAGTGACCCTAGAAAACACTGTGACATTTAGAGATTTGTACCTTTGTATGAGCATTGCCATCATTGATTTGTGACTAGTTGTAAAGTATTTAATTACATGAGCACCGTGACTTTTATATAAGTCAATCTTTTATAAAAATAAAATGGAGAAAGAGGGATCTCAGTTGACAATTGGGCATACCTCCCAAGGGATTCTCAAAATCATCTCTAGAATTAAAAATTCCCAAAATGTGTTTTATGTAGAGTTACTATTTTTAATAAGCAACATTTAAGACACTCTGGAATTTATATCTCTTAACCTCCTCCCAACCTACACTTCACAATTTGGTAACTTGAAATTTGTCTGATCAATTTTCATCATATATAAATAGTACTTGCAGAGGTCTTGTCACATTTCAGCCCCAAGCAAATTTTTATAGACAGGTTATCAACTCTGTGAACAATGGAGTTTACAGTAAAAATGCTAATAATGCTCTAAGAGAGTGTACCTGGGAGACCTGCTCCCTCTA
Source organism: Hylobates moloch (assembly GCF_009828535.3). Lineage (NCBI taxonomy): Eukaryota > Metazoa > Chordata > Mammalia > Primates > Hylobatidae > Hylobates > Hylobates moloch. The sequence continues at coordinate 189,122,349 of NW_026652276.1, read as the reverse complement.
TTTTCTTAGAAAAATGACAGGCAATTTGTGTGCATGATTTCTTTATTGAGTCAAATTTGGGCTAGTTCTGAAGAAGACAGGTACCTTAAAATGTACAGCCTGCCCTTTTTTCCCAGGTCATGATTCAATGAAACATTTTAGATATGAGAGCTTATTGCTCTCTTACTGAATATTAAAATCTAGTAATTATTTGTAGAAACCCATAAAACTGCTAGGAATTTGTTAAGGTAATCCCATTTTTCTGGACCATTAATGCACTTAACCCTTTGTGTGTTGGGCAGCTTTTCCTGGACCCGTAATGGGACTCATTTTGACATCGATAAAGACCCTCTGGTCACCATGAAGCCTGGCACAGGAACGCTCATAATTAACATCATGAGCGAAGGGAAAGCCGAGACCTACGAAGGAGTCTATCAGTGTACAGCAAGGAATGAACGCGGAGCTGCAGTTTCTAATAACATTGTTGTCCGCCCATCCCGTAAGTGGAAACTTGTCAACCAACATGACCCTTTTTAAAGTATTGCTCCAAGACTCAGCGTCTGTGACATCATCCAAATACTATTCAAGAAAGCAGCAGCATTGCTTCCAGTATTTTGACTTTGTTTTGCATGAAAATTATTGCTCCTTTCCACCTTACCCTAGGAAGCTCCTTAGTCCAATGCTTTACCAATCCAATGTATCCTTTACACAAGTCCTGTGTAAGACATCGGGGTTAAAAAAAAAAAAGTGTTTCTTCCCTGAGTTCATCTAATTATTTATTTCTCATGTATCTCCTGTAAAAGTGAAATTCCTACAGCCAAATGGAAATAAATTCAGTATGATATGGGTGATCAAGGTCTAAATGCTATTTCTTTAAACATTTTTGTTTCAAAATTTTACTGGAAGGGGAGTGTCCTCACTACCTTGATATTATTAAGGCTCTTTTTGCAATGGTTAGTACCAAAATCCTCTCAAAAACCTTAAGAGCATGTATTTAAATAACAGTCACATTTTTCAGTTCTGGTCATTTAAAAAAAATCATTACATGTATAATACATGTTCATTGTAGAAAAACTAATTATAAATAAACAAAAAAGAAATTTAAAAACTGTTCATGAATCCTTCCATTCAAGGAAATAACTACTGCTCAGATATTCTTTCTATCTTTTTCCTAGGCAGATACGTATATATGTGTTTAAAACCAGCTCATTTTCTGATCTACTATCTTACAACCTTTTCTGACTTATTGACATATCATGTATATTCCCATAGCGATCTTATAAATAAGTGTACTTGTATAATACTCTATGGTATTCAAAGGTGTAGATGTATAATTCTTTATTTAACAAATCTTTTTACATTTAAATGTTTTCCATTCTTTTGTGAAGAACATGCTTGTGTCAAAACTGTTTGTCTTCCTGATGATGTATTTTAGTATAAATTCTCAGCTGTGGAATCACTGACTGAGAATTTATACTATCAGTGGCAATGCATGAGAATTGTCTTTTTTTAAATGTTTACTTTTTTTCTTTTAACATTGTATTTAAAAATATTTTCTCATTAATTTAGTGTACATAAATTACAAATTATTTCTCCAAAAGTTCAGTTTGCCTTTATTTGTAGTGCTTTCTTTTTGTACTTTTCAATGCAGAAATAACTGAGAAGTTATTCTTTTATTTAATAGGATCACCATTGTGGACCAAAGAAAAACTTGAACCAATCACACTTCAAAGTGGTCAATCTTTAGTACTTCCCTGCAGACCCCCAATTGGATTACCACCACCTATAATATTTTGGATGGATAATTGTAAGTTTTGATAATATGAACTTTCTTTCTTTAAAAGTCTTAGGATTGTTTACAGTCATAATACATTATTACCTCTTGTGATTCATAAAATGTTTTAGAGATGCTCAGGAAACTAGCTGCTCTTCAAAATAAATAACATGTCATCTCATTCACTCACTCAATTTTATTGGACATTTACTATGTACCTTGCTTATATTCTTTGCAGTGGGAGGGGATGGGAGTGGGGAAGGGGGCAGATGATAAATGCAACAAGTACATTTAGAAAATCTATGTTTGTTGGCAATAAGTTCTATGAAAAAAAATAAAGCAGAGTTTTGAGCAGAGACCTAAGCAAATGAGAGAGCAAGCCATGCCCCTAAATATCTGAGTAGAAAGGGAACACTAGTGCTAGCCCCTAAGGAAGGAGCATCCCTGCTGTGTGTAAAAATAAAAGCAAGGAGGCCAAGGTGGCCAGACTAATGAACTAATGAAGGAGCTGAGGGGGAGGGTGATGGACAAGGTGAGAAAGGTCACAGGGGCTCAATGGAAAGGACTTTGGCTTTAGCTTGGAATGAAGTAGGGAAATGTTGAAGGAGTGACTTTATCTGAAATAAAATAAGTAGTAACAGTATCACTTCAGTTGAGAATATAGCAGACAAAAGAGAGAGTAGAGAGACTGTTGGGGCCACTGCTGTAATCTAGATGAAATTTGTTGGTGACTTGGACTTGAGTGGTAGCAGTAGAATGGGTAAGAAATGGTAAGATTCTGGATATATTTTGAGGGTCAAGCCTCCAGGATTTACTGGGGTGGGGGTGGGAGCATGAGAGAGAGGAATCAAGGATAACTACCTTTGGAGATTGAAAAACTCCAAAATGATAAAATGGAATTGCCATTCCCCGAAACCCATGGCAGGGAGGAAATCAAGCTGTTGGGGATATGTTATGTTTCTGTTAGTTTTTTTAATCCCCAGCAATAGCTAATAGTTATTGGGCCTTTACCAAGTGTCAGGCCTTTTACTAAGGGCTTAACATGGGTTATTTCATTAATTTTTACAACAACCCTATGAGGCATGTCCAGTTATTTTTTCCACTTTCCAGATGAGGAAACCAAGGCAGAGATAATGAAGCTATTCATTAGGCAATTTCAAACTTGTCTACCCCTGTTTCTGTCCTCAAGGGCATGTTTGTTGCTCTGCCTCTTCCACCCTCCAAAATTTCCTGAGCTAATAGGTCAGCATGTTACCTTAGAAGGGAGCACATGGTTCTGCTTGGAGACTAAGAAACCAGAGTTTGGGATGTGAGAGGCCTGTAAGATATTTCATGGCAAGACACCAGCAAGAGTCAGAGATACCTGAGTCAGAAGGAAGATTCCGGGCTATGATCAGCAATGTTTGAAACCTTAGTGCATAAGTCCTGCCTAGAGGCCTGGGCTAGATGAGAGGATCTGGGAAGCAGGAAAGCAGAGTCTGGGAGACTGAGACCAGGAGCCCCCCAGAGGTGAAGAACTCATGGAGAAATCAGCAAAGCAGACGAGAAGAAGCAGTCACTGAAGGAAAAAAGGAACAAAGAGAGTGGTGTCCCCAGGGACAAGGTGAAGAATGTGTGTCAAAAAGACGGAATAACCAGGCAGGGTGGCTCACACTGTAATCCCACTAATCAAGAGGCTGGGGTGAGAGGATTGCTTCAGCTCAGGAGTTCGAGGTTGCAGTGAGCTACAATCACATCACTGTAGTTCAGCCTCAGCAGCAGAGTGAGACACCATCCCTAAAATAAATAATGATAATAATTTTAGAAAATATTTTTGAAAGACACAATAATCAGCTATTTCAAATGCGTCTGAGAGATCAGATAATATGAGAACTAAAAAATGACTACTGAATTTGACATCTTGGAGGTTCCTGGTAACCCTGTTAAGAGTCTTTTAGGTGGAATGGTGGGAGTGAATTAAAAGTATCTGTAGGAAATACGTTCTATTTTCAGTAACCTGATTGTCCGTGCATTCACAAGACATATACATTACTAAAGAGAAAATTTGCCTCTAACATTTAATCTGCATTTTAAATTTTTTAATTTATTTTTTTTTTTAATTTTACTTTATGTTCTGGGATGCATTTTGGCTCTCCTTATATGAAAGCACTCAGAGAAAGTAAAGTAACGCAAAGAAATAAAAAACAAATATATAACTAAATAAATCTTTTACAGATTTTGCAAAAATAAGTAGTAAGCCAAATGTAAATAAGTGATTTATGGCTTTAAGAATAACGCTTTCCAAATGCCACTGTCAAAATAAGGCTCAATATCTGGTACTTGGTTCTTATTCAGAAATAATGACCTTTTTGCTTAATAAAGAGACATATCACATGTAAAGTCTCAGAGTCATCTGAATACATAACTAATTTTTCCACTCACATACATTCTAGGCTATTGGTGAAGCATCTGACCTTTCAAATGGAATTGCACCTGCGATATGAGAAAAAAATTAGATCTATATAGCATACTTCTTGCAAGATGACATAAAGTTATTCCTGTCTGCATACATTTTTTTTTTGAGTGCAATGCAAAATGCCACCACCCTCATGAAGTCCCATTGCCTAACATTTGGTCTGCTAACACCCTTCAATTTATTATTTTATTACTGCAGCAGGAGAAACAGAGGACAGGACATGTTTTTGTCTTTAACTGTTAAACAAAATGTACCTAATTCTTCTGAGGTTGTTTTTTTTTTTTAGATGGAGTCTCGCTCTGTCACCCAGGCTGGAGCGCAGTGGCACAATCTCAGCTCACTGCAGCCTCCGCCTCCCAGGTTCAGGTGATTCTCCTGCCTCAGCCTCCCGAGTAGCTGAGATTACAGGTGCACACCACCACGCCTGGCTAATTTTCGTATTTTTAGTAGAGACAGGGTTTTGCCATGCTGGCCAGACTGGTCTTAAACTCCTGACCTCAGGTGATCCACCCACCTTGGCCTCCCAAAGTGCTGGGATTACAGACATGAGCCACCAAGCCTGGCTTGAGTTATTGTTAAAACAGTCCTTTTCCTGGGAACTAATGGCTTAAAACCATAAATTTGCAACCACCAACCAAACCTCCATCTTGACCAATAATTTGATTAACATGATGAACTGATGTTCTTTCTTTGAAGCTCTGCCTCCACATTTTCCTGCCTTTTTCTGCCTGAGGGAGCTCCAGACTTTTAACCATAATTTTGCATTTCGTGAAATGTTAGATCAAACACCTGCTATAGGAGGAGCAGACCTTCTTGACTCACACTGGAAAAACCCTGCCAGGAGACATAGTGGCCTGAGGCCACTGGGATGTGCGACTTTTTTCAGTTCTGTCACCTCACAGAACTGAAGAACTCTCACAGTTAAGGCTCTGTGGACTAAGTCAGGAGCTTCAGGATGTCCATTAGGTGGCTAAGTGTGAACTCACACACAGATCAGTCGTTCCACCTCCCTGCATCCTTCATCCTCTTAGAACATCTTCCCCCTAAATAAGTTCCGATACTATTGCACAGTAGGGTGACTGTGGCTAACAGTAATGCATTGCATATTTCAAATAGCTAGAAGAGAGGATTTTGAACGTTTTCACAACAAAGAAATCGTAACTGTCTAAGGTGATGGATATGCTGATTACCATGATTTGATCATTACACAATGTAAATGTGTATTGAAATATCACATTGTACCCCACAAATATGTACAGTTTGTTATGTGTCCATAAAAGATAAAGAAAATCCTCCTGCCTAAGGCAAGATAGTTCCTTAACTGGACCTAAGGGGAAGTACTAATAAATTATTATGCTTGACACTGGAAAGTCAGAGTGCTGATGGTTACTCACTTAATCCTTCAATGCACATTTAAAGGAGCCTCGTGAAGGGCCAGGCACTGTTCCAGTGGACAAAACAGATGAAAGTGTTCACTGTCCTGGAGCTTAAATTCTAGTGCAGGAAACAGGCAATAAGTCATATGTATGATGAGTAAATATGTAGTATGCCAGAAGGTGATAAGTAATTCAGAAAAGAATTGTAGAGGAGGTGGAGGAACTGGGCTTGGGAGGCTTGTGAGGGACAGGTTGCAGCATTAAATAGTGTCCTCATCACACCCAGTTACTGTCAGCTGGCCATTTGCTGCCTGATTCTTCAACTGAATGATGAGCTCAGACAGGTCTGGGACTCTGGCATGCCCAGTGCCTAGCACACCCAGCTCACCGTTAGATGCTCTCCAAGTATTAGTTTCTGAATGTTGTGTGTAGACGCAACCCATGTTAACAATTTTAGAAGCTTCCTTAATGATTTTCTAAGATATATATGTATGTGTACTTAACAGTTAGGGACTCATTTAGATATTAGGAAAAGTCATACCAACTTTTTATAAAACATATTTTGTTTACATTTGCTTAATAAAAGATTTCACTGTATAACTCTAATCTCACCTCTGCCCCCACCCCAGAGAAGTTACTGTCAGGGAAGTAGAGTTAGAGTTTTAGTGTGTTGTGTATTTTTTTTTTTTTTTTAGTTATTTGCTTTTACCCAAAGAGCTATATAGAGACAAAATGTATTCAAATGAAGTTCACAGACCTATTAGTAGATACATTTATCTTGCTAATTTGGAGGGTAGCCGCTTTATGATGGAATAATCTGGGTATCTCTCTGCCTTTCTCCAGCCTTTCAAAGACTTCCACAAAGTGAGAGAGTTTCTCAAGGTCTGAATGGGGACCTTTATTTTTCCAATGTCCTCCCAGAGGACACCCGCGAAGACTATATCTGCTATGCCAGATTTAATCATACTCAAACCATACAGCAGAAGCAACCTATTTCTGTGAAGGTGATTTCAGGTAAGAGTTCAGCTTCCCAAATCTCCCCTTCAATGACATTTACAAATATGTGCAAAATATAGAAACTATTATATACTACTGACTTTGAAGTAAACAGGTTCATTATCAGGAAACCCCCCCATGAATGCTCACTAAAGTGTTGGCATATGTGGTATAAAGATTGTGCATACCCTAAATACTGGATTTTACATTTCTTGCTTTTATTGTCATGACTGGTTCCGTGATAACCTTCTGAACCACCTGGTGTTCTGAGCATTTGTGTGTGCTTTATGCTCCACAGTGCCTCTTATTGGCAGTCCTGCAGCTTAAGTTAAATGTCTGCATATTCCTGGATGGGGGTGGCTGAGTAAATTAATGAGTTAGTCATGTACAATGTAAAGCACTGTTTTTACTTGATAGGAACAGCACTTGGTCAGGATAGCTGTATACGTTTGCTTTTATTGCCCAATACTTTTTGACCCGTCTCCCCTACTTTTGTGCCCTCTTCATAATATTCTGTTTATTTCAGTGGATGAATTGAATGACACTATAGCTGCTAATTTGAGTGACACTGAGTTTTATGGTGGTGAGTTATGGTGATTGTAACTGATATTCTCTCCTTCATTGTAGAATTTAGTTCACTAACTTCACCTCCATGGCTATTTAACCTTATTTCTTTATGAGATTTCTAGTTATATGTTTAATACCACTAGTATAAATGTATGTTTCTTATGAAATTTACCTATGAACTTTGAAGCATGCCACTAGAGCATTTTCCATGATGTATGTGTAATAATGAAACCTGTTGTAACTGTTTGCGTGTAAAGAACCATTTCACTGATTTGGAAAAACCTTTCACGTACGTTCAGAATTATGTTTTCCATGTTTTGTTCTGTTCCTAACTTTTCTTGTGAACTAAGTAAGAGTTGACAGGGCGCATTTTGCTAGAATACTGACTCATCAAAGCTTTTAGCAACTAATATTAAGTGGATTTCATAGTAAATCATCACACTTGTCATCTGTTTTCATGTGACATTATCAATATAATTAGCAATAAGATTTCTCTCTTAGTTTTGTTTAAAAGCAAGTCAAACCAAGTCACTGTCTTCAATGGAAGTAATCTTTTTAAAAGTAGAGCATTTAACTTCATTATTTTAGATAGAAGTGAATTTGATTCCCTTAAGGGAAATGTTCTCAAGTAGAGTCTATGAATGAAAATAATGGGTTTTGGATAAAGGGTCCTCTTAATTATCCATAAGGCAGAATTTCTGCTGTATTAATTTTTCACCCTTGAGATATAAGTAAAAAACATTAAGGTCTCATCAGTGACCGACATAGACACTCCACAACTGCTGCTTTCTGTTATTTTATTTGAATATACTCCTGAAAAATATGGGCCCCAAGACCATTCCCAAAGTGATTTTAGGGGAGTAAGTTTCCCCCCTACGATCTCTAAATTCTTAGGAAAACTAATTTTTCTCAAGTAGTACCTCTTCTGGCATTGAATTTTTTCTTCTGAGAAATGAGAATAATTCATAGTATATTACCTTTTCATTAAATTTTTATAAGCATCAAGTAGATAATGCATTAAAGAGTTGAAAACCTTCAAGGGCTATAAAACCTTAAGATGATGTAATTTCTGCTCCAAGTTTTTCTAAGAAACCTTCAGAAGATAAGGCTATGTTTTGGAAAGGCCACCATAAAAAAGAAGACGGCCTGTATAACTATCCCTAAGATCTTTGACTTGGACCCTCTTTATTTTTTTATTGAGGAAAATGATTTCCATTTATTTAACTCCACCAGTGTTCTTAATTTGTGACATAATATTTGCAAGACCTCTGTCAGTAACTCTCTACTTTTGTTTTCCATAAACCTCGCAGTTTGAGGATCTTAATATGATTAATCAGTGGTATTGGCTATAATGTTGTCCCCACTGTAAACCAGAATACCCCTTCTATAACCATATCTTTATAAAAACCTAACATCTTCCAGAAGATAGACAGTTAATTTTTGCTTCGACCTAAGCACCAATCCTAAGGGAAAATAACATGATTTTCCTCTCCATGTCAACATTTTGAAAATTTTCTAACCCACAGAAAATTTGTAAAAACCTAACCCAAATTAAGGGAATATACAAAAGGAAAACAGTCCTTATTATTAGTGCTTATGCCACCAAAATTGTTTCTGTTCCTGGGTAACTGAGTAACTGATGACTACTTATAATGCAGAGAGTGTGTATGTGTATGTAGCTTAACAAATTTCACAATTAATGTTAAATAGCTTAAAAAGGGATTGGAATTTTAGACAGCTTTTTTGACAACGAAGTGTTTACAGAAATACATATTTATAAGTTGTAATGCATACTGATTTTCTTGTTTGCAGCTAAATCAAGTAGAGAGAGGCCACCAACATTTTTAACTCCAGAAGGCAATGCAAGTAATAAAGAGGAATTAAGAGGAAATGTGCTTTCACTGGAGTGCATTGCAGAAGGACTGTGAGTTAACACTTTCTGTCCTGAAGTACATTTCTTATAAAAATATGGTAGGTTGGTAGAGAGGGGTTAATAATATCATAGGAGGAGTCATTGTCTTCTACTAATTCTACAAAGCATCAAGAAAAATTTGGTAATTATTTCCAAAGTAGGCATATGAATCTCATATTATTGTTAAATTGTTTTGTTAATGTAATAGTAATCATATTGAAATAAGTATCAGTAATCACCTTATGATTGTTGAAATATTAGGTCTCATATTATTGTTAAAATATTTTGTTAATGTAGTAGTATTATCTTAAAATAAGTATCAGTAATCACCTTGTGACTGCTATGATTATAATTAGAGTATATTATTTTGCTAGTTTGTAACCAGCCACCTCAAATTTAGTGGCTTAAAAATAATAGCTATTGATTACTGATTACTTGTCAAGAGGTCTACAGAGCAATTGTCCTCTAACCAGCTAGGTTCGGCTAATTTCAGTTAAGCATGCTCATGCATCTGTTAGGTGACTCAGCAGTGGGTCCACTGCTCTTGGGGTCTACTAGCTGTTAACTGGGGCAACTGAGTTGATGGCCATAAGTTGCCAACATCTCTCTTGCAGTCTTGTCCTGGCTTATTCTCCTCACAGACAACATGCACAGGGCCTGCCTCTTAAATCCTAGCCTCAGAACTAGCACACTGTCCCTTCACCTACTTCCTATTGGCAGGTCACAAGGCCAAGCCTAGATTCTTTGAAATAACTTATCTGTGCACACTTCAAAATCGAAGCTACCCCAGAACTGACACACCTTTGACAGAAGTTGCAGGGAGGCCTTGCCCAGATACAAAAGCAACTGTGGTGTTAGCTCTGTGTTGCAAGGAATTTCTATATAGTCCCTATCTTCTGCCTGACACAGAGCAAACACCATTGGTATGGGCGCATCTGCTGAAAACCTGGAATAGAATCTCAGAAGTATGCTGCCCTCACATGTGATCCATGCTTTCCTTGACAGGCAACTCATTGTTCTCACATTCCTTCCTGAATCCAGGAAAACTTGACTTCAGGAGGCACATGGAGGCCTCCGCTGGCCAAGGCAGGAAATCACACTATGCATTACTCAGCTCCTCAAGCTACGGAAAACTAGCAAAACCCCCTTTTAAAGATATGTTACCATTGCTTTTGGTGTTTTAGACATGAAGTCCTTGCCCATGCCTCTGTCCTGAATGGTATTGCCTAGGTTTTCTTGTAGGATTTTAATGGTTTTAGGTCTAACATTTAAGTCTTTAATCCATCTTGAATTAATTTTTGTATAAGGTGTAAGGAAGGGATCCAGTTTCAGCTTTCTACATATGGCTAGCCAGTTTTCCCAGCACCATTTATTAAACAGGGAATCCTTTCCCCATTTCTTGTTTTTGTCAGGTTTGTCAAAGATCAGATAGTTGTAGATATGGCATCATTTCTGAGGGCCAAAATTGACAAATGGGATCTAATTAAAATAAAGAGCTTCTGCACAGCAAAAGAAACTACCATCAGAGTGAACAGGCAACCTACAGAATGGGAGAAAATTTTTGCAACCTACTCATCTGACAAAGGGCTAATATCCAGAATCTACAATGAACTCAAACAAATTTACAAGAAAAAAACAAACAACCCCATCAAAAAGTGGGCAAAGGACATGAACAGACACTTCTCAAAAGAAGACATTTATGCAGCCAAAAAGCACATGAAAAAATGCTCATCATCATTGGCCATCAGAGAAATGCAAATCAAAACCACAGTGAGATACCATCTCACACCAGTTAGAATGGCCATCATTAAAAAATCAGGAAACAACAGGTGCTGGAGAGGATGTGGAGAAATAGGAACACTTTTACACTGTTGGTGGGACTGTAAACTAGTTCAACCATTGTGGAAGTCAGTGTGGCGATTCCTCAGGGATCTCGAACTAGAAATACCATTTGACCCAGCCATCCCATTACTGGGTATATACCCAAAGGACTATAAATCATGCTGCTATAAAGACACATGCACACGTATGTTTATTGCGGCACTATTCACAATAGCAAAGACTTGGAACCAACCCAAATGTCCAACAACCATAGACTGGATTAAGAAAATGTGGCACATATACACCATGGAATACTATGCAGCCATAAAAAATGATGAGTTCGTGTCCTTTGTAGGGACATGGATGAAACTGGAAAACATCATTCTCAGTAAACTATCGCAAGGACAAAAAACCAAACACCGCATGTTCTCACTCGTAGGTGGGAATTGAACAATGAGAACTCATGGACACAGGAAGGGGAACATCACACTCCGGGGACTGTTGTGGGGTGGGGGGAGGGGGGAGGGACAGTATTAGGAGATATACCTAATGCTAAATGACGAGTTAATGGGTGCAAGAAATCAACATGGCACATGGATACATATGTAACAAACCTGCACATTGTGCACATGTACCCTAAAACCTAAAGTATAATTAAAAATAATAATAATAAATAAATAAATAAATAAATAAATAAATAAAGATATGTTAAAACCCTGTATCTTCTGCTAGAATTAAGAAAAAAAATCCTCCCAGTTTCCATCGATACGGTGTAAGAGAGTGGCATAGTCTGCCAGCCTCCAACCTTTGGGAGCAGAAGGTACCTATTCTCACAATTTAATGATTTCTTTTCCTACAAATGACATATTTCATAAAAAACTAAAATATGGTTGGTATTTGGAAATTTCACAATACTCCCAAAAGAATTTTTAAAACTTTGGAGTGTTGTAAAACCAAGATTGGGACTCTATCACTTACAAATCAACCATCAGACTTATAGAATCAAAATATTTCTAATTCCTGACAATGGCTCAATACAGTAGCTGGCCTCCGAAACAATTCATGGCATTTTCATAATTTCAAACTATGAAACTATGCTTCCATCTCTATCTCCTTCTTACCTTCATATCATCTGAGATGCAGATTAGTCTGACTATAAGGAAATATCAATATGTTATCAGATTCCACATGTATACAGATTTTCAAAATCTACTTATTTTTATACTTACAGTATGTTTTAATTCTAGAAGCTATTTCATCAGATACATATGCTCAGTTTATTTCTTACTCAACCAAACAAGCCAAACCAATATTATAATCAATTAATCCCACTTGTATTTCTTTTTTTTTTGCTTGAACCATAATTTATTATTTCTCATGGTTCCATGTGATGACTGGGCTAAGCTTTTTTAAATTATTTTTTATTTTCCAAAGGTTATTGGGGTACAAGTGGTGTTTGGTTACATGAGTAAGTTATTTAGTGGAGTAAGTTATTTAGTGGTGATTTGTGAGATTTTAGTGCACCCATCACCCGAACAATATACACTGCACCCTATTTGTAGTCTTTTATCCCTCAACACCCCCCCACCCTTCCCGAAAGTCCCCAAAGTCCATTGTATTATTCTTATGCCTTTGTGTCCTCATAGCTTAGCTCCCACCTGTCAATGAGAACATACAGTGTTTGGTTTTCCATTCCTGAGTTACTTTACTTAGAATATAGTCTCCATTCTCATCCAGGTCACTGCAAATGCCATTAATTCATTCCTTTTTATGGCTGAGTAGTATTCCATCACATATCTATATATATACCACAGTTTCTTTATCCACTTGTTGATTGATGGGCGTTTGGGTTGGTTCCATGATTTTGCAATTGCAAACTGTGATGCTATAAACATGCGTGTGCAAGTATCTTTTTTGTATAATGACTTCTTTTCCACTGGGTAGATACCCAGTGGTGGGATTGCTGGATCAAATGGCAGTTCTACTTTTGGTTCTTTAAGGAATCTCCACACTGTTTTCCATAGTGGCTGTACTAGTTTACATTCCCACCAACACTGTAGAAGTGTTCCCTGATAACTGCATCCATGCCAACATCTACTGTTTTTTTGATTTTTTGGTTATGGCCATTCTCACAGGGGTAAGGTGGTATCACATTGTGGTTTTGATTTGCATTTCCCTGATCATTAGTGATGTTGAGCATTTTTTCCATGTTTGTTGGCCATTTGTGTATCTTCTTTTGAGAATTGTCTATTCATGTCCTTAGCCCACTTTTTGATGGGATTGTCTGTTTTTTTCTTGCTGATTTGTTTGAGTTTGTTGTAGATTCTGGATATTAGTCCTTTGTCAGATGTATAGATTGTGAAGATTTCCTCCCACTCTGTGGGTTGTCTGTTTACTCTGCTGACTGTTGTTTTTGCCATGCAAAAGCTCTTTAATTTAATTAAGTCCCAGCTATTTATCTTTGTTTTTATAGCATTTGCTTTCAGGTTCTTGGTCATGAATTCCTTGCCTAATCCAATGTCTAGAAGGGGTTTTCCTATGATATTTTCTAGAATCTTTATAATTTCAGGTCTTAGATTTAAGTTCTTAATTCATCTTGAGTTGGTTTTTATATAAGGTGAGAGATGAAGATCCAGTTTCATTCTCCTACCTGTGGCTAGCCAATTATCCCAACACCAATTGTTGAAAAGGGTGTCCTTTCCCCACTTTATGTTTTTGTTTGCTTTGTCGAAGATCAGTTGGCTGTAAGTATTTGGGTTTATCTCTGGGTTCTCTATTCTGCTCCACCGGTCTATGTGTATATTTTTATACCAGTATCAGGCTGTTTTGGTGACCATGGCCTTATAGTATAGTTTCAAATCAGGTAGTGTGAGGCCTCCAGATTTGTTCTTTTTGCTTAGTCTTGCTTTGGCTATGTGGGCTCTTCTTTGGTTCCATATGAATTTTAGAATGTTTTCTTCTAATTCTGTAAAGAATAATGGTGGTATTTTGATGGGGATTGCATTGAATTTGTAGATTGCTTTTGGCAGTATGTCATTTTCACAATATTGATTCTACCCTTCCATGAGCATGGGATGTGTTTTCATTTGTGTTGTCTGTGATTTCTTTCTGTAGTGTTTTGTAGTTTTCCTTGTAGAGGTCTTTTGCCTCCTTGGTTAGGTATATTCCTAAGGTTTTTTTTTTTTTGGCAGCTATTATATAGGGAGTTGAGTTCTTGATTTGACTTTCCACTTGGTTGCTGTTGGTGTATAGAAGAGCTACTGATTTGTGTACATTAATCTTGTATCTGGAAACTTTGCTGAATTCTTTTATCAGTTCTAGGGCCTTTCTGGAGAAGTCTTTAGGGTTTTCAAGGTAAATGATCATATCATCAGCAAACAGTGACAGTTTGACTTCCTCTTTACCAATTTGGATACCCTTTATTTCTTTCTCTTGTCTGATTGCTCTGGGTAGGACTTCCAGTACCGTGTTGAAGAGGAGTGGTAAGAGTGGGCATTCTTGTCTTATTCCATTTCTCAGAGGGAATGCTTTCAACTTTTCCCCACTCAGTATTATGTTGGCTGTAGGTTTGACATAGATGGCTTTTATTACATTGAGGTATGTTCATTGTACGCTGATTTTGCTGAAAGTTTTAATAATAAAGGGATGCTGGATTTTATCAGATACTTTTTCTGCATCTATTGAGATGATCATGTGATTTTTGTTTTTAATTCTGTTTATGTGGTGTATCACATTTATTGACTTGTGTATTTTAAACCATCCCTGCATTCCTAGTATACAACCCACTTGATCATGGTGGATTATCTTTTTTATATGTTGCTGGATTCAGTTACCTAATATTTTGTTAAGGATTTTAGCATCTATGTTCATCAGGGATATCAGTCCATAGTTTCTTTTTTGGTTATGTCCTTTCTTGGTTTTGGTATTAGGGTGATGCTGGCTTCATAGAATGAACTGGGGAGGGTTCTCTCTTTCTCTATCTTGTGGAATAGTGTCAAAAGGATTGGTACCAATTCTTCTTTGAATGTCTGGTAGAATTCTGCTGTGAATCCATGTGGTCATGGACTTTTTTTGGTTGTTAATTTTTTAATTACCATTTTGATCTTGCAGCTTATTATTGGTCTGTTTAAGGTATCTAATTTTTCCTGATTTAAGCTAGGAGGGTTGTATTTTTCCAGGAATTTATCCATCTCTTTTAGGTTTTCTAGTTTATGTGTGTAAAGGTGTTCATAGCAGCCTTGAGTGAGCTTTCGTATTTTGGTGATGTTGGTTGTAATATCTCCCGTTTCATTTCTTGATGAAGTTATTTGGATTTTCTCTCTTCTTTTCTTGGTTAATCTTGCTAATGGTCTATCAATTGTATTTATCTTTTCAAAGAACCAGCTTTTTGTTTCATTTATCTTTTGTATTTTTTGTTTGTTTGTTTCAATTTCATTTAGTTCTGCTGTGATTTTATCTCCTTTCTTCTGCTGGGTTTGGGTTTGGTTTGTTCTTGTTTCTCTAGTTCCTTGAGGTGTGACCCTAGAATGTCAGTTTGTGCCCTTTCAGTCTTTTTGATGTAGGCGTTTAGGGCTATGAACTTTCCTCTTAGCACTGCCTCTGCTGTATCCCAGAGGTTTTGATAGGTTGTGTCACTATTGTCGTTCAGTTCAAAGAATTTTTTAATTTCTATCTTGATTTCGTTTTCTACCCAATGATCATTCAGGAGCAGGTTATTGAATTTCCATGTTTTTGCATGGCTTTGAAGGTTCCTTTTGGAGTTGATTTCCACTTTTATTCCACTGTGGTCTGAGAGAGTGCTTGATATAATTTGAATTTTCTTAAATTTATTGAGGCTCATTTTGTGGCCTATCATATGGTCCATCTTCAAGAAAGTTCCATGTGCTGTTGAATAGAATGTGTATTCTGGGTGGCTAGAAAGATGGCTGAATAGGAACAGCTCCAATCTGCAGCTCCCAGCGAGATCAATGCAGAAGGTGGGTGATTTCTGCATTCCCACCTGAGGTACCTGGTTCATCTCATTGGGACTGGTTAGACAGTGGATGCAGCCCACAGAGGGTGAGCTGAAGCAGGGTGGGGGCGTCGCCTCACTCAGGAAGTGCAAGGGGTCGGGGAACTTCCCCCTACCCAGCCAAGGGAAGCCGTGAGGGACTGTGCCATGAGGAACAGTGCATTCCAGCCCAGATACTATGCTTTGCCCACAGTCTTCACAACCCACAGACCAGGAGATTCCCTGGGGTGCCTACACCACCAGGGCACTGGGTTTCAAGCAAAAAACTAGGCGGCCATTTGGGCAGACACCGAGCTAGCTGCAGGAGTTTTTTTTTTCATACCCCAGTGGTGCCTGGAACACCAGTGAGACAGAGCTGTTCACTCCCCTGGAAAGAGTGCTGAAGCCAGGGAGCCAAGTGATCTAGCTCAGCGGATCCCACCCCCTTGAAGCCCAGCAAGCTAAGATCCACTGACTTGAAATTCTCGCTGCCAACACTGCAGTCGGAAGTCGACCTGGGATGCTCTAACTTGGTGGGGGATGGGCATCTGCCATTACTGAAGCTTGAGTAGGTGGTTTTCCCTTCACAGTGTAAACAAACCCGCCAGGAAGTTTCAACTGGACAGAGCCTACCACAGCTCAGCAGAGCTGCTAATTTCTCCTCTCTGGGCAGGGCATCGCTGAAAGAAAGGCAGCAGCCCCAGTCAAGGGCTTATAGATCAAACTCCCATCTCTCTGGGACAGAGCACCTGGGGAAAGGGGCAGCTGTGGGCACAGCTTCAGCAGATTTAAACATTCCTGCTGCTGGCTCTGAAAAGAGCAGCAGATCTCCCAGCACAGTGCTTGAGCTCTGCTAAGGGAGAGACTGCCTCCTCAAGTGGGTCCCTGATCCCTGTGACTCCTGACTGGGAGACACCTCCCAGCAGGGGTTGACAGACACCTCATACAGGAGAGCTCTGGCTGACATCTGGCAGGTGCCCTTCTGGGATGAAGCATCCAGAGGAAGGAACAGGCAGCAACCTTTGCTGTTCTGTAGCCTTTGCTGGTGATACCCAAGCAAACAGGGTCTGGAGTGGACCTCCAGCAAACTCCAGCAGACCTGCAGCAGAGGGCCCTGACTGTTAGAACAAAAACTAACAAACAGAAAGAAATAGCATCAACATCAACAAAAAGGACGTCCACACAAAAAACCCATATGAAGGGGTCACCAACATCAAAGACTAAAGGTAGATAAATCCACAAAGATGAGGAAAAACCAGTACAAAAGGGCTGAAAGTTCCAAAAACGAGAATGCCTCTTCTCCTCGAAAGGATCACAACTACTCACCAGCAAGGGAACAAAACTGGACAGAGAATGAGTTTGACGAATTTACAGAAGTAGGCTTCAGAAGGTGAGTAATAGTAAACTCCTCCGAGCTAAAGGAGCTTTTCCTAAACCAATGCAAGGAAGCTAAGAACCTTGAAAAAAGGTTAGAGGAATTGCTAACTAGAATAACCAGTTTAGAGAAGAACATAAATGACCTGATGGAGCTGAAAAACACAGCACGAGAACTTCGTGAAGCATGCACAAGAATCAATAGCTGAATCGAACAAGAAGAAAGGATAACAGAGATAGAAGATCAACTTAATGAAATAAAGTGTGGAGACAAGATTAGAGAATCAAGTGTGAAGACAAGATTAGAGAAAAAAGAATGAAAAAGAATGAACGAAGCCTCCAAGAAATATGGGACTATGTGAAAAGACCAAACCTACATTTAATTGGTGTACCTGAAAGTGACAGGGAGAATGGAACCAAGTTGGAAAACACTTTTCAGGATATTATCCAGGAGAACTTCCCCAACCTAGCAAGAGAGGCCAACATTCAAATTCAGGAAATACAGAGAACACCACAAAGATACTCCTCAAGAAGAGCAACCCCAAGACACATAATCATCAGATTCACCAAGGTTGCAATTAAGGAAAAAATGTTAAGGGCAACCAGAGAGATAAGTTGGGTTCTCCACAAAGGAAAGCCCATCAGACTAACAGCAGATCTTTTGGCAGAAACCCTACAAGCCAGAAGAAAGTGGGGGCCAATATTCAACATTCTTAAAGAAAAGAATTTTCCACCCAGAATTTCATATCCAGCCAAACTAATCTTCATAAGTGAAGGAGAAATAAAAATCCTTTACAGACAAGCAAATGCTGAGGGGTTTTGTCACCACCAGGCCTGCCTTACAAGATCTCCTGAAGGAAGCACTAAATATGGAAAGGAAAAACCAGAACCAGCCACTGCAAAAACATACCAAATTGTAAACACCATCGACACTATGAAGAAACTGCATCAACTAACGGGAAAAATAACCAGCTAGCATCATAATGACAGGATCAAATTCACACATAACAATATTAACCTTAAATGTAAAGGGCTAAATGCCCAAATTAAAAGATACAGGCTGGGAAATTGGATAAAGAATCAAGACCCATCAGTGTGCTGTATTCAGGAGACCAACCTCATGTGCAAATACACACATAGGCTCAAAATAAAGGGATGGAGGAATATTTACCAAGCAAATGGAAAGCAAAAAAAAAAAAGGCAGGGGTTGCAGTTGTAGTCTCTGATAAAACAGACTTTGAACCAACAAAGATCAAAAAAGACAAGGGTATTGCATAATGGTAAAGGGATCAATGCAACAAGAAGAGCTAACTATCCTAAAAATTTATGGACCCAATACAGAAGCACCCAGATTCATAAAGCAAGTTCTTAGAGACTTACAAAGAGACTTAGACTCCCACACAAAAATAGTGGGAGACGGCCAGGCGCGGTGGCTCATGTCTGTAATCCCAGCACTTTGGGAGGCTGAAGCGGGTGGATCACGAGGTCAGGAGATCGAGACCATCCTGGCTAACACGGTGAAACCCCGTCTCTACTAAAAAACTACAAAAAATTAGCCAGGCATGGTGGCGGGCACCTGTAGTCCCAGCTACTCGGGAGGCTGAGGCAGGAGAATGGCGTGAACCTGGGAGGCGGAGCTCGCAGTGAGCCGAGATTGTGCCACTGCACTCCAGCCTGGGCAACAGAGCAAGACTCCGTCTCAAAAAAAAAAAAAAATATATAGTGGGAGACTTTAACACCCTGCTGTCAATATTAGACAGATCAACGAGACAGAAAATTAACAAGGGTATTTAGGACTTGAACTCAGCTCTGGACCAAGCAGGCCTGATAGATATCTACAGAACTCTCCACCCCAAATCAGCAGAATATACATTCTTTCCAGCACCACATCACACTTATTCTAAAATTGACCACATAATTAGAAGTAAAATGCTCCTCACCAAATGCAAAAGAACAGAAATCATAACAGTCTGTCAGACCACACTGCAATCAAATTAGAACTCAGGATTGAGAAACTCATTCAAAACCACACAACTACATGGAAACTGAATGACTACTGGGTAAATAACGAAATTAAGGCAGAAATAAATAAGTTCTTTGAAACCAATGAGAACAAAGACACAACATACCAGGATATCTAGGACACAGCTAAAGCAGTTTTTAGAGGGAAATTTATACACTAACGTCTACAGGACAAAGTGGGAAAGATCTAAATTTGACACCGTAACATCACAATTAAAAGAACTAGAGAAGCAACAGCAAACAAATTCAAAAGCTAGCAGAAAACAAGAAATAACTAAGATCAGAGCAGAACTAAATGCGATAGAGACATGAAAAACCCTTCAAAAAATCAATAAATCCAGGAGCTGGTTTTTTGAAAAGATTAACAAAATAGACCACTAGCCAGACTAATAAAGAAGAAAAGAGAGAAGAATCAAATAGACACAATAAAAAATGATAAAACGGATATCACCACTGATCCTACAGAAATACAAACTATCACCAGAGAATACTATAAACACCTCTACACAAATAAACCAGAAAATCTAGAAGAGATGGATAAATTCCTGGACACATTCACCCTCCCAAGACTAAACTAGGAAGAAGTCAAATCCCTGAATAGACTGACAACAAGTTCTGAAATTGAGGCAGTAATTAATAGCCTACCAACCAAAAAAAGCCCAGGACCAGATGGATTTACAGCCGAATTCTACCAGAGGTACAAAAAGGAGCTGGTACCATTCCTTCTGAAGCTATTCCAAACAATAGAAAAAGAGGGTATCCTCCCTAACTCATTTTGTGAGGCCAGCATCATCCTGATACCAAAACCCGGCAGAGACACAACGAAAGAAGAAAATTTCAGGCCAATATCCCTGATGAACATTGATGCAAAAATCCTCAATAAAATACTGGCAAACTGAATCCAGCAACACATCAAAAAGCTTATCCACCACGATCAACTCGGCTTCATCCCTGGGATGCAAGGCTGGTTCAATGTATGCAAATCAATAAACATAATCCATCACATAAAGAGAACCAATGACAAAAACCACATGATCATCTTAATAGATGCAGAAAAGGCCTTTGACAAAATTCAACAGCCCTTCATGCTAAAAACTCTCAGGACTATTAATAATTGTTTTAGAAATTTAGAAGCTCCATTGTTAGGTGTATATATGTTTAGGATTGTGATATTTTCCTGTTCGACAGGCCTTTTACCATTATATAATGTCCCTCTTTGTCTCTTTTAACTGCTGTTGCTTTAAAGTTTGTTTTGTCTGATACAAAAATAGCTACCCCTGCTTGCTTTTGGTGTCCATTTGCATGAAATGCCTTTTTCCACTCCTTTACTTTAAGTTTATGTGAGTCCTTATGTGTTAGGTGAGTATCCTGAAGGCAGCAGATAGTTGGTGGTGAATTCTTATCCATTCTGCAGTTCTGTGTCTTTTAAATGGAGCACTTAGGCCATTTACATTCAATGTTAGTATTGAGATGTGAGATACCCTTGCATTCATTGTGCTATTTGTTGCCTGTGTACCTTGGGTTTTTTGTTTTTTTGTTTTTGGTTTTTAAATTATATTTTTGTTTTATAGGTCCTGTGTGATTTATGCTTTAAAGAGGTTCTGTTTTGATGTGTTTCCAGGATTTGTTTTAAGATTTAGAACTCCTTTTAGCAGTTCTTGTGGTGGTTTGGTAATGGCAAATTCTCTCAGCATTTGTTTGTCTGAAAGAGACTGTATCTTTCCTTCAAATATGATGCTTAGTTTCGCTGGATACAAAATTCTTGACTGATAATTGTTTTGTTTGTGGAGGCTGAAGATAGAGCCCCAATCCCTTCTAGCTTGTAGGATTTCTTCTGAGAACTGTGCTGTTAATCTGATAGGTGTTCCTTTATAGGTTACCTCGTGCTTTTGTCTCACAGCTCTTAAGATTATTTCTTTCATCTTAACTTTGGATAACCTGATGACAATGTGCCTAGACATCTTTTTGAGATGAATTTTCCAGGTGTTCTCTGTGCTTCCTGTATTTGAATGTCTAGGTACCTAGCAAGGCCAGAAAAGTTTTCCTCGATTATTCCTCCAAATATGTTTTCCAAACTTTTAGATTTCTCTTATTCCTCAGGAACACTAAGTATTCTTAGGTTTGGTCATTTAACATAATCCCAGACTTCTTGGAGGCTTTGTTCATATTTTCCTATTCTTTTCTCTTTGTATTTGTTGGATTGGGTTCATTGAAAGACTTTGTCTTCAAGCTCTTAATTTCTCTCTTCTACTTGTTCAGTTCTATTGCTGAGATTTTTCAGAGCATTTTGCATTTCTATAAGTGTGTCCAATGTTTCCTGAAGTTTTGGTTGTTTTTTCTTTGTAGTGTCTATTTCCTTGACTATTTCTCCCTTTGCTTCTTGTATTGTTTTTTGGATTTCCTTCATCCCTGGGATGCAAGGCAGGTTCAACATATGCAAATCAATAAACATAATCCATCACATAAAGAGAACCAATGACAAAAACCACATGATCATGGCTTTGCCTTTCTCTGGTGCCTTTCTGATAAGCTTAATAACTAACCTCCTGAATTCTTTTTCAGGTAAATCAGGGATTTCTTCTTGGTTTGGATCCATTGCTGGTGAGCTAGTGTGATTCTTTGGCGGGTGTTAAAAAGCCTTGTTTAGTCATATTACCAGAGTTGGTTTTCTGGTTCCTTCTCATTTGGGTGGATTCTGTCAGAGGGAAGGTCTAGGGCTGAAGTCTGTTGTTCAGATTCTTTTGTCCCATAGGGTTTTCCCTTGATGTAGTACTGTCCCCTTATTCCTATGGATGTGGCTTCCTGTGAGCCAAGCTGCAGTGACTGTTATCTCTCTTCTGGGTCTAGCCACCTGGAAAGTCTACCCATTTCCAGGCTGCTACTGGACTTTGTTTGCACAGAGTCCTGTGATGTGAACCATCGGCCTCTCCACCATAGATACCAGCACCTGTTCCACTGGAGGTGGCAGGGGGTTGAAATGGACTCTGTGAGGGTTCTTAGCTTTGGTGGTTTAATGTTCTATTTTTGTGCTGGTTGGCCTCCTGCCAGGTGCTTTCCAGAGAATGTCAGTTCTGGTAGTATGGAGAGGAACTGGTGGTAAGTGGAGCCCTAGAACTCCCAAGATTATATGCCCTTTGTCTTCAGCTACCAGAGTTGGTAGAGAAGGCCCATCAGGTGGGGGTTAGGGCTAGGTGTGTCTGAGCTCAGACTCTCTTTGGGTGGGTCTTGCTGTGGCTGCTGTGGGGGAGGGGGTGAGGTTCCCAAATCAATGGAGTTGTGTACCTAGGAGGATTATGGCTGCCTCTGCTGAGTCATGCAAGTTGTCCCTCTGCTGAGTCATGCAGGTTGTTGGGGAAGTGAGGGAAATCCAGCAGTCACAGGCCTCACCTAGCTCCCACACAACCCAAAAGGCCAGTCTCACTCCCACAGTGCCTACCCTAACAGCCCCAAGTCTGTTTCCAGGCAGTGGGTGAGTGGGACTTGAGAACTTGCCCCAGACTATCCACCTCCCAGCTGCAAAAGAAAAGGGCTTAGTTCTTCCCCAGCATATGGAGTCTGCATGCTGGATTCACACACTCTCCCAAGTTCTGGCCAGGAGGTTTCTCGCCTGGTTCAAATTGTTATAAAGTTCAGCTGGAGACTTCCTTCTCCCTGTGGCATTTTCCCCA
The DNA here is from genome assembly GCF_009828535.3 of Hylobates moloch. Classification (NCBI taxonomy): domain Eukaryota; kingdom Metazoa; phylum Chordata; class Mammalia; order Primates; family Hylobatidae; genus Hylobates; species Hylobates moloch. The sequence goes on along the minus strand of NW_026652276.1, from coordinate 189,099,415 downwards.
CACCTCTGGCTGCCCTCCTGAAGGATCTCTGTGGTGCCAGGCAGGAATGGCCTGCTTGGGGACCCAGCGAGCTCCCAGGGCCTTTCCTGCTGCTTCCTCTACCCTTGTATTTCACTCAGCTCTCTCAATTGACTCAGCTCCAGGTAAAGTCAGAAACTTCTCCCACAAACTAAACCTTCAGTTTTTCACTTCTGCAGTTTGGGCACTCACAGTATTTGGGATATCTCCCGGGTCCTGCAGGAGCAGTCCAATTCCTTCAGAGAGTCTGTGAGTCCTTTCAGCAGGTTTGTTCTTACAGTCGTTCTGGAGCTAAAATTCACGATGCGAGCCTCCACATGCTGCTCTTTCCATCCGCATCAGAGCTGCAATCTAGTTCTGCCTCCCATCTGCCGTGATGATCCCTTCTGGGCTGAGCTGTTCTTATTCAGAGTCACTTGCATTTCTATTGACAAATATTGTTATCTTCCTGAGGGCCTGGACCATACTTTCTTCGTCATCTTCCCAAAACACGGCTCAGTGCTTGGTGTATAGTTCAGTGCTTAGGAAATTTTTGTGTTGAATGGATTTTTATTTTACCTTCATGAAAACCTTCTAAAGTCATTAGTTCAAGTCAAGCATTATTATCCCTATTAAGGCAACTAAGGAAACTAAGCCTCAAAAAGATCAGAAATCCAGGGACAGGATTGGAATTCTAAAGATCTTCTAACTCCAAGCCTATATTCTGACTTTTCATCTGTCTCCATATTCCATGACAATAAAAAGCACAATTGGCGCCAGGCACGGTGGCTCACACCTGTAATCCCAGCACTTTGGGAGGCCGAGGCGGGTGGATCACGAGATCAGGAGATCGAGACCATACTGACTAAAACAATGAAATCCCATCTCTACTAAAAATACAAAAAATTAGCCGGGCATGGTGGCGGGTGCCTGTAGTCCCAGCTACTCGGGAGGCTGAGGCAGGAGAATGGCGTGGCCTGTAGTCCCAGCTACTCGGGAGGCTGAGGCAGGAGAATGGCGTGAACCCGGGAGGTGGAGCTTGCAGTGAGCTGAGATGGCGCCACTGCACTCCAGCCTGGGTGACAGAGCAAGAATCCATCTCAAAAAAAAAAAAAAAAAAAAAAAAAGCAGTTGGGTGACAAACAGTATGAGTAATACCTAAGTTTGATCTATTCTTAATTAGTGTAATAATATTTTTAAATGTCACTAATAATGAAAGTAAGGAAGAAAAGCTCTTTCCCTAATTACTTAGTTAACATCATCAGATAGACTGCTGTAAAATAGGGAAGTTCTTCCATTTGATATGGAAATGTATACAAAGTTTATGGTCATAGATATGTTTATGAGTTTTTCTCTGTGTGTTTTTAATTCCAGCTGATGAAAAATTATAATTCAGTATCATTAATATAATAGCAATTCTTTTGATTAACATAGTAACTTCATGTAAAAATTTCCAAGAGTTCCTCATTAGTCACAATGTTGAAAAAAATAATTAGGCCCCATCAGTAAAGCAACTCGTGCTGGCATTCATACTGTATCGTTGACATCAAAGTTTATGGTGTGCCATCAATTAGTATAGTTCTGATTATGTGAAAATGTAAAACTGTGAGCATTATTTATAAAAGTGTGGTGCTAATTAAAATATCTATGTATTTCTTATGATTTTTTAATAAAGATTTGTTACAAAGTTGCATGAAAGTTCATCCTCAAAAGTAGTCACAGGTGGATTTCTTTTTTGTAACATCATTATTTATTTATCCTATCAGGCCTACCCCAATTATTTACTGGGCAAAAGAAGATGGAATGCTACCCAAAAACAGGACAGTTTATAAGAACTTTGAGAAAACCTTGCAGATCATTCATGTTTCAGAAGCAGACTCTGGAAATTACCAATGTATAGCAAAAAACGCATTAGGAGCCATCCACCATACCATTTCTGTTAGAGTTAAAGGTATATTGTTTAAAATCCATTCTTCTTGCCTTCATGAGAGACCCTGAAACTTTAATTAAATGTGGTTTTCATTATATTTTTAACAATGATAAATGTAAATTTATGTCAACATTCATGGTACCTTGACTCTCTTCTCATTGCTATTTGTAGTGCATCTAAATCAGGTTAAAAATTTATTTGTTCAAATCTTCCTCACAGAAGAATCCCAGTTAATGAATATAGGAAGAATGAAGGAAATAGAAAAGTCAATATTAGAATCCCACAGTAATAGCTACAGCAGGCAAGATCAAACAATGAATGCTAAAATTAGTGGGTGAAACTTTAAGGAGAAACAGGATATTTGCATAGCTTCAAAGTGTTTCTTTCCCGCAGAAATTAATTACTGGGGAAGTTTTAGCATGTCCACAAATACTTTATTACTCCTTTCTTTAGAAGATGGAGCTTACTTTCCCTCTTCTTGAGTGTATGCTGGACACTAATGAACAGAGTATGGAATCCAGGGAAATAGTAACTTTGGAGTGGAGAAACCTGGCAGACACTGTCTTAACCGAGTGATGAATGTTAATGTCAACAATAATAAATCATGTTTGATACCATATATTCCCGCATATGGTACAAGTAGAAGGGTTCATTACCTTTGGGATATTCTCAAAAGCCCAAAACCTCAGGGTAATCGTGAGAAAACATCAGACAAACCTAAGCTGTAAGACAGTCTATGAAATAACTGATCAGTACTCTTAAAAAGTGTCAAGGTCACAAAAGACAAGGAAAGTCCAAGAAATTGTCAGATTGGAGACCATGACAAGTAAATGCAGAAGACATTACAAGTAAATACGGTGTCTAGGACAGGATCCTGGGACAGAACAAGACATTAATGCAAAAACGGAAATCCTAACAGAATGTATAGTTTAGTTAAGTACCAGTGTTAACTTTTTGTTAGGTAACTAGACCATGGTCACATAAGGTGTTAACATTAGAGGAAGCTGAGGGAAGGAGGTATGGAAACACTCTATAATACCTTTGCAACTTTTCAAAAATGATGTTTTTAAGTTGCTTCCTAATTATATAATTATATATATTCTACAGGGCTCAGAATTTATTTTATTTATTTATTTATTATTTTGAGTTGGAGTCTCACTCTGTTGCCCAGGCTGGAGTGTAATGGCATTATCTTGGCTCACTGCAACCTCTGCCTCCTGGGTTCAAGCAATTCTCCTGCCTCAGCCTCCCAAGTAGGTGGGATTACAGGTGCCCACCACCACACCTGGCTAATTTTTTTTTTTTTTTGTATTTTTAATAGCGACAGGGTTTTACCATGTTGGCCAGGCTGGTTTCAAACTCCTGACCTCAAGTGACCCAGCCACCTTGGCTTCCCAAAGTGTTGGGATTACAGGCATGAGCCACCGTGCCTGGTCCAGAATTTAAATTTGTGTTTCTTAGCCCTACCTGTACCTGTAATTTTCTCTGTATGCTTAGATAAATCTGTCACCTCTTTGATGTCTGATTAATTTTAATGTAAAACGAGAAAATGAAATTTGTATCAAACAGGTCTAGAAATAATTCATATATGTCAGTGAGTCTCTTTAAACATTCTTTTGAAAATCTTAAGTGGTCTTTGAAGCATTGTTTATAAATCTATTCGCTCAAAAAAATGAGACTAATTTAGTGTGAAGTACTTGCTTGTATTATTAAAATAGTTCAATATGTTCTTTTGCTAAAATTCTTATTTGATTCAGATTTTTGGTCTTTTTTCTTCCTCCTATAAAGCGGCTCCATACTGGATCACAGCCCCTCAAAATCTTGTGCTGTCCCCAGGAGAGGATGGGACCTTGATCTGCAGAGCTAATGGCAATCCCAAACCCAGAATTAGCTGGTTAACAAATGGAGTCCCAATAGAAAGTAAGTTGCCTTGACTGGTTCTAATTGCAGTATATTTTCAGAGCATATATACATCCCAACAGTGAATAAATGGTGATAAAAAATAACTCACGTTAAGGAAGGAAGCCACATGTATGTTAAACACAGGCACCAAATTACCTTTGCGTTTTATTACCATTAGATATTTATTATGAATGTGAATAGTTTATGCTGTTAACATAATGGTATGTGATGACTGGTACTTGGCAATATTTCGTCTGTTTTTTACATGGATAATGGGAAGAATGACAGGGTCAGAAATAAATAACACTTAAAAGTTTAGATGATTTTTGTGCAAAACATCAAGTGATTTGTGGAAATGTCACAGGTGCTAGAGGAAGATAGGTGGGGAGACATGGCATAGAGCCAATGGATATGACAAGCATAAGAAACCCAGCTATCTTAATTTAAAGAGTTTTCAGTCTTAAGTATAGCGAGTATAGCCCAGGTGTTCCCACTGTCTTCCAAGGTGACCATCCCATTTGATACCCAAAGAAGAACACATCCTCTGACCCTGATCATATGCAGGATGCTTTACCTTTGACTAGTGCTTCCTCCCTTAGAGCTGCTGATATCATCCTTGAGCAGCACCTGGGCAGCCTGGCTATACCTGTTGCCCCGTTCAGCAGCCTCCCTGCTCCGCCGCTCCACTCCTTGCGCTTCATTAGCCAATTTCTCCGAGCTACCACTATGCTGCCCAGCGTGTGGCTCCAGGCCCTCCCATTAATCTGCTAAATCATAGCAAAGGCCAGCTTTACAAAACTTGGCTAAAGGCTTGGGGAGAGTCAAGGGAATTATAGCAAAGAAAAAAATCTTTAAATGGATGTTGCACCTCACTGCTCCTTAATTCCTAAGCCATGGCCATGAACAGAGAACCCACTAGACTCTCCTCTTCCTCCACCCTACCCACCACCAGCTACTGCTGAGAGGGGCATCTTTCAACATTTTCCCCTTCTTGGAGTTCAGACCTCCTCATAGACACTGAGACAGAGAAAGTCAGTTTTGGCATCAAACCCAGCCTTAGGTTCACTCTCCCAGTCAATAACATGCAAAGATATTCTTTACTCACAATAAAGATAGCCCTCAGGCTTATGATACAGCACAGATTGGCTTTGACTGCCTCCAAGTCAGAATCCAGTATTGGTTCTACATTTACATAACCAAAAGGTCTGCTGAATTGACTTTCCCAAAGTAACACACACACGTCCCCTAAGATGGTTCCAAAGAACTGCTGGCAGATTTAAAGTGGCACAAGTCCCTATTTCTTACCATCAAGGTCTGACAACTGCAGGGTGACTGAGTCATCACAGCCTGCTCCATGAATCTTTACTGGAAGTTCACTTGGGTCTCGTAGTACAGTAGCTGTCAGATACTTTGAAACAGGCAGCCTGCGTTCACTGCAAAAGGAAGTGTATTCCTGGGAGAAAACAGATGCTAGAGGCCAGCAAATAGGGTTTGGGTATTTCCATTCCCAATTTTAACCAGGATCAGGATCCAGACAAATGGCAGAGAGTACTTTGTGGTTGTGTTTCAGGAAGCTCTTGCTACTCTCAGCAGAATATGAGTGAAAACTGAGAGGAAAAAGTAGAAGAAAGCCCAGAACTAAAGAAGTTTTATGGTGGCCAGGCATGGTGGCTCATGTGAACCTGTAATCCCAGCACTTTCAGAGGCTAGGGCGGGCAGATTGCTTGAGTACAGGAGTTAGAGACCAGCCTGGGCAATATGGCAAAATCCTGCTTCTACAAAAAAAAAAAAAAAAAAAATAGCTGGTACAATGTATGATTTTCTCAGGAATGCATATAAAATGGCAATAAATGATGATACATGCTTGATACTTTTGCACCATGTTTTGCAGCTCAGAGTTTTTGTGTCCATTTATGGAAGGTTAAAAGTGCCCCTGAGATCTAGACTCAGTGAAACTGACAAGTGGAAGGGATCATCCATCTAGCCCTTCAGCAGGGAAAACAGGGGAGCCAGGGGATAAACCCTCAAGCTTGGCAGCCAGAGTGCAATCCTATGCAAGGAAAATTGAGATGTGGGTGGATGACATAAGCAAGGGAGGATTAAATAATGAGGCTGATTTTTCTTCTTGATTTGCTCAGCTTGTTGTCCTTCCAAACCAGCTGTCTTAGTCCATTCCTGCTGCTATAACAAAATGCCTTAGACTGGGTAATTTATAAACAGCAGCAATGTATTGCTCACAGTTCTGGAGGCTGGAAAGTCCAAGATCAAAGCACAAGCAGATTTCGTGTCTGGTGATGGCCTGTTCCTCACAGATGCTGCTATGTGTCCTCACATGGTAGAAGGAGCATACGGGCTCCCTCAAGACCTTTAGAACAGCACCAGTCCCATTCACGAGGGGGAAACCCTCATTTCCTAATCACCTCCCAGAGACCCCACCTCTTAACCTTGGAGTTAGGTTTCAACATGAATTTTGGAGGGACACGTGAATTTTGGAGGCATCCTGGTTGTGGTGCCCAAGGCTGTGGCCACTGTGATTCCTATCTCTGCAGGAGAGTCTAACACTTGCAGATCCTTGATAGTTTCCAGCCTGCGTTGTATTAGGTCTGTCAGACTCTTCTGCATGAAACGTGGATAAGATCACACTATTATTGTGTTAAAAGGCCCCTGTCCTCTCAGGAATGAGGAGGGAAAAGAACTAAGAGAACGAGAATGGGCAGAAGACCTCTTCCTGGCACAGTGACATATTTTTCTCACAGTGAAAGATGTTGAAAGCCAGTAATGTAAGATAAGCACCAGGAGAATGGAGGACTGGTCCAGGATATTCCTGGCATTTCATCAAGGCATCCTCCCTTCTTCCTTTTCACAAAACCAAGGGGCTCAGTGGCATCCTCTTGTAGGGATGGAATAAGTAAATGAAGAGGTAAATTTAACTCTTCCTCAGACATGTGTTCTACATTATGCCCAAATGTTCACGTTCCAGGAAATGTTTACAAAGTTGACTGAGAAAACCTGAGCAGTAACCTCATTTAAACAAACCAGTACATGCTGCCATTTGTAGTCTCTCATCTCCAAAATGCATAAAATACTATATGATTAACCTGTTTCACAAAGTTCTTTTTAAAATGAAATTATGCAGTAAATGTAAAAACATTTTAAAGATTTTACTCTGTTCATGTAAGGTGGCATGATTATTATTATTCTCATCATCTACATGTTGAAAGCGTTTATAGTTTTACCTACCAACATCAGGAGAGTTGGGTTATAAGTATTTTCTGAAGGCCATCACGCCAGTTCTGGACCTTACCTTTGGGGCTTGAAGTTATTTGTAGTGATTCTGTGCTTTTAAATGTCTTTCTCCAGTGTTTATTGACAGCAAATGAAACTGGTTATTCCCAGAATTAATGATTATTCCTCTGGATAATTTGGATTTGCATGCTAGAGAGTTACTCTACCCGCTAGCCAGCCCATCCAAAGGCTCCAAGTGTCTCTACATTAGTGATTTTACTCTGTGTCCAGCTACCAACCGAGCCTCCATATGTCACTGTGACAGTTCCTGGGTTTGTTTGCATTTTTTAAACAAGTACTTAAGGAAAACTCCCATGGAGAGAGGTCTGCTTACTCATTATTATTACCTAAAGGGTTTGTTTTATTCCTAAATACCTTGCCAAAAATAAATATTTGAAGACTGCTCTATTTAGCATATATAAGGCAGATACAGTCAGATGCCTTTCAGGTAAAAAATATATTCCCAAAGAGTTGATAACAAAGAAAAGTGCAACTGAGAGCAGCAGAAAAGCTTTCTGACATGGTTTGTTTGTGACTGATGAGTCTCCACTTGGGGAAAATTGTCCTACTGACATTGTTGAGCTTTGCCCTCCAAGTTCATGGTCGTGTAACATTATTATTATTATTGTGGTAAAAACACTTAACAATATTTACCATCTTAACTATTTTAAGTGTACAGTTCAGTAGTGTTAAGCATATTCACATTATTATGCAACAGATCTTCAGAACTAGAGCCCTTTATCCATTAAATATTGCGTGGTGGTGTAACTTTTAAAAACTCAATACATTTAAGGAATTTGAGGAACTCTTATATGGTCTGCCACCCATACAGAGAGATTCGGCCCAGAGCTCTGCCTGGGACTCATCACAGTCTAAAATACACAGCCACTCCACTCCACTGCCTGGAACATCCACAGAGATGCGGTCAGGGTGGGCACATGGTGGGCACCGAGAGTGCCCTGAAGAGTCCCAGCACTGAGAGCCCAAGTGCTGGGTCCAGAAGTGTTAAGAATCTTTTTCTTTTTTTTTACTGACCTTAAAAATTCAGTTTGTTTCTCTACTTTATTCTTGTATTATTTTTTATTTCCATAGATTTTTGGGGAACAGGTAGCATTTGGTTACATGAATAAGTTCTAAGATTTTGGTGCACCCGCCACCCAAGCAGTGTACACGCTGTACCCAATATATAGTCTTTTATCCCTCACTGCCCCCCACACTTTTTTGAGACCCCAAAGTTCAGTATATCATTCTTATGCCTTTGTGTCCTCGTAGCTTAGCTCCCACTTATGAGTGAGAACATATGATGTTTGGTTTTCCATTCCTGAGTTACTTCACTTAGAATAATGGTCTCCAATTCCATCTAGGTGGCTGTGAATGCCATTATTTCATTTCTTTGTATGGCTGAGTAGTATTTCATAGTGTGTGTGTATATATATATATATATATAAAACACAATTTCTTTATCCACTCATTGATTGATGGAATTTGGGCTGGTTCCATATTTTTGCAATTGCGAATTGTGGGGCCATCAACATGTGTGTGCAAGTATCTTTTTTGTATAATGACTGGAAGTGCTAAAAATCACTGACAGAGAACAAGTCTCCAGAAATGCTGCTTTGTGTTCCAGCACCCCTTGTTGAGGCAGTAGGTGAGCATCACTGAGATTATGTGAGTCAGAAAGGCCCCAGTCATGCAAGACTTGGGATCTGGGACACATGGGCTGCCCTAAGTTACACTGCGTTTTCAGGGTCCATGGCCACCCTAAGATACACTGTGTTTTCAGGATCCATGGCTGCCTGCCTACAGCTACAGTTCACTTTCTAGGCCCGTGTGTCATATCCATCCTCTGCTGTCTTTTATCAACGAATCTATATACCCTGTTGAAGGAACTATGACTTGTAATTGTGTTTGGTATGGAAGAACATGTTCCTTAAGGCAATTTTGAAATTATTAGAGTCATAAATAGGAGATGTAAGCTAAGAAGTCAATTCAAAGTATCTCGACACCCCCACATCACTAGTTGAACAACCTGGAGTATCTAAGATGATTTCATAAATGAGTTACTGATGGTGATCCAGAGTGTTGAACAACCGCTTTTTTGTTACATTTTTCCTTGGGAATGAAGACAATCAGTCCATGAGGAGTAACTTGTAAGTTAGAGTTTTAATAATCCTTGGATGCTAAAAACTTGTTCTGAACTTAAATGTATGGCAAATTTTTAAAATATTCTAGTCTAAAACATCTAAAAGACTTTTAGGCTGTAAATGTGATACGGTATGTGGTAGACAGAATAATCCCTCCTTCTACCGTACCCCACCCCACCACGATGTCTACATCCCAATCCCTGGAATCTATGAATATGTCACCTTACATAGCAAAAGGGAGTTTGCACATGTGATTAAGGTTAAGGGCCTTGAGATGGGGAGGTTATCCTGGACTATCTAATTTGGGCCCAATTTAATTACATGAGCCCCCAAAAGCAGAGTGCCTTTTCAGGCTTTGGTTGGAAAGAAAGGTGATTATGGAAGAATGATCAGAGAGATGCAACATTGACAGCTTTGAAAATGGAAGAAGAGGACCATGGGCCAAGGAATGTGGGCAGCCTCCAGAGGCTGGAAAATGCAAGCACATGGATTCTCCCCTAGAACCTTCAGAAAGCAACGCAGCCCTGCTCATGCATTGGTTTTAGAGCAGTGCGACCCATGTCAGACTTCTACAGAACTGTATGATAGTAAATTTGTGTTGTTGTAAGCCACTACATTTGTGGTAAGTTGTTACAGCAACCATGGAAAACTATTACAGACTGAGGGAGCAAAATACTTCGAGTTTGGGTCGTAAAACAAGGATGTACTATGGTTTGGTTGATTTTTATTACAGTGGGTTAATAAACCATAGATGAAACAAATTTTTTTATTTTAAAAGTGATAAAAGAGTCTAGATACAGTGATGAGTGTGTCTTAGATGCACATCCTTTTCCTGTCACCAAGGAAAAAGAAATGGTGCTTAGAAAGAACATAAATTCTTCTTAATTGGTTCAAGTTGCAGGAGCAGTTTAAGAGAAAAGGTGCTGTTATTTAGTTTTGATTTCCATCACTGTGCTGAGACAGAGACCTAAATCCCTCTTAGTGTAATTCTAAAGCAATATAAGCTCAAAGACTAAAGTGTATCATTCACAGAAAGGAATTCATCTCCAATCTCACAGAAGTTCCAAATTGCTGGGCATGCCGAGGACTAAATCCTCACATATTATGTTATCCAGCCAGTTCTATTCCACTTCAGTAAGGATCAAGCCTGTTCCTAATGTTTAAGTACTTGAGAGATTTAACTGAAAACATTGTCTTCAAGAAGAATTTACACAATTTATTTACACTTCAGCTTCAAGAATATCCACAGCAGAAAATTAAATATTTTCACATTTGGTTATTAGCCCCGTAGTGTTTATGTATTTGTTGATTTATTTATGTCAAGAAGAGGCTCCTAAAAGGAACAGGTTTGAACAAGCTGGAGTGTTTCTATATTTTTTGCTAGCTTTTGCTATTTCCTCTTGATCATTAACTTTTTTCTCATAAATAACCACAATCTCTTGAACACGGCAATGTTTTCCTGAATTTGTAATGCAATTTTCACCTAAACTTGTAAGAATTTTTTTTCTGCATCTCTCAAAATAATACTTGGTGTTACAGAATCAATTGACTTAAGACTAAATGAATATTGAGCACATACCCTTGCTAATATATAAGTCAATTCTGAGAAGGAAAATTTTCTGGTTTCTGCCTAAATTCTAGTCTTATTCTTACTGCATATACTTAGATCAATCTTTATTTATGTCCTACTGACTTTACAAGCTTAATATACATCTTTTAAGCAAATAGGAATAAATCTTTCTATTTTTACATCCAAACAGTTGCCCCTGATGACCCCAGCAGAAAAATAGATGGCGATACCATTATTTTTTCAAATGTTCAAGAAAGATCAAGTGCAGTATATCAGTGCAATGCCTCTAATGAATATGGATATTTACTGGCAAACGCATTTGTAAATGTGCTGGGTAAGCTCTCATTTTATTAAAGACATGGCAAATTAAATTAATGACTGCTGTTATTTTCTGTTCAATCAGCAAAAATATATTGAGCATCTACTATGTGCAATGCACAGTACTTGGAGCTATAAGGAATGGGTAAGACATAAACCTTGCCCTAAAGAATATTGCAGTCTTAATGTTCTTCCATAACACAGTTTTTATAATGGCAAATTCTTCACTGTAGAACTAGTCAAATAAGCTGTTCTACTTACAGATAGTTAGACTAAGTGTCAAACCCTCGAAAGGAAAATAGCATTTGTCTGCTGTTAGCAACTGAGAATTACTGCTCTTCATCGTAAGACATTGACAAGTTGAATAACACTTTAATGATTCTGATTTTTAAAAACTAATACATGAATCATAATGCTTGGCCTTTATCCAAGTCACAGATGTACATTTATTTTATTTGTAAAAACATATTTTAAAAAGTATGATATACTGAAACATATTCTCAAATAATTGGCTTATGTGAACATTGTATTTCTTATATTGGACAAAACTACCAAAATACCACATTTGTTAAAATTTTTGTGAGAATTGTTTTCATGGTGCCAGGGAATTATACTTCAACCCTTTAAAATTAGTATGCTTCCTTTTCAAACAAAATTACCATCAGAAAGCCAACCAATACTTGGTATTTTTCTTTCATGCTTGAAATGAAGGTCACTAATCCTATGAAGAGCTAAGCAGTTAAGATATTGGTGGATGTTGATAAAGCACTTTTGGCTGCTGGTTCCTTTTTCATCTCTACTTTTATGAGTTCGGCATTTTTAGATTTTACATATAAGGGAGATCATGCCAAGTTTGTCTTTCTGTATCTGGCCCGTTTCACTTAACATAATGTCCTCCAGGTTCATCCATGTGGTCACGACATGAATGCCATGAAGGAAATGATAGAATTTCCTTCTTTTTAAAGGCTGGATAGTATTCCATTGTGTGTATATGCCACAGTTTCTTTATTCCATTCATTCATTTGTGGGCACTTAGGTTGATTCCATATCTTGGCTATTGTGAATAATACTGCAATGAACAAGGGAGTTCAAATATCTCGACATACTGATTTCATTTCCTTTGGATGTATACCCAGTAATGGGATTGTTGGATCATATGGTAGTTGTACTTTTAATGTTTTGAGTATAAACAGTATAAACAATCTTTATAGTATTTTCCATAATGGCTATACTAACTTATATTCCCTCCCACAGTGTTTAAGTGTCCCCTCTTCTCTACATCCTTGCCAACACTTAGATCTCCTCTTTTTGATAATAGCCATTCTAATAAGTGTGATATAATATCTCGTTGTGGTTTTAATTTACTTTTATCTGGCGATTAGTGATAATTGGGCATTTTCCCATATACCTGTTGGCCGTTTGTATATCTTCTTTTGAGAACTGTCTAGTCCAATGCCTTGCCCATTTTTAACCAGGTTATTCATTTTCTTACTGTTGAATTATTTGAGTTATTTATATATTTTGGTATTAACCCCTTACCAGATATATGGTTTGCAAATGTTTTCTCCCCTTCCATAGGTTGTCTCTTCACTCTGTTGACTCTCTCCTTGGCTGTGCAAGCTTTTTAGTTTGGTGTAATCCCATTTGTCTATTTTTGTTTTTGTTGCTGTGGTTCCATTTTTTCAGCCATTACACTCATCACTCTGCTTTTTTCTGCCAGCTTATGTGTTCCCCACCATTCCCACCCACTAGGGTTATGATGAGTGAGTCATTCAACAAAAATATACTTGGCTGTTATTTTTGTGCCAGACACTGTGCTGGGGATAAAACAAAAGTCTCATTCCCTGACTGCAATGGACTCACAGTAAATCAACAACTAAAATGATGTCTGAGCAAGAAGTAGGGCAGGAAGTAGAGGGAGGAAAAATGTATTTTTCTGCCTTGAGTGACTGGCAGCATTATGCCTGATAGAGAACATAAGGAGAGAGATAAGTTGCTTGTGCTTTACCATAAACTTTAATGACCTTAAAACAAAATACAATAAATAAACTATAGTCCTAAAATGTATTCTAATATTTACTTTACCTTTTAAAATATTTATAGCCGAGCCACCACGAATCCTCACACCTGCAAACACACTCTACCAGGTCATTGCAAACAGGCCTGCTTTACTAGACTGTGCCTTCTTTGGGTCTCCTCTCCCAACCATCGAGTGGTAAGTAGCAGCTCTGTGTGTTTTTCAGTACTTAAAATGTTTGCTAAAGCCTTCATATGCTAAATATGTTGGGTTTTATTCAAAAAACAAACAGGGAAAGGCACCACACAATCCATTACACTGTTAATTTTTTTTTCTTTTGAGACAGAGTCTCACTTCATTACCCAGGCTAGAGTGCAGTGGCACAATCACAGCTCACTGCAGCCTCTGCCTCCTGGGTTCAAGCATATCTCCTGCCTCAGCCTCTAGAGTATCTGGGCCTACAGGTGCCTGCCACCACACCTGGCTAATTTTTTGTATTTTTAATAGAGAAAGAGTTTCACCATGTTGACCAGGCTAATCTCAAACTTGTAACCTCAGGTTATCCGCCCGCCTCAGCCTCCCAAAGTGCTGGGATTATAGGTGTGAGCCACCGTGCTTGGCCTACACTGTTAATTATTAAATTCATTCATTATTTCACAAATATTTATTAACTACTGGCTCTATGTTAAATACTTTCATGTGTATAATCTACTTAGCAGCACACTCTATCAAGCACAGATCTACATGTAAATGATTTTTTAAAAAATTTAAGCCTGCTGTGTTTCACAATGCCATGGACATCCCCTGGGATTTTGTGAATAGTGGCTGGAGGGACTAGTTAGGGGATATTCCTTGATAATAAAATATCCTGTGGTATAGTGGGGGGTTCTATAAGCTCCAAAGCAGAATTTGTTCTTACCATTGTTTCTCTTGAGTACTTCTTGCACCAGATCTTCCCGACTTGGATCCAGCCAAGCTCTCCCATGTTCTTTTACTCCTCACTTCAAACCATCCCCTTTCATATGCCACCCGAGGTTTAAGTCCTCTAGCTTCTCCTAGCTTGTTTACTTCAGCTGAAAGAGACAAGGCTAGGATGGATAAGCAATGGCTCAGAAGGAATGAATGAAAGAAAACTGGAACATTCTTTACTGATCATCTGTCAGGTCCTAGATGCTGTGCTAAGTTCCAACTACTGAGGTCAGAATATATGCAGGGTTAAGATTAAAGGAAAATTTCCCCTGGCCCCTGCCTTAACCCCAGAGAAGAAAAATGGATGCTTATGCAGATGATTTTCCTAGTGAAGGTAACAGAGTCACACTTAGTTTGTTTCATCCGTTTCACTTCTCCTCTCTGACATACATGCCTTTTTTCTCCGCTGAATATTTTCCTGTTGATACTTTCAAAAGTACAATCCTTCTAGCCTTGCAACTTTCACATTCATCATGGTCGTGTTGACCTTGAACATGGCATTTTATGTCTGACTTCAAAATATGATTGTTTTGATTCTCATTGTGATAATTTCTGTAATGAAGGTTTAAAGGAGCTAAAGGAAGTGCTCTTCATGAAGATATTTATGTTTTACATGAAAATGGAACTTTGGAAATTCCTGTGGCCCAAAAGGACAGTACGGGAACTTATACGTGTGTTGCAAGGAATAAATTAGGGATGGCAAAGAATGAAGTTCACTTAGAAATCAAAGGTAAGGCAGAGGTAATGTGTTTAATTTTTAAATGACTTTGAACGAATTCTCCAGCTTTGCCAAATGGATAACAATGACTTTACATTTCAGATCCTACATGGATCGTTAAACAGCCCGAATATGCAGTTGTGCAAAGAGGCAGCATGGTGTCCTTTGAATGCAAAGTGAAACACGATCACACCTTAACCCTCACTGTCCTGTGGCTGAAGGACAACAGGGAACTGCCCAGTGATGAAAGGTATTTGAAGACGATTTCTTTTCTTTCTCTTCATTCTTTCTTTAAGCTATGCTTGAACTAAAGGTCTACTGTGTAGTCACTTATGGTGATGTTTTTAGTTTCTGAAGTCTGCTGTCTCCAAAATAGAGAGATAAGCATTTTCTCCTTACTGTAAAATATATGTACCCAAGAAGGTATCAGGTGATTGAAATAGGACCCTGAGAATGTCTGTCTGTCTGTGCATGCTGGTCTCTTGTGTAATTCAGGATGGAAAAAAACCCTCAGGCCTTGGACAGCATCCATTGTTTTATACCTTGAACAGCAAAGTCTCAACAGATGTTTTCATTACCTTTCTACAAATAAGCAGAAATATGACCTCTTTAATCACTAAAGACTGCTCAAATCCTTGTCAGTATTTTAAAAGACACGTGTTTTTATTTGGATAGGGAGTTTTTCTTTTGATTTTACCTAAAGCCAGTGAAAGGGGAAGGAAAAACAAAAACAGGTAGAGCATTAAAAGAGCCCAAGCATGCTGCAGATTTCGTTAAGAATGGAAGAAAGGTCATGGCATTTTCCAGATGAGACCCTCAATTTGACGTAGTCAAACATTCTACAGAGTAGAATGTGTGAGTTTTAGCAAAGTGGCTATAGGCCTCACTCTCTATTAGAAGGAATGCTGTATTCTGGTCGAAATCATTTCTGTGGTTCACCTGCAGCTGACCTAAAGTTGCGGTGCCTAAATATTGCCCTATTGCTTGCTAATGACCCCAGAAGAACTCTGTGGCCTTCTCTTTTATGTGCCTAGAGTCTCCATCTAATTTTATGCTTGAACTAGTCAATTTTATTTGTTGAGTTGATAAAGATGAAAAGGTGTGGTGGTCTCACACCTGTGGTCCCAGCTACCTGGGAGGCTGAGGTGGGAGAATTACCTGAGCCCAGAAGGTTGAGACTGCAGTGAGCCATGACTGTACCTCTGCACTCCAGCCTGGGTGACAGAGTGAGACCCTGCCTTTAAAAAAAGATTAAAAGGAAACATAAAGAAATGACCATCAGGTTAAGTTAGCTTAAGAAGCTTTTACTTGGAAATTAACTGAGAAGACAGTTTATGACTTATGCAGTTTCATTAAAATAATACATGAATTCTCTATACATTAATTTTTTGATCTATTGAGCAATTTTTCATGCCAAGTTCCCTCTAGAAAACTCTTAGAGAGATTGTTCATCTAAATCTTCCTGTTTCTAGTGATAAAGCAAATTATTATTCTTTGCATTTACTGTCTTCTATAAGAGTTTATACATGTAAGAAAATGACATTATTTTCTGCAGTAAATAATAAAGTATTTAAAATATATACTTTGATAGAAATTGAACTGAATGAGTGGTTTTCCAATGTTTCTTGGCAGCAAAAGCCTTAGTAAAGCCCTTTAGTAAGGCTAATGCTGGAACTATTCTTTGCCTTATTCCCCTGGGAACTTAAGGAAGCTCCTTCCTCTCCCTCTAGAGCAGCGGTCCCCAACCTTTTTGGCACCAGGGACTGGTTTCATGGAAGACAATTTTTCCACGGACAGGGTGGGGGCACAATGGTTTCAGGATGATTCAAGTGCATTACATTTACTGTGCACTTTATTTCTATTATTATTAACGTTGTAATATGTATATATATGTATATATTATTACATGTAATATATACAGTGACAGATCATCAGGCATTAGATTGTCATAAGGAGAGCACAATCTAGATCTCTCACTTGCACAGTTCATAGTAGGGTTTGCCTTCCTGTGAGAATCTAATGCTGCCACTGATCTGACAGGAGGCGGAGCTCAGCTTCACTCGCCCCATTCCCCTGGGGCCTAAGGAAACTTCTACCGCACCCTCTAGAGCAGTGGTCCCCTCTGCAGCCCAGTTCCTAACAGGACAGTACCCAGTTCTTGGCCCAGGGTTTGGGGACCGGTGCTCTAGAGGCCTGGTTGAAAAATACTGTACCAGAGGACTTATCCCTTCTAACCCAAGATTCTAATTAATTCTCATTGTTTTTCAAATTTAATCATTCTTAAAGTGATATGTATTTTGCTCTAACTTTTGAAAATGTTTACCATCTTTCTCCTTTATCAAATTTACAGTTTTTTTCCTGCCAGTGAAGCAATTATAGGGTATGGCTGCGTGTCCATTTCAGCTGCTCTGAATGCATTCCATCCACAGGTTCACTGTTGACAGGGATCATCTAGTGGTAGCTGATGTCAGTGATGAGGACAGCGGGACCTACACGTGTGTGGCCAACACCACTCTGGACAGCGTCTCAGCCAGCGCTGTGCTTAGCGTTGTTGGTAAGAATGAAAACAAAAATAGCACAACTGGCTTCCCTGCATTTGTTGAAAAGAAAAAATAAGATAAAAATTGTAAATTTCAAATATTTGCTTGTTAATATGCATGGGTGAGTTCATACCCATGTTTTTCTTCTTTGAAAGATGCCTTGGAGGCAATGATTTCAGTATAAATATACTTTGTAGCAGCACTGGGTGAAATGGTGGATATGCACATTAGTAACCTTTTTGGTAATAAGGAGAAATGATCTACTTGTATCTAAAACTGAAGGCTTTTTTTCCTAAATTGTTACTGCATGTTTATCAATGCTGTGTCTCACAGCTAAGCATAGGGCTTAATTTTATAACCTTGAATAATGTACAGTCTTTGTCATCTTGTGCTATC
Organism: Hylobates moloch; assembly: GCF_009828535.3. Classification (NCBI taxonomy): domain Eukaryota; kingdom Metazoa; phylum Chordata; class Mammalia; order Primates; family Hylobatidae; genus Hylobates; species Hylobates moloch. The sequence continues at coordinate 189,081,629 of NW_026652276.1, read as the reverse complement.
TTGTATCTTTCCATTACTAATTTTGATTAAAATCCTTTATATTAATGTCCTTTCTAGCTCCTACTCCAACTCCAGCTCCCGTTTACGGTAAACTAATATGAGTCTTCTTTCTCTGTTTTCTGTCAAACAATTTCACATTTGCAGAAAATATTCATAAGTTCTTTTCTGTGTCACGTAATTGTGTTTCTTAAGGAAAAGGGCTCTGTCAGTTGTTATGTTGTGTCACCCATTTACTGACAATGAATCATTTCTTCATCATAACCCCAAATTTTTCACCAAGTTCGTTGCCAGTTCTTTCTAAATAGTTCATGTGCTATTATAAAATCACTTCATTTGATAGAAGTCCCTCTTTGATGCAATTTACTTGTAAAGTACCATAGTGCTTTTTCAAAAGCCATCATCCACATTTTACAGAATGAAAAAGCTATTTCTAATATCATTCTACAAATTAGGCTTTCACCTCAATTTATTAAAAGTTGTTTGGGAAAAATCTTGTTTTGGGATTCCATTTTCAAGAAATGTATATGGGGAAAAATAGATGTTTAGAACACCATTTAACTTTTATATCAGAGAAAACCGACTCACCATGTGTTAACAAAAGATCACTCAAGAAAGACCAAAAGGAGGGGCACATTCATGTTGTGTGGCTTTTTGGAATCTGGAAAATAAGTCAGAAATCATTTCCAGAAATCTTTTTATTTAGAGAACCTTCATCTTTATTCAGTACATCAATACAAATATCAATTTTTGGCATCTCAGCTGATTTTGCACAATATTATTAATATTGTATCTAATTATCCAATATAAAACCTGTGCTTTGTAGACATTTACTGCCTTATGACTGATAAGAAAAAAAAGCACATATATTTTATGGTCTCTGGTCCCCTAAGAGCCAGAGATACTCCTAGGAGCAAGGTCAAATAAAGGCCTGGGGGGAACAGTAACTCTCTGGATCTCAGAAGCACCATTAGAAGAGGCAGACATGCTTCTAGGACACCTTCATCCCAACATGTGTCTGTCTACACACTGTTGTCTTCTGGGAGTAAACACACTTATGCATGCTGAGGGCTACCTCCATAGCATCTATTTCAGCATGCTTTCGCAAATATAAATATTCTTTCAGAGCCCCAAAATCTGTTATTCAGCATTTTTTTAGAAAGAACATTTGAATTTTCTTTAAACAGCACCTTTTATTTGCCTATATTTCTTTTTTCAGCAGTTGCTCTCTCTATTTCCCACGTATTAGAAATTAAGCTTATTATTTTTCATGTTTGTGCCCATTCATGTTTATGAGAAGAAATGCTGAGAGTGCTGATGAACCACATGTGTCTGCTTCACTGGGTTTGGTTACAAATGCTTTCATTTCCTTTGAAAAACAAGTGAGCAGAACTCATTGATGGGTTATCTTGTGTGTGTTCGTGTGTTCCCAGCAGCCTCAGCTGTGCACATTTCCTTTCAGTTGCATGCTCATTGACTATCAAGTGTGCTGTGTCTTTAAGATGTCCCCTCTGTGAATAGTATCACGAGTAAAGGAGAGCCTCTTAAAGATGGATGGGTGACCATGATGTGTGTATATTTGGTCTACAGATGTCCCAAATCCTCCCTTTGACTTAGAACTGACAGATCAACTTGACAAAAGTGTTCAGCTGTCATGGACCCCAGGCGATGACAACAATAGCCCCATTACAAGTATGTGGTATTATTTGCTCTATTACCGATCAACTAAATGGCCATGTTTGAAGCACTTTGTAACAGTCAACTGAATTTCCTCACAAAGGTATTTACTGGGATTCTCTGCTTCATTACTGATAGAACAAAAATATTTATTTATGTCCTTCCTCTCTTCAGAGCTGAAACTATTCCTGGTTACATCTTCTAGAATAGGACACCCCTTAATTGCTGAAGATGTTGATTAATCAAATACACTGTCATTTGTGTTTAAGATCCATAAAAATCACTTGAAATATCTACCATGTAGGAAGATACACCTTAAGTTGTTTATTTTGCCCATATCTTCTGGGAGAAAAGGTTAGGAGGAGCAAGTGCTGAGTAGCTCTGTCTTCGTATTAGGAAATTGAGACTTGATGAGTAAAGTAACTTTTCAACCCACTGTTGGTAACAGAACTGGGCGTAGATAACAGGTTCTACCTTAACTTCCAACCTAGGTCTCTGTCTTTCCATTAGCCCCTGCCACAAAGTTGCCCATTCAACAATGTGAGCTTCTCACCTTGGTGACATAAGCCTAGGGCCTAGGAAATAAGATAAGGAAGGACAATGTCATAAGGATACTAGAAGAGCATAATAAAATTAGACTATAGGTAAGCTTAGAAGTTTAATTGTAAAACCAAAGAGATACTTAAGAGGCAGACACAATCAGGTCAGGTGCCTGAAATACATTATTACCTTCAGGCATATACTGCAGGAAGACTAAATTCCTTTCTGATGACTACCTAAGATGATTCTGAAATGATAGGTGTGTTGATTTATTGCACCTTCTGGTAAAGTAGAATATTTCCACTAAAATTTAACAAAAGCCTCTCCTCTATCTTGCGTTGTTTAATAGTGCTCTTTTCCCTACTTGAGTGTTCAGTGTCCTTGATCAGAACACAAATTCATCCAGGCCCAGTCTTCCAGCTCATTGGGTACATTAGCCAGAGTTAGCTGGTTAGATGGCTTGGAGACTCTTTTTTCCTATATTAAAATAATACCATTGGATTTCAAGGCATTTCTACTCTTTCATTCATTTACTCATTCATTCAACAGATATTTTTGAGTGCCTACTGTGTGCCAGACATTGTTCTAAAACAAAATGGTCAAAAATCTCTGTGGTTATGGAGCTTATATTTTAGATGAGGACATAAATAAGATAAAATTAATAATACATTATTAAGTATAATGTCATTATATCTGCATGTAAACATACACACACACACACACACACACACACACACACACACACACGCAGAGGACTCAGATCTACCTTCAAGAGCGAACCTGCTGTAAGGAGTGTTAACCCACAGCCTCCATCTACTTCTCCTTCTCTGAGGCTCCATTGCAGAGTTCACATAAGGCCATGCTCCTTGGGGTGCTTCAGTGACTGGGCACAGCAAAGGTCCCAGAGGTCACATGTGCCTAATGCAGAACTCCTCCTGTGCAGACTGTACTCTGGGCTCCTGGTTGACCTGGCTGAGACTATCCCAGAGCTACAGTATACTGCAGTCTAAGGCTCCTCCTACTCACTCCTCCTTCCCTCCCCCTCTTCCTGTTACAGATGTCAGACCAGCATTGTGGTCTGAAGGTCTTCCCTCCTTCAGGCGTCCTTGCTTCCTCTCCCGTTTTTCTTCCATGGACATTTTCCCAAACCGACCTCTTGACTTCTTTTTTTTGAAACAGAGTCTCGCTTTGTTGCCCAGGCTGGAGTGCAGTGCCCATTTGCAGTGGGTTCACGCCATTCTCCTGCCTCAGCTTCCACATAGCTGGGACTACAGGCACCCGCCACCACGCCTGGCTACATTTTTTTTTTTTTTTTTTTTTTTTTAGTAGAGATGGAGTTTCACCGTATTAGCCAGAATGGTCTCAATCTCCTGACTTTGTGATACACCCGTCTCGGCCTCCCAAAGTGCTGGGATTACAGGCGTGAGCCACTGTGCCCGGCCACCTCTTGCACTTCTAATTCTGTCTTAGCCTTTGCTCCCTAGAGGACTCAAACTCATATATATCTATTAATACATATGATTGTGTTTATATGTGTTTAGGGCATGCAAAAAACAAATCAGCAGAAAGAGATGTGGAGCTAGGGGTATAATTGTGAATAGTGTGAATAGGAAAAGCCACATTAAAAGAACATTTGAATATGTCAATCAAGACAGGGGAGGGAGGTCAGTGAGCACACTATGCAGTTGTCTAGGGGAAGAACTTTCCAGCAAGAGCAAAGGAAAAGAGCAAAGGCCCTAAGACAGGGCATGTCTGCTAGGATGCCAGTATGGCTGCAGTGCAATGAAAAAGAGAAAGTGAGGGAGGAGAGAAGGTCAAAGAGGTGAAGAGTTAGGCGGTGGGTGTGTAGAGTGGGAATTGTGCAAGGTCCTGTAGGCCACTGTGAAGATGGGAAAGCCCTTGGAGGGTTTTAACAGAGGAGTGATGAATGAATAACTCTGGCTTGTCTATTAAAAATAGTGTATAGAAGAACAAGAGGGGAAGCAGAGAGACTGGGTAAGACCATGGTTCCCAAACTGTGCACTGAAGTGCCCTGTGGTACCTCAGTGAATTCACAGGGGTACCTTCCTTGGAATAATTTTAAAGTTTTAACTTTTAAATTCTGATATTAAAAAACCACAGTGACATCTGTCAAACATCACATGAAATTAGCTTGAGGCAGATTATAGGTTCAACTTTATATCCCATGTCATTTTGTGATAATGTGATATCTCTGCAAAGCGTTTGCTGTGATAAAAAGCAAGTGCCACATGGAAATCAGTGGGGAATAGGAAATGTGGAAGGTGGTGTCCAATCTGTTTACAAGGTTTGGGAACTTATATAAGAGAAGCTTTACATTGTTAAGATATAAATAGATTTAAAATTGTTTAAAATTTAAATTGTTTACATTTATTTAAGATATAAATACATATCAAGTTGTATGAACCTAGCTACTTAATACATGAAAACATTAGGTAATTCTTTTGGCCTAAGGGAGCCATGAAAAATAAATTACGGAGACACTAAGTACACCATGAACCAAGAAAGTTTGGCAACTACTGAGTTAGGAGGTTATGTGATAATTCACACAAGAGATGAGGGTGGCGTGGAATAGGCTGAGAAATGGTCAGATTTTGGGTATATTTTAATGGTAAAGGCCATTGTACTACCGAGAGTATGGAAGAAGTAGGGAAATAAGAAGGATTCCAGATTTTGACCTGGGTTGTCACTATCAATTGGAGAGGAAGATTAGAATTAGTTTTGGTACTATCCAGTTTTAGATGCTGTCATGGACAACCAAGTGGAATTGTCGAGCAGACAACTGGACTTTCTGAGTCAGCAGTTCAGGGAAGAGGTCTGGGCTACAGATATAAACATGAAAGTCATCCATTTATAGGACTGGAGATCACCCAAAAATGAATGTGGACTGAAAGGAGAAGTCCAAGGACTTAGTTTTGAACCACTGCAACACATATAGTATTTTTAGTTCATCTTTTTGTTTATAGTGCATGTCATGGTACCTGGCACGTAGTAGGCAATCAGTGAATATCCAAATACCTATTATTTTACAAGGGTAAAATGTGTACATACCACAGAATTTTAGTAGACGCAGGGGGTATGCACTGAAAAGTATGTCTTCTTCCCGCCCCTGTCTCCCAGCTCCTCTGGCCACGCCAGTGTTATCAGTTTATATTCTCTGAGAGGTAATATGCATTTATATGCAAGAGAATATGTCTGTTTATTTGTTATAGTAATTTTGTTTTACATTTACACAAGCATAGTATACAGCACACATGATTCTATACCCTGCTTGGCTGCTTGGTCTCACTAAACAATACACTTTAGAAATCATTCCATTTCAGTACATATGGAACAGCCCTATTCTTTTTTTTTTTTTTTTCCTCTCTCTCTCTCTTTTTTGAGAAAGGGTTTCACTCTGTTGCCCAGGCTGGAGTGCAGTGGCTTGATCGTGGTTCACTGCAGCCTTGACTTCCCAGGCTCAGGTGATCCTCCCACCTCAGCCTCCCCAATAGCTGGAACTATAGTTGCACGCCACCACACCTAGCAAATTTTTTGTAGAGATGGGGTTTTGCTAGGTTGCCCAGGCTGGTCTCAGACTCCTTGACTCCACCCACCTGGGTCTCCCAAAGTGCTGAGATTACAGGTGTGAGCCGCCACACCTGGCCGACAGTCATTTTTAACAGCTGCAGAGTATTCCATTGTGTAGACATAGTGTAATTTGTTTAGTCGGTGTCCTGTTGATGGATGTTTAGGTTGTTTGCAATTAGGTTGTTTCAATTGCAAATAATACTGCAATGTTAATTCTTTCTCTGTGTTTGAGCCATTTGTGTGAGCCCCTTTATTCAAAATAAATTGCTAGAAGTAAAATTTAGTATGTGCCTTAAATATTGACAGATTTTCTAAATTGTCTTATATAGAAGTTGTCCCAACTTACACTTCCTACAAAGTCAGATGCTTGATTCCTTCTGTCATAGTCAACAAAATGTGTTAAACCTTTGATTATTGCCAATATGTTTAGTGGATTTGATTATTGCCAATATGTTTAGTGGAAAATGGCACACTATTTAATTTATCCTATTATGAAAAAAATTTGATCATCTTTTCATATATTTAAACTTTTTAGGGATATATGGATTAATCCTAAACAGTTTTAAGTAACTAAACTCAGCATGCTAGAGAAAGAATACCATATCTGGTAAAATCTAAAACTGTTTAGAATTAATCCATATATCCCTAAAAAGTTTAAATATATGAAAAGGTGGTCAAATTTTTTTCGTAATAGGAGAAATTAAATTAAATACAGTGAGATGCCATTTTCCACTAAAATGTTGTGTGTGCTTAAGTGTTGAGGATAATGATAACTCTGAAATCAAAATATTTTAATGGCATTTTTCTTGAAAGTAAAATAATTCATGTTTGGTTGCTCATGTTGGGTTGCCCTGTTAGTTATCGCTAGCAACTACCCCTGGGTTGACGGAATTCATGGTCTTGGGTTTGGTGTGTGTGTGTGTGTCGTGGCCAGAATTCATCATCGAATATGAAGATGCAATGCACGAGCCAGGGCTGTGGCACCACCAAACTGAAGTTTCTGGAACACAGACCACAGCCCAGCTGAAGCTGTCTCCTTACGTGAACTACTCCTTCCGTGTGATGGCAGTGAACGGCATCGGGAAGAGCTTGCCCAGCGAAGCGTCTGAGCAGTATTTGACGAAAGCCTCAGGTAAAGTGGGAAAGCGGGACTTCTAGGGTACAAAATGAAATAAAAAAGCTTTCCACTCTTCGCAAAAGACCAAAGCTTACGCACATGTGGCTGCTTAACTTCCAGAACCAGATAAAAACCCCACAGCTGTGGAAGGACTGGGATCAGAGCCTGATAATTTGGTGATTACATGGAAGGTGAGCTATGATGCCTTCAAATTTATTCGCTATTTTTTAGAGTGAAAAAGAAGTTGTTTGAAAATATCTATATTAAAATCTCATTTCACCTATTTCTGGGAAAATAGATAGATAGATAGATAGATACATATATATCTTTACTTAAGAGGCAGTATTGTGTGGTTGTTAAAAGCTTGAGCTCTGGAGTCAAAATGATTTGGTGCAAATCCCAGCTCTGCCACTAACTCTTTGATCTTAGGCCAGTTGTTTAACATCTCTGTTAGGCATCTGTATGATGGGAATAATAATAGAACCAATTCACAGTATTAAAGGAGCTAATACATATAAAGCACCTAGAACAGTGCCTAGCATATACACGTGCTCAAAAAAATGCTAGCTAGTGTTATCATAAAGAACCACCTGGGGCCAGGGCTGGGGCCGGTGCCTCACACCTGTAATCCCAACACTTTGGGAGGCCAAGGCGGGCAGTTCATGAGGTCAGGACTTTGAGACCAGCCTGACCAACATGGTGAAACCCCATCTCTACTAAAAATACAAAAATTAGCCGGGTGTAGTGGTGCGTGCCTGTAATCCTAGCTACTCAGGAGGCTGAGGCAGGAGAATCGCTTGAACCCAGGAGGCAGAGGTTGCAGTGAGCCGGGATTGCGCCACTGCACTCCAGCCTGGGTGACAGAGCGAGACTCCGTCTCAAAAAAAAAAAAAAAAAACACCTGGAAGACATGCACCAAGCCATTCCCAGCAGTCAACTTCTTTAGTGGGGAAAGCTTATCTGTGTTTTCTGGATTTGGAAAATTAACATATATTTACTCATAATTCAAAACCTATTTTAGATAGATGCATACATGCATACTTACATGTATACATATATGTACATACTTACATTTATACAAACATGTAGAAACAACAGAATGACAGGCTAGCCTTTTTTAATAGAGAGGAAAACAGTCCATAAGTTTCCATCTCCAAGTAAAATGGACAATGATGTACTATTGCACAAACAGGAATATATAAAAGATTCTATGTGACTGAAATGTCTTAAGAATCACCACCCTTGACTGTACAGCCAGAGTTTGAAAGGTTTCTATGGTATTTACTGCATCAAGATAGTAATTTACAACCTTTGAAATGTTGATCCCAAACAAGCTTTGAATCTCATTGCAAATGCGCAACTGACAGAAGGTCCCTGCCGAAAATAGTTAATAGCCTGCGTTTTAGTATTTCAGTGATCACTTTCTGTAGGTCTGGGGATTGAATTTACTGTTCCTGTAAAAGATTGTATAGTTGATGTGTGTTATAAGCTCTGGTTATTTGGCTTTTCTTGTAGCCCTTGAATGGTTTCGAATCTAACGGGCCAGGCCTTCAGTACAGAGTTAGCTGGCGCCAGAAAGATGGTGATGATGAATGGACATCTGTGGTTGTGGCAAATGTATCCAAATATATTGTCTCAGGCACCCCAACCTTTGTTCCATACCTGATCAAAGTTCAGGCCCTGAATGACATGGGGTTTGCCCCAGAGCCAGCTGTAGTCATGGGACATTCTGGAGAAGACCGTAAGTGATGCCGTTTCCTTTCTACTTTTCCCCAGCAAAACAGACTTTCCAAGGTGCAAGCCAAGGCCATTTCCAGAGCTGCTCAGGTTGCAAATGAGGGAGGTGGCAATTATTTTGCATGACTTTGAATTTAAACAGCCTGCTGTGTAAGAAAGAGTTCAGAACATTCAAGGTGATTGCAGTATAGTTGTCCCTTGGTATCCTCCACAGGGGATTGGTTCCAGGACGCCCCGCCTTGGATACCCAAATCTGCAAATACTCAAGTCCCACAGATAGCCCTATGGAACCTGCCTATATGAAAAATCAGCCCTCCATATCCTTGGGTTTTGCACCTAGGAATACTGTGTTTTCCATCTTCTTTGGTTGTAGATGCAGAACCTGCAGATGTAGAGGGCTGACTGTATTTTGGGGGGAAAAAAATCCATGTGTAAGTGGACCCATGCAGTTCAAACCCGTGTTGTTCAAGGGTCAATTGTACTTTTAAAAAAATCTTGTTTTCCTACTCAGGACGCTGAGGTGGGAGGGATCCCTTGAGCCAAGGAATTTGAGTCTAGCCTGGGCAACATAGCAAGACGCCATCTCTTTAAAAAAAAAAAAAAAAAATCTCACAAAGTAAAATAGATGCCCCGAAATCTATGTTCAAGCCTTAATAATCCATAGAATAGGTCTGCAGTATGCTTCAAGCCAAAATTATTAGAGATAGTCATATTTATGGATGAAATTAAAAATAACATTGATGCTTCTACCGCTTCCCTGTCCTTTTCCTAGTCCCAATGGTGGCTCCTGGGAATGTGCGTGTGAATGTGGTGAACAGTACTTTAGCCGAGGTGCACTGGGACCCAGTACCTCTGAAAAGCATCCGAGGACACCTACAAGGCTATCGGGCAAGTGAAGGGGGACCTTTTGTGGCTTTCTTTAGTAAGGGCAGCAGCGAATGCCGCTTCTCATGCACACCACAGGAGGTGGGGCTTATTTGGTTCATTGCTTTGTGAACCTGTGGACTGAAGAGTTCATTTGGCTCATTGCCTCAGGTAGCCACTGCCAGAATTGACTTGAAATCCCACTGCATCCAAAATAAGAAAAAAAAAGTTTTCTCCATTTTTCCCACCGATGATCTAACATTCTACCAAATAAGTATGTATACAAAATGGGGAAAATTAATTTTTTAAAGACCTAGAATATTACCAACTGTAGCTAGCTTTAAAGCAATATGGATCACATGTGTTGAACACACAAAATTATCCTGATAATCGTTTAGGCATTTTTAAAATAATTCAGAATATACTTTAAGACAATATACTCTTAGCTAGGTCATTCTTATAAATATCCATTATCTTTGTTCTTGAGAAGTACTGAAAGATAGATATCCATTATCTTTTTTCTTGAGAGGCACTGATTTCATAGAGATTTTTTACTGATAGGCAGCCAAGCATACAGTCACTACTTTGATTTGTTAAGCCTGACCCCTAGAGGTCACTTTTTGTACTACATCACGTTCAACTTTTTTTCCCCATAGCGTTGCCAGATTCCATATAAATGTTGACTTCTCCTGAAAATGCCTTTAAATTCCTAAGAATTTAAGAGGACTTAGTAAACAACAATTCTGGATTTGTGACCAGAATTAATCAATACTTTCTTATCCATCTCTCCAAAACCTGTGCCTGCAATCGAATACAAAAAAAAGTATTTTAAACTAAGTGATACAGTTTGATTTAGTGGAAAAATTCTAGACTTTCAGTGGAGGATCCCCTGTGGCTCTTGATACCTCTGTGACTGTGAAGGTCACTTAGTAGCCCACATGTTCATCTGCACCATATGAATAACAGTAATAAAAGCCTCACTGTGGTGTTTAGGATTAAACTAAATGATAGATTATACATGAACATGTATTAATTCTGGAAAAATATGTAAACATTGGGCAGTATTTTTTATTTTTAGAATATTTTGTACAAGTAAAAGACTTAAATCCTATTGTCCTCCATTTGTCTCATGTTCTAGAGAAAACCATATGGGTCTCGTGCTGTTTTCATTTTCCTTAGACTCCTATGACGAAATAGTGTAGCCCAGCTTTGTCATGTGGCTGTAATTTAATTTCCCTTATTATTTATGGGCTTCTGTTCCTCTTGCCTCAGAATCAATATCCATCAGTTTTGCTAGTAATTTTCTTCTAAAATATACCAAGGGAATTTTCTGGAAAAACAACAATTTCAATTTTGTGAGCATAAGGAATCTTGTTTGCTCCTTTGTGCATTCCTGACTTTCGTTCTTGCTGTTTCAGATTTACTATTGGAAGACACAGAGTTCATCTAAAAGAAACAGACGTCACATTGAGAAAAAGATCCTCACCTTCCAAGGCAGCAAGACTCATGGCATGTTGCCGGGGCTAGAGCCCTTTAGCCACTACACACTGAACGTCCGAGTGGTCAATGGGAAAGGGGAGGGCCCAGCCAGCCCTGACAGAGTCTTTAATACGCCAGAAGGAGGTATGGAATGGATGTGTCTCTAAGATCTCGGGAACATGTGGCATGGCCTGAGAGGTTTTGCCTGACAGAAGGGCTACTGATCAAAGTATATTCTGGAAGCCAAATGTGATTGAAATTTCCATAGATGAATACAGCACACACAAAGCTACCAAAATGTCAGATCATATGTGGCTTAAGCGTACATAGAAGGCTTCAGAACCCAAAATGCTGCTCTGAAATGCCCTCTCCCTTGACTTAAAATTTTTCTCCACACACAGTGTCCGAAACCTTGTTACTTTGACATTTATTTGGATCATTAACTTTCTGACCTGAAAGAGGTTCCATAACCTCTCTGAGTGTCAGTAGCCTCATCTGAAAAGCATGAGAACCAAATTAGATAACCAACCGAAAACACCTGGAAAGGAAAATATTTCTATAAGTTATAGTTTACTTCTATAGCATCTTTCTTAGTGCACTTTTCTAATGTATTAGAAAGTTGAACTGAGTTAGAAGGTTGCAAGTCTTGACCAAGTGGATTGGGAAGAGGTGGGAAAAGTCATTGCAGCTATGGGCAACTGCAAGGGAGGGAATAAGGAAGGACCAAATATATATTGATCCAGGAGTCGGGGAGAAGGAATTTGGACACAGGGACAAGGGAGCCTTTTGGTTGAGGGAGAGAGGGGCCCATGTAGTAAAAAGGATGAGGATTTGAAAAGGCAATAAAATGGGCTTTACCTATTTTAAATTTGGTATGACAATGGCCAGATAGCTTCTATAGCTTGCTTAGCTCTTTTTAATAAAAGAAGTTCACAGAAGATGCACCCTACCCTGGCTGCTAATTGAAAGATTCATGATGCAGGCAGCTGCCCAGCAGCCTCTGAGAATCACCCTGTGTCCCAGCTCCCATCTCATTATAAGTTTCTGTCCTCAATCTCACTGTCCCTTAGAAAGTCAGGGCTCTTCCTACTTGATGTTTTCACAAGTGAGGCCTCACACTGCTTCTTTAGATGATTCAGGGAAAGGTGTCATAGAGGAGATGATCAGAGGATTGAAGGGTAAAGAAGAGAGGAAGAAGTATGTCTGAAGACACAAAGGTATGAAATAGCCTGGCTCCTTTAGAAAACTGCAAGTTTCATGGCCAGAACTGGTGAGAAAAGGGAGGAAGGTCAGCTAGGGAAGGCCCATATCATGGATGGTCTTGGGTGCTGTGGACCATCCTGCAGGCCAAAGACTGTTAACCTGGGGACTGTAGTCCCTTAGGGAGTCAATGAATGGGTTTAACGAGCTCCATGAGCTTCCTGAAATTGTATGCAAGATATGTGTATATTTTTCCAGGGAGTGTTTATGGCTGTCATCAGATTCTCAAAAGGCCCTGTGATCCCCTAAAGTAAAGAACCACTTACTGGGTTGGGGAAGCTTAGAAGCCTAGAACTATGTGCCGGGCATGGTTTTAGGACCAGACAAAGACATCTAAGGGCCTAAAGCAGGGAAATGGCAAAGAAGATGGGGATAGGAAGAAATGGATATGGTTTAGATTAAGGGAGTGGAGTTAGTGTCTGAGGAGATGGTGGAAATGAGGCACATAGGGAAGCTCAGGGTGACTCGCTGGGTTTTGGCTAGAGTGACAATAGGGAGAGTGGTTCCATTAGTTAGTTTCCAGGGGCAGTGGTAGGGGAGTTAACCATTGCGAGAGAGAGCTGCCACACGCCATCATCCACATGAGGAAGTGAATAAAAGATGAGCAGACATGTTTCCTCTGGTGATTTGCCAGCCTCTGCCACAGAGAACCTGAGACCCCTCGGGCCTTCCCCAGGGCCAGGGGTGTGCCAAGGTTGGGCTTTTGTCCATTCACCACCAGATCCTGGGCAGCTGTCAGCTCAGGATAAGAAGGTCTCTGCACCTGGGTGTGCTGGCCCAAAGCCCACCAGGCAGGGCATTCTGACTGTTTGGAGACACCTGGTTTGTTGGAGAAAACAGTCCTTGATGGTCCAGAACACAGCTGCTTCCACTCACAAATCTGGTTAGAATAGTTTCACTTGGTAGCTAGTTTGCTTCTATTAAGACAGCATTCATGCGTCAAATAAGTACTGCCTCTTTTTAAAATATTAGGTTTGAGTCCATCTAAAGGCAAAGTCATTATGTGTTTTGAGAAGATGGTTTTATTGAATATAAATGTAAATGACAAGAGAGAAAAAGGAAGAGAATAACTAAATGGGTGCCTGTCACAGGTTTTTACTAATGTATTTTCAGCTGAATCAGGAATGAGTTACTGAAACTCAAAACCTTGAATCGTGTGAGCATGGTGAAATGTCAATTTAATACATGTTGAAACATGCAGAAATCTTTGTGTTGACTGTAAGTTCTCACTGTAAGTCCCCAGTGCTCCCTCATCTTTGAAGATTGTGAATCCAACACTGGACTCTCTCACTTTGGAATGGGATCCACCAAGCCACCCGAATGGCATTTTGACAGAGTACACCTTAAAGTATCAGCCAAGTAAGTTGTTGGGATGAAGAGAAGGGGAAATATGGTTTTTTTATTTTATTTATTTTAACTGACAAATAATTGTACCTCCTCATGGGGTACATAGTGATGTTTCGATATATATAGTGATCAGATCAGGGGAATTCACATATTCATCTTCTCAAATATTTATCATTTATTTGTGCTGGAAACATTTAATATCCTCCCTTTAGCTGTGGATGGAACACCAGAACTTAGTCTTTGTATCTTGCTATCATTTTGTATCATATATATATATACATATGTATACATATACATATATATATATTTTTTTTTTTTTTTGAGATGGAGTCTTGCACTGCCGCCCAGGCTGGAGTGCAGTGGTGCAATCTTGGCTCACTGCAAGCTCCACCTCCCAGTTCATGCCATTCTCCTGCCTCAGCCTCCCAAGTAACTGGGACTACAGGCGCACGCCACCACACCCGGCTAATTTTTTGTATTTTTAGTAGAGACAGGGTTTCACCGTGTTAGCCATGATGGTCTCGATCTCCTGACCTTGCGATCCACCAGCCTTGGCCTCCCAAAGTGCTGGGATTACAGGCGTGAGCCACCGCACCCGGCCCATTTTGTATTCTTTAACTGATCTCTCCCTATCTCGCCTTCCCCCTGTCCTTCCTTTATTTCTGGGATCCTGTGTTCTACTTTTTACTTTTGTGACATGAACTTTTTTAAGCTTTCACCTATGAGTGAGAACATGTGGTGTTTAACTTTCTGTTAGAAATACAGTTTTAAAAATACTTAACTGTTATCGGAAAATACAAGCTAGTTTTTCTTTATATATGTAGAATATATACACATACCTTCAAGTGTTATTTCAGAAAGAACTTCAAATCTAACTTTTTAAAGAAAAATGATGTCTATGTTATTAAAAATTAAGTAATCTGTAGAATAATACAGACCTTTAAGGGTGGGGTTAGGTGAGTCCTGTCATTAAATCAGATACGCATTTTCTATAAATAGAAAATAGTTCCTTTGGCAAAAGGCCTCTGAAGAAAAATGTTTGGGGTTATTTAACAATACGACTCCACCTGCAGGAACACGGGGGAAAAAATTCTATTGTGATTCAACCACAAAATTCTTCTAGTTTATTAGCCAATAGAGAATATATTCCCCCTTGTGATATGATATGATGATACGATATGATAGAACATAGCATAGGAGCTGTTAAAAGGTTATCACTTAGTTATGCTGGGCAAAGAGTGAGTGGGATTATAAAAGTCAATGTAAGCCAGGGTGAACATTTTTAGTTGACGTATTTATTTATAATAGTATTCCTATAGCAATTAATGGAGAATGCACTTGTTCGTTATTTCTTATTGACAGTTAACAGCACACATGAATTAGGCCCTCTGGTAGATTTGAAAATTCCTGCCAACAAGACACGGTGGACTTTAAAAAATTTAAATTTCAGCACTCGATATAAGTTTTATTTCTATGCACAAACATCAGCAGGATCAGGAAGTCAAATTACAGAGGAAGCAGTAACAACCGTGGATGAAGGTAAGATGGGTATGTATAAAATCCATATAATTATAAGCATCATGAAATAAAAATCTTTAAGTTTATGCTTTGTTTTTCCTTCTTGCTATAGAATGTCTGTCTTACCTGATTAACGCAAACACTTATTTATAATTTCTCATTCTGATATATAATCAGCTATTTAGTTCATATTGGACTAACTGTGATATTTTCCAACTCCATGTGAAACTTTTTAAAATTTATATTAAAATCTTAGAGTGGGAGTGAGTAAGCATAATATTTGCCACACCTGAATTTGAAGTTCAGGGGAATGTTGTTTCCTGTTTACAACTTTATATATTATATATATTCATGCACAAACATATATGTACACATACATATAATACATATATGCATACACAGACATACACACCTATATACGCACAAATATATGTAATTTGAGTTCTGGTCCTGATTTACTGGAAATAATTTTCTAGTTCATGTATCGATTTACATTTTCTAGCAAGGAAATCGAAACAGTTATTAAAGAGTGCATTTATTTTGTGTTTGAGCAAAAGATTTTACATTTTGGTATGTACAAAGAAAGCAAAATAGCCCATTATGGTATTTAGAAAAGGAATTAACATTTCTTTTCATACTTTAAAAAGTTATTCTGAAATCTTGAGATTCAATGAAAATTATCAAAAATATTATAAAAGATTTTCTGGTTTTGCATGTCTCTAAATGGTAGAGTTGCTTAAGGATTATCCATTTGACTATCATTGATAGCATAAAAAATTGACAATTTCTATCCAAAAATTGGTTTGAAATTACATAATAAACAAGTATGAATAATGCACCTTAAGTAATGTGTTTGAATACTGGGTATTAAAACTGGGTCTCCTGATAAGATTTTGGTACTGGATTTGAATACTGGATAAGTTTGGGGACACCAACATATCTTTGTCCCCTATACCTGATGTGGTACACTTCATTCTTCTTGCATGCTTTAGCATTTTAATAAGTGTTTTTGTATCGCTATACATGCTCATGGGTGTGTTACATCTAACTATATAGTGTCCTATTTCTGTTTCCCTTCATTAAAGCTGGTATTCTTCCACCTGATGTAGGTGCAGGCAAAGGTAAAATAATTCATCTGCATGACTTTATACATGTGTGAAATTTGCAATGTGAAACATGGGGAAGTGCAGCATGGGTAAAACAGAGAAAATATGCTTTGAACCACAAAAAGAAGAGAAGATCTCATCCAATCTTGGCTTTAAAATTAATTTCTAGTCCTTTCTTTACAAGTAGAAAGCCACATATTGAATTCTCCAAAAAATTTTTCTTGAGACTTATCCCTGGTACAAATCCTAATCTTAGCTTCTAATACTATGATTTTGGCTGGATCAGACAGGACCAAAACTGTGGATTTGTCACAGATCCTCTATATGGCCATGCCACATTATTTGGGGTTCAGAAATATTAGCCCTGTGATGAAAACAGCCTGGTAGAAATCAGATCAACCAAGCTTCCTGTTCTATTCTGATTTAGCTGCTCTCCTTGTAGACACAGTGTACACTCGGCTGCCATTGCACAAAACCGTCCATTTGGAATTACAGCATAGCAATACCCTCCAACTGGTTTGGGAGTAAGTCTCCCCGAGCTTAGGGTCCCCTACAAGTGAGTCTTCCAGGTGACCCATCTGCTCTTCTCAAATGTGTTATCCCATCCTGTCTTCACCCAACTGCCTAAGTCTCTTCCTCCTGAGTAATAGCCAGCAATCCACAGTGGATTTTGTTCTCCTTTATTTCTGACAGCTCTCTGGGTCAGAAAGATTTGTTGGGAGAATGGTGCTTGAATAGGTTGTAATATGTCTTCTATTAGTGGCAATGCCAAAGATGCCCCAGTCTTTGACCCCTGGCTGCTGGTTGACCAGTCAGCTTTTTAGAGAGCAGTGGAGCACCTGCCACTGGGCACTGTTTTCACGTGGCATGCCCATGGTCAGGGGTTTTCCTGGGCTTTCGCACATCAGGTGAGTATAAACAGGAATGAAGAAAAGGAAGACCAAGAGAAAAATGTGCTTTGCCCTATGTTATTCAACTCTTTTGAGCTTAGACTTGATAGATTTATTCTATTTGCTTAGAAATTTGCTTATATTCAGAGCTTTGGTAAATTACAAAATATCAATCCGATAGATTTTGGAGTTATTGAATAAGAATTAAGCCATTTTCAGTAATCTTAAGAGTATTATATTTGTATTTTTAGACTTGAAAGGATGAAGTTGTAAAAATTCAAAATTTCTATATCATAGAATGATGTAAACTTACTTCTGTTTAGTTGTATACTTCCTTCCTATGATAATTAGATATCAATTAAAATCATTAGTTGTTTTACAATAATATACTGCTGTATAACTTCAATTGGAGCATTTCACTAAAAGCCTGGCCTTGTTTCCTACGCAGTGGACATGTCACTGTGGCTGTGCCTAGAGCTGATAGCAGAGAAATTGTGCTTCAGCAGGGCTGTCTGTGAAGCAAGTCTGAATTCTCAATGGACTTGTCACGTTAGAAGTAGATAGGCACTCCACTGGAAAAACATCACCCCTCTGTTTTTAATAAATTAAAACTAAAATCTATATTTAAAGAGTTTTGGTTTTACCATTTGATGTTACTAATTTGAATTGTGAGCTACTTATGATTAGAGAGACAAGCAAAAATGGAGTGCCTGAAAGTTCATTAAGCCCCCAGTATTAAAATCTGATGGATCTCAGATAAGAAAAGAATAGTGTTTAAATAGGGGGAAATAAAGCTAACCCTGACCTTAATTTTAATATGGTTTATTTTAATAGTATAGCAGTAGTTAAGTATGGCTTACGTAAGAGGATATTTTGCTAGTAAGACTTTAAACTGCTCAAGCATAATTTGTGATCCTGGGTTTTCTTCCTTCCTTAAAAATACTTCTTTTTTTCAATCTGAAAATGAATTCTATCCTCTTCTCTATTTCCCTTCTCCATGTGGAGTTTAACTGCTCTGTGACAGGAGAGAAATTAAAGTTCTCCACTATCCTTCCAAATTTTAATGTTTTAAATGTATCTTTTAAATTTTTATTTAAATCAGGACAAAAGGGAATAAATAAGAGATGAATAGAGAGGAAACATGTGATATCCTTAGCTATAGATGCATCAACATGGCCGGGCGTGGTGGCTCACACCTGTAATCCCAACAGTTTGGGAGGCTGAGGTGGGCAGATCACCTGAGGTCAGGAGTTCAAGACCAGCCTGGCCAACATGATGAAACCCCATCTCTACTAAAAATACAAAAATTAGCTGGGCGTATTGGCGGGAGCCTGTAATCCCAGCTACTCAGGAAGCTGAGGCAGGAAAATTGTTTGAACTCAGGAGGTAGAGGTTGCAGTGAGCTGAGATTGCACCATTGCACTCCAGCCTGGACAACAAGAGCGAAACTCCATCTCAAAAAACAAAAAAAAAGCTGCATCAACATCTGATATGATTTTATTATGAATTATGATTTCATGAAAAGTGGTTTTAATTCATTTCTGGTCAAAGAGGGGAAAAGAAATGTATCTGAGTTTACATTTTAAAGTTTTCTTGCAGATTTTAAGAGATGTTAATGAAACCTAAGTTTTCAAATGTATAATTACAAAAGGATTATAAACCTGAAGGAAAACCCAGGATAATTCAATTAACTATATGATGCCATACTAACCCTTCTTCTTACCATTCTCCTCAATATAATTAAATACTCAAGACCTTTGAGTCATTTATTTTTGTCCTTTTCTTTGTTGGATTAAAGCTCTCAATATTTGTGTAGGAATTATAGTTGATTGGCGTATTTTTCAATTTCTACGTCTCTTTAAATGAGGCTGGGTGTGGTGGCTCATGCTTGTAATCCCAGCACTTTGGGAGGCTGAGGCAGGCAGATCACTTGAGGTCAGGAATTCGAGACCAGCCTGGCCAACATGGTGAAACCCCATCTCTACTAAAAATACCAAAATTAGCCAGGCGTGGTGGTACACACCTGTAGTCCTAGCTACTTGGGAGGCGGAGGCAGGAGAATTGTTTTAACCCAGGAGGCAGAGGCTGCAGTGAGCCAAGATTGCACCACTGCACCCCAGCCTGGGCGACAGAACGAGACTCCATTTCATAAATAAATAAATAAATAAATGATTTCAGGGTCTGGAATTCTAGGAAGTAGACTGTGAAGGCATGTATAGAAATGAACCAAAAACGTGCAGGCTCAAAAAGATTTATGTTCCCAGTATTGCTGATGATCCACAGTGCCATATCCATTGCATGTAATCTGGCACTCTGAGGACCAAGCATCAAAATACTTTTATAGGATAATTAGTTGGAATACAGAAACAGGGATAAACTAACTGGCAAGGCAGGAATCTGCATTCTTGACCTAACTTGCAGCCTACTATGGTCAACTAATTAGGAGTGAGCAGAGAAGAGCATTGAGGATCAGCTAGTGGTGAATCCCTTCTGTGATCTGACTCTCACTACATTATTTTACTAAAGAACCAGTAAATACAAAATAAAATTCCTTTTTTGGCCTATACGAAAACAAAACAAGACATCTAGAAGCATAGAAGGTTCAATCAGTTCAACAGTGAATGTCTCTCTGGCACATAAAATGCACCCACCTTTGTTTAAGAAGCTGTGTATAGGCCGGGCGCGGTGGCTCACGCCTGTAATCCCAGCACTTTGGGAGGCCGAGGCAGGCAGATCATGAGGTCAAGAGATCGAGACCATCCTGGCTAACACAGTGAAACCCCGTCTCTACTAAAAATACAAAAAAAATTAGCCTGGCGTGGTGGCGGGCGCCTGTAGTCCCAGCTACTCGGGAGGCTGAGGCAGGAGAATGGCGTGAACCCCGGGGGGCAGAGCCTGCAGTGAGCCAAGATCGTGCCCCTGCACTCCAGCCTGGGCGACAGTGAGACTCCGTCTCAAAAAAAAAAAAAAAAAAGCTGTATATAAAGACAGTAAGACAAACCCTGGCCTTGACATGCTTAAAATAACCCCGTCTCTACTAAAAATACAAAAAAATTAGCCGGGCGTCGTGGCGGGCGCCTGTAGTCCCAGCTACTCGGAGAGGCTGAGGCAGGAGAATGGCGTGAACCCGGGAGGTGGAGCTTGCAGTGAGCCGAGATTGCGCCACTGCACTCCAGCCTGGGCGACAGAGCGAGACTCTGTCTCAAAAAAAAAAAAAAAAAAATCTGGCAGGTAAGACCAACATATAGAAAGAGTAATAATAAATTGACGTTAAACTAGAAATTGGGGCAAAATGTTATCTGAATATAGAAGCGTGAACCATTTATTTTGCCAAGCAGGATCAGGAAAAGCTTCACAAAGAAAATAATATTGAACTGGGCCTTGAAGCCCAGTTTTTTGTTTTGTTTTATTTTTGGCAGATGAGTCAGGGAGTTGCAGTGTGTAAAGTCTTGGTAGGGGTCATAAGCACATGGAGTTTGAAAACATACCGGATGTCTGGGTTATACCAAGCGGTCCGCTTAGGCTGACTTGTAGAGAGTGTGTGGAAAAGAGAAGACCCTGAGATGGGACTGGAGCAGTGGGTGGGGCCAGATGGTAACAGCTCTGAACGGCCGCGAATGCTTTGCTAAGGAATTTGTATTTACCTATAGGCAGAGTTTTAAACAGAGAAGTGGCTAGATAAGAGTTATAGTTTCAGCAGCTAAAATGTGGGTAACTACACTGGCGGTATCTACAGAGGAAGACTTACAGTTGGGAGAGGCACACCGGAAGCAGCCCGTTGGGAAAGCCCAGAGAAAGGGGACAGTAGAGCTCCCTTGTATGGTACAACATAGGTGCTCTGTGAGTGAGAAGGTGGATGAGTGGGGATTAAAAGGAAGGAGAGTTCGAATTCTCTATGGTGAGAGTGGCTAAACAGCATGCCTTAGGAAATTGTGGTATCTTTTCTGGGTACCTTTAAGAATAAGCTAAATGCAAATTTCCAGTGTATAATACTTTATTATTAACTATAATTAGTAATATAATGCTGTACATTAGATCTCAAGAACTTGTTCATCTTATAACTGAAAGTTTGTACCCTTTGACCAACATCTTCCATTTCCC
Organism: Hylobates moloch; assembly: GCF_009828535.3. Taxonomy (NCBI): domain Eukaryota; kingdom Metazoa; phylum Chordata; class Mammalia; order Primates; family Hylobatidae; genus Hylobates; species Hylobates moloch. Next base: position 189,060,408 of record NW_026652276.1, on the reverse strand, counting down.
CAACCCCACCCCACCCCTAGCCCCTGGCAACCACTATTCTACACTCTTTCTCTAAGTATAACTTTTTTAGATTCCACATGTGAACCCCAAAAATCTGAGACAGGTTTCAGTTAATTTAGAAAGTTTATTTTGCCCAGGTTGAGAACATGTGCCCGTGACATACCCATAGCTCAGGAGACCCTGAAGACATGTGCCCAAGGTGACCAGAGCACAGTTTGGTTTTATACACTTTAGGGAGATATGAGACATCAATCAACACATGCGAGATGAACATTGGTTTGGTTTGGAAAGGAGGGACAACTTGAAGCAGGGAGTTTCTAGGTCATAGGTAGGTGAGAGACAAACGGTTGCATTCTTTCTGAGTTTCTGATGAGCCTCTCCAAAGGAGGCAATCAGATACGCATTTATCTCAGTGAGCAGAAGAATGACTTTGAAAAGAATGGGAGGCAGGTTTGTCCTAAGCAGTTCCCAGATTGACTTTTCCCTTTAGCTTAGTGATTTTGGGGCCCAAAGATTTATTTTCCTTTCACACACATTTAAGTGAGATCATGCAATATTTGCCTTTCTGTGTCTGGATTGTTTTATTTAGCATAGTATCCTCCGGGTTCATCCATGTTGTTGCAAATGGCAGGATTTCCTTTTTTTTAAAGTCAGAATAATATTCCATTCCGTAAATATGTGTATATATATATATATATATATATATATGGTAATGTCTTTATCCATTCATCTGTCAATGGATATTTAGGTTGTTTTCATGTCTTGACTACTGTGAATAATGCTGCAATGAACATAGGAGAGTCGATACTCGTAGAGATACTGATTTCATTTCAATAAAACTAGAAACAAAATAATAATAATAAACAGTTTAGAGAAGAAACTCTGAGAAGGGAGCACCCATAGAAACCAATGTAAAATATAAGAAGAAACTAAATGCTCTTCTGTTAGAAGTATTTTGCTCTTCTGTTAGTAAATGCTCTTGTGTTAGAAGTATTATGGTTCTGCCTCGAACATCTTCCATATTACTCCAAGATTAAATTCCTGTTTCAGTATTCCAAAATTTTTTAAGAAAATTTATGTTTTTCCTGGGTTGCCATCAATGTTTTACACGTGTGCATATTTACTGTCATTGATTGATCATATTCCTATTATTTTTTCCTATAAGAAGAAAATCTCAGAAAACTAAAATTAATGAGGTCCACAGAAGGACTCTGCATAATTCAGTAATCAGTTTTGCCCTCTGCTGTTTCCCCATGCTTAGCACAAAGAGATACAAAATTTGCATGTGTTGTTGAATTGTATTTCAGAAGTCAAAAGCATTATTTAACCGCTTTAATATCTTTCTTTTCTTAATTCTAAGAAATGTAATTTTATTACATTTATTTGAACAAAGGTCTTTAGCTTCTACATTTTATAAACATATCTTAGAATATAATTTAATGTCTTGCTAAACCCATTGATGCTGTCTGATTTACTATCCTAGTAAATTTTATGTGAGATAATAAATTGATCTTCTTTTTTAACTACCCAAGTTAACACATCTGTAAATGTTTCATTTTTAGTTTAAGCTATTGAGGTAGGACTGATAGAATTGCCTGCCTCAGGTATTCAAATAACATTTTTTAATGACTTTAGATGTTGTCTTTACCCAGTAGCAAGCATGTAGCATCATCTGGTCTCCATAATTCGGATTTTTAAGAAGCTATTTAGGTTGCACTATGATTTTTCAGAAAATGCTTTGTAACAAACAGTTAACAGGTAAGATTGTCTTGCTCTCTAGGAAATGTTACATGAAATAGTTTTTACTCCTTTTATTTATTCTTTCTTAACTTCTGATAGAACACATCTAGAAATTCCTTTTGTAGCTTCTCTTCCAACATACCCTAACCATCCATCATTCTCTAAAGCAGGGGTTCCTTACCTGGGGTCCCTGAGTTCCCCAGTGATACTCAAAGAAGTCTGTTTTTTAAAACAGATCAAAAAACACTGTTCAAAGGGGCATTCTCTGTCACACCAACACAGATTTTTTAAAGACCTGCATTGAGATGACAAATAGATTTGAAAAGTAGCCACATAGTATGGGGTTTTACCTTGGGGTCTCTGACATTCCATGACGACGTCTGTCCCTGGGATTGTTCAGCAATCCCCTTCTCCATCACACATTAGTAAATGAAGATGGTGAAATTTCCCAGGACTGTTTCTAACGGACAACAGTTAACATTGTTCAGAACCCATATAATAGAACTCATAAATTTTAATATTATGTGTCATTATTTCTGATTATTAACTTATTTCCTAGTGCTGAATTTAAGAAACAAAAACCTTTCTGTAATGAAAGCAAAGCATGAGTGAACCCTAAATTTTAGCAGTAAATTCTTATTTAATTCTATTTGCACAATTTCGGAGTATTTAAACTTATTTTATATTCGTGTGTATGGTGCTGCAATATGATTGTTTGTTTTATTTTTCTATTGTATGTTTAGTTCAAGCAGTAAATCCCAGGATCAGCAATCTTACTGCCGCAGCTGCTGAGACCTATGCCAATATCAGTTGGGAATATGAGGGACCAGAGCATGTGAACTTTTATGTTGAATATGGTGTAGCAGGCAGTAAGAAACAATTTCATTACCCGATTTTTAATTTGGGGGATGCATTTTAAAAGATTAAAAACATTCTTAAGAATTTACTATGGATCATCTTGAAAAATAACTTGATCCAATTAAATGAATGAGTTATCTAAAAAAATTATAGTGAACCATCAGCCTACCACATATTATATGTACAATTAGGAATTGCTTTTTTGTGTTATTAATAACAGAGGGCATATGTTCCATTACGTATGTTATTTTCATATTGTAGTACTTAAAACTAATTCTGTGCCCACAACACATAAACATGAATAAGAAGGAATAATTATATTTGCAAGTACAAGTAGGAAAGAAGAAAAGGTTTTTTTTCAAATCGGACCTTGAAGTAACAGAAATCAAACTGACTTGAAAGTATTCATTTTGCCCTAACTAGCCCAACCGAATTTTATAAGAAACTGCAGAAAATTAATACTTTGGGAGAGCATTCATTATGTTTTAACGTTTGATGTATTCTCAAGTCAGGCACTCTTTGTAGATCCTGGCCACACCTACTGGGAGATGGGGCAGCTTTCACTTTCAGCAGTTTATAAAAACCCAGTACCCCCCCCAAGTGCAGTGTGCTCACGTAGAACAAATGAGGTGGCCAATAAATGTTTGTGACAAAATGTTGAACAGAGTCCAACTTTCTGTTTAAGCCTTTATCATGCAAGTAAATATTTTTAGAAATTACGATCCCTTTAGAAAAACCAATACTTGGGCAAGGTTGAATCGATTAATTGGATACATTGGAAGGCATTTAAGTTTACTAAAAGATTCATCTTGTGAATCGTAAAAAACAATTCTTTCCATAGTTCACTTAAGCTAATTAATGTATAACAGTTCTTTTGAGAAACATCTTTAGAGAAACTCAACAGTTTTATAAGGCAAGGTGCAGATAAAGAACTTTCCTTTGTATTAAAGGGGAGAATTAATACAATGGGGATATATACAATTTATAAGCAAGCTAGATACCCACTCTGTTTTTCTTTGAGGATATTTTCCTGTAGGTCATTTTAATTGATTTGTTTGACATGACTACATTTATAATAATCTAAAATGGTAAACCTAAGCATTCTACATCTTGTCTTTAGCTTATAAAGAATTTTCCTTTCTTGAAGCATTAAGTGACTTCCGGTCCCTTAAAATATTCAAATGTGTTGTTTTTGCAAAATTTCCATAGGCAAAGAAGAATGGAGAAAAGAAATTGTAAATGGTTCTCGGAGCTTCTTTGGGTTAAAGGGTCTAATGCCAGGAACAGCTTACAAAGTTCGAGTTGGTGCTGTGGGGGACTCTGGTTTTGTGAGTTCAGAGGATGTGTTTGAGACAGGCCCAGGTGAGGTGCACACCACACCTGTTCTGGCTCCCGCTCAGAGGTGGAGGCCGCCAGGTGCTCCAACTGGAGATGGGGGCTGGTGGAGCTGTGTTATGGGTAGGGCATCAATGTCTTTCTATGGGGCCCTGTTGGGTTGGGAGTTTTGGTTTTTGTCTTTGGTTCTTTATATCGAATGAATTATGGAATTAGGCAAATCATCTAGCCACATTATTACCCAAAACCATCACAAAAATAGACTTAAATATGATTTTAACGTATTATTTAAAGAATTCAATTGTTCATATCACATGTATAAACTTTCCCTCACTGTTAAACTGAAATTTTTAAAGTGCTTTTGAAGATGAAAGAACTTATAAGAAAGTCACAATTCTGGCCGGGTGCGGTAGCTCACGCCTGTAATCCTAGCACTTAGGGAGGCCGAGGCAGGCGGATCACCTGAGGTCAGGAGTTTGAGACCAGCCTGGCCAACATGATGAAACCCCGTCTCTACTAAAAATACAAAAATTAGCTGGGCGTGGTGGTGGGCGCCTATAATCCCAGCTACTCAGGAGGCTGAGGCAGGAGAGTTGCTTGAACCCGGGAGGCAGAGGTTGCGGTGAGCCAAGATTGTGCCATTGCACTCCAGCCTGGGTGACAGAGTAAGACTCCGTCTCAAAATAAATAAATAAATAAATAAAAGAAAGAAAGTCACAATTCTTTATTTCAAAATGGCCTACAACCCAGCAGAACCCTGCAGTCAGTTTAGACAACTGATACAGATATTATTACATTTGTATGGAACAAGAACTTGTACAATTCATATGCTACATTTTTTATCACACCAAATTTTACTGCCTGTATATATTTACTTATGTGAATATTAACAAAATATACAAGTAAAAAGTGAAGTTTCTAAAAGAAAAATGTTCATATGAAATACGAGAACATTCATATTTGCTCACTAGATGGAGAACAATCCCTGCTTACTTACATTTCAACAAGAGTTGTTTGTGGTACATGTTCAGTCTGTGGTTCATACCCCCTTGTTATTTTCAGTCACTCCATGCATTCTTAAAGAAATGTGCATATCCTGTAGAATACATTACACAATGTATTTTTTGTGACTTTCATTAACAAAGCATTATGATTTTTAAAGTCAGTTTTTACAATTTAGAAAAATATAAATCATAAGTGGTTTTTAAAAAGAAACCAACAACAATAATGTATTAAACTATATTTTAAAGATATTCATTTGCTAAAATCATAATGTTTTAAGAAAACCACACATTTTATTCTGTTCTTTGTATTTCATATCCATTTATATACATAGTTCTAGGAAACCAGTGTGTTAAGCTTAAAAGGGGAATATCTAATCAATTCGTAGCTAGTTTACAAGGTTTTTGTTTGTTATTGATAACTTTTATTTTAGAAATACTAAAAGTTCAAGTAGATATTGTCTTCATATATAGCTGGAATGCTAATAATAGTAATGGGACTAGCAATTAGTCAGCTCTCCTATACAGCAGGAAGTGGTTTTCTCATTCAGTCCTTACAACAATCCTATGATGTAGGCACCATTATTACTCCACTTACCCCTCAAGTCAGAAAGGTGGAGTACCTGCCAGGTCGCCCAGTAGGAACGTGATAGAGCTGGGATTAGAAGCTTGTCCTTCCATCTCCTGAAGAAAGGCCCTCACTATACCCCCACTGCAAGGTCACAAAGGTCCACAGGCCAAGGAGGACAGGCTGTCTCAGAAAGGGCAGCTTCAGTCAACACTTGGTATATCCCATCAGTAATTCTGGACCCCTGCAGGCTGCACGTGGTTACTGGTTCTGGATTATTTATGAAGAATCTACTATGTATAAAAATGACCTGTTGTTAAAATTGTTAGAAATGTTTAGGAAAGGAAAAAGTGACTTTATCCAAAGTTAGATTCACCCTTAAAATCAAGTTGTAGCATTTTTTGTCCTTTTATAGGACAAAAGACAACTCCCTTAGAAAATTATTTTTCACTCAGCAGTGTAATGCCTACAGTTCCAGCAGCAACTGCCAGATAGTTCGAGGTGAGGAATCGTGATAGGTGGGCCTTCTTGTGTGCCAGTGATGGAGAGACAGGACAAGGTCACAACCAGTTCTTGTCACTTTTTACATATAAATGTATTAAAAAGAACAAATGTTGATTCAACTCTAGTGACCTTAGTTAACACATCACCTGTAAGAGCAAATGCTGCCAGCATTCTAGAATGCCTCAGTTTACCATTACACTGCCTCCCTTTTCCCAGTTCACAATGCTTCATCCTTTGGGGCTGCTGGGTTAACTCCAGTGTGAAAGCACCGTCTTCCACTGCTCCTGCTCCTGCTCTTGCTCCCCTCCCCTTGCCTCTCCTCTCCCCTCCCCTCCCCTCCCCCTCCTCTCCTCTCCTCCCGCTGGGTTCCGCGGTGTAAGGATGTCAATATTTGGCATGGCATATCATTGGCTAATTTTTGAACTCTGCATTCATGATCTACTTCTCTCTCTTTCTCTGATTTCTGCTCATTTTAGGACCCTAGACTCAACTTTCATCTACAGTTGTTTCATGAATCTTCCTACCATTACACCATCTCTCCCTTTTATAGTCTGGATTTTTAAGGTATATTTCTTAATTTTTTTCCTATGGCACAAACTGAAAAACGAGATAGGCAGTGTCCTGATGCTGCGCTTCTTCCCCGTACTACTGGTATGCCCTTTCATTACCGCCACCCCACCTAGTATGACCTCTCATTACCACCACCCCATCTGGTATGACCTTTCATTACCGCCACCCCACCTGTATGACTGCTCATTACCGCCACCCCACCTCTATGACTGCTCATTAGCGCCACCCCACCTGGTATGACCTTTCATTACCACCACCCCACCTGGTATGACCTTTCATTACCACCACCCCACCTGGTATGACTGCTCATTAGCGCCACTTCCCGCCCCCGTTTGACCTCTCTTTAGTGCCACCCCATCTGGTATGACCAGATATGACCTCTCATTAACGCCATTCACCTCCTCCCCTTCCTTTTTTACCTCTGTCCCTCAATTACCCAGTCTTTCTTATCATCACAAGGGATTTAAAACAGATTTGTTTTCACGAGGCCCAACAGCTTTTTTGTCAGTGTCTCCAAACTTTGGTTAAGGTCACATTTTGCTCTTCCTAAACTCATCTAAGCATTTGATGTCTAAGCATTTGAACAGGACATTTTCATCCATAGTGCATTCTTCATAAATAGTAGAGAACAAATAACCGTTTCCCTCACCCTGTCTCTCTTCTATGTTGATTTTATGGTTCTGAGGACTCAAGAGCGTTTTCCTCAGAGACCTCCTACCACAGAGCACAGATATCCATGGCAGGAAGCAACACCAGAGCAGAAGACTGTTGTAAAGCTGACTTTCAGAAAACAAAGCAAATCTCATTCTCCTGCCATATTTTCTATTTTCATGTTATTTATATGTGTTTAATTTATCATTTTGTGGATTACTCAAATAATACATGAATATAATTTTATTGTTAAAAAAATCAAGTAATGAAGATTCTCTTTTACTCCGCTACCCAGCCCTTCAATGGGTGATATCCACCCATTGAAACTGATTCTAGAAGGAAAACCCCCATAGGTTTAATTCTCTCTCTGTGGGGTTATGCGTGTGTGTGTGTGTGTGTGTGTGTGTGTGTGTGTGTGTGTGTGTGTGTGTGTGTGTGATGCATGATCGTGGTTATGGCTTGGATTTGTATGTCCCAGATGATTTTAGATTGGTCTGAAAAGGCTTCAAGCCTCTTTTAATCATTCTGGAATTTAAATCTTTCATGGATGGAAAGTCAACAGAAGTTTTTATTCCATTTACACAATTTCTGTTTTATATCAATTTCTGGTGTACTTGTGTGTGTGTGAATGTGACTGTGTGTGTGCACACATGCACCTATTACCATATTGTGTCTGCCTATTTTAAATAATAGGGCAGTGAAATATTCAATACTTTTTTTCTTTAGACATAGAAGCAAAAATTCAAAATCAATGTGGATGTTTGTATACCACCCATCAAACACCCATCCAGTTTTTGCATGGTTGCATAGCAGCAAACTGCCAGTCAGTAGTTCGATTTTGGCAGTCACCATCCTTGTAGAACAATATCTCTGGTAGTACCTGAGTATCTTGTTTTTCCCTTTTTAGTTGCATTTAATTAGATGAAAAATGTAAATGCTGAATGTATTTATGACAAGGCTGTAAATCAGCACACTGAAAACAAGAACTAACTTTAGTCAAATGCTTAAGAGACTTAATGCCATTTGGTTTTTGGTTCAGTTTTGAAGAAAAAGCACAGACCAGGCATTAATTGAAAGAAATATGTTGCCAAAGAGGATGTAATGATGGACTTTTAATACCTTTTTGCCTGTCTCAGAATAGAAAGTGCCTATAGCATTTTATTCTTTAACTTAAGACTTTCGCAGATTTGGTATCTGCATTGTTTTTAGGAATGCATTATAGCAGTATAATGGCTAGTAGCATATTTTCTGGGGTCAGTCAGACACAGGTTGCTCCAACTCTTGGGCAAGTTTTTAATCTTCTCTGGGCATGGATTTATTTCTGATGCCTACCTCAGAGAATTGTTGTAAAGATTAAGTGAGATGTGCCTTCAGCACAGTGCCTAGCCTATGGTAAGGGTCCAAAACTGTTAGCCGTCAGTGTTATTACCGTTGTCTTCATCTTCATCATCATGACTATGGTATGTATATGGAAAGAGGAAACTACCTAAACTGGTGCTATACTTGTGTGTGGCTATGATACAGCTCAAAACTTCTCTAACTAATGAGGCATGAGGGCCTATTGGGAAAAGGCTACCAGCCTTTGACTTGTATTTCAAATAAGGTATTTTTGCTTCTCGTTTTATTTCTTCTACATATGTCCATATTTTTTTTAACCTTCCTCTTCACACTTGATTTTTAGCATTTCCTTTTTCTCCCTAAACTTTGTATGGAGAAAAAGAGGCAATGAGGTGCTATTTTTGCGACATTAGCAGAACCTGGGATATGCATAGTCATGTTTATTTCTGCATCCAGAGATCACACACACCTAACTCAACTGTGTAAAATATATTCGGGAGAAATTCAGTCAAATTAAAAGCATGATATAAGCATGCTTATAGAGTCAAAAGAAGAAAATGTTTTATCTTGATTATGGTCAAAAGAGAAAAAATAAAGGTCTTTTAAAAAAGAATTTATACTAATTAAGCAAATCTGCATGGGCATGTCTGAATAGCCATTGATGCTGCACGTTTTCCCATAAGATTGATACTTTAAAATAATACCCGAAATGCTAATTATTCTGTGGTTTCCTTAGAAATTTTGCATATTATGACTGATGGATAAGGGGTTTCACATTTATTAAACAGAATAGATGCAAACTGAAAGGATATGTATACACATAAGTGAGTACTTTCTTTTCGAACTGGTCACTTAGGCAAATAATGATTTCACTGACTGAGAGATATTCCAGTCTTTTTAATGGATCCTTAGCAATAACAAATATTGATTCTTTGAGGGTGGATTTGGTTTTTCAGAAATTTCCACTCAGAACCAACTCTTGTGAATGAGATGAATAACAAATCTAAGTAATATTTTGGGTGCAAATTGAGATGTTATATAAAACAATATGGCTGTTTTCCTGATCTGGAAAGGTTTCTTGTGTAGACCGTTTTCTTTTTTAACAGATTTCTAAAAAATATTGAAAATGGCAACAGCCTTGCAAGGACAGTTTAGCCTCTAAAAGCAGTTCCTTTGAAGAGAAAATACTCAATTAGATGTATACGTTCTGTTCTGTTTAAAACTCAGTTTTATATTTTTCTCATTGTACTTAATGTAAAATGTATTGTTATCAGTGAATACTTTAATTGGTTTAGGAATTTGTTTTTATTGAGAATATATAGTGAAAATAACTGTGAATGCGGTGTTCACCAGGGGTTGTTAGCATTTAATGTTATCATTATTCAGATTTCTCTATTTGAATTTTTTAATGAATGAAGATTTTTCAAAGTTAATTATTTATGTAATTCCTGATTAATAATTGACAGATCCTAATTTGGGGCCACAGGTAAAACATACTAAAGCTCACATAACGTGGCAATTTTTTACTCTGAGAGACTGCAGCAGTTCCCATCTCCCCCTAACTTATTGCCACCAACACCGTTGATTTGTTTTCCAGCGATGGCAAGCCGGCAGGTGGATATTGCAACTCAGGGCTGGTTCATTGGTCTAATGTGTGCTGTCGCTCTCCTTATCTTAATTTTGCTGATTGTTTGCTTCATCAGAAGAAACAAGGGTGGTAAATATCCAGGTAAGAAAGAAAGATTAAAATTGCTTTATAATGCTACATAATAATCCATTAAACTAAAAAAATCATGGGGGTAATCATGTAGATTGTAATATTATGTCTTCCCAGAGCCATGAGTTTGGACTTTCTCTTCAAATGACTTTTGATCCCTTTTTATATAATGGCAACCTAAACATTGTCAACAATCATAAGGCATTTGGAGGAGTAAATCAATCTGTTCTCTGAAAACATTAGTGAGCCTACTTTCTTAGACTCCACATAAGTTATGGATGCTGAAGTAACACCTAAAACCAACTGGCAAGGAGAGAGTTGCAGGGAAGGTGCATGGAGTTTTTCAGAGGAAGTAATGCATGAACTAAGTCTTCATCTTGTGATGTGTAACATTGTTTTCCCTATAAGGTGATGGTTTATTCAATTTAGTGGGCCCATTAAATTTATATTTTCTTTACCTGACCATTTTCCCTTCAGTGACAAGAAAAAAAAATCTGTGAAAGAATAGGCTTACAAAAACAATTTGCAATCATTAATATAGTTAATAGATTGGTAAAATACAGGGAAATCTTAGAAACTTAAAAATTACTTATTAGGTGAGAGACTAGTCAACTTTATGTGTTAAAAAATGTACATTCTATTGGGTTGCCTCAAAAATAACTAAAACACCAAAATATATGCACGGCCACAATATATATGGTTATACAACATCTACTTGTGTATAGAATTATTTTTCACTGCTGTTTATCTCAAAGAATGCTCTCATGGACTTTGAATAAGAAAGAACAGGATCAACAGATAATAATATCATTTTGGCATTTCTTAGTTAAAGAAAAGGAAGATGCCCATGCTGACCCTGAAATCCAGCCTATGAAGGAAGATGATGGGACGTTTGGAGAATACAGGTGAGGCCCTGCTTCTCTACTCTTCATCTTCTCTGCCCACATGAACACAGTCCCGAGAATAGAACTCAGCCAGAATATGCTCTGTCTGACATCTCATATTTTCCTCAAATATAAGTTTAGGGATACTTCCATGTCTCCGTGTTTACATGTCCCTCATGGTCAAACGTTTTCATTTTTCATTAAAACTAAATTTTGATTTTAGTCATAATTTTGGAGGTGGGATGTCTCCCAATGCGTCATCATATTTTCCACGGGCCCATACTGTATTGATCAATCTAGCAAAGCCAGTGTGCTACTATGAGCATTAAAACAACAAAAAAGACCCTCCAACGCCTGCATTGTAAAGAAAACTATACTTGTCATCTTCTAAACATGCTGTAATGAAACCAGCGGGAACACACTTTTTCATCCAGAATTTGAAGCTAGTTTTCCTAAACAATACCCATACCCTTGCCCTTTAATCATGAAATGGTGACTAGATTGTTTTAGAAGCTGTTAATTATTAAGAAATGTCATAGCCCTCCAGGCAATGTGTTACTCACAGAACTTTGATAATACATTCTTGGCTTGACTCCATCCTTAAGGGAAAATGTTAATATAACCTATGTGCTAAATTTTAAAAAAATCTTCTCTTTAAACAAAGATAAATCTTTTCAAGAGAAGGAAAATATTTAGATTTGTTTAAAAACAGAAACAGGGCTGGGCGCGATGGCTCACACCTGTAATCCCAGCACTTTGGGAGGCCGAGGTGGGCAGATCACGAGGTCAGGAGATCGAGACCATCCTGGCTAACACAGTGAAACCCCGTCTCTACTAAAAATACAAAAAAAATTAGCCGGGCGTGGTGGCGGGCGCCTGTAGTCCCAGCTACTCGGGAGGCTGAGGCAGGAGAATGGCGTGAACCCAGGAGGCGGAGCTTGCAGTGAGCCGAGATCGCGCCATTGCACTCCAGCCTGGATGACAGAGTGAGACTCCATCTCAAAAAAAAAAAAAAAAACCAGAAACAAAATATGTATTTATTTAAATAAAATGCGGGGATTCTGTTATTCTAAAAGTATACCTTTTTAAAATACCTTTTGTACCTTGTTTTTTCTTTTTAGAAGCCCTTTGCTTATATAAAATACCTTTTAAATATGCATTAAGCCCATTCTGAGACATTGTTGGCAAGATGAAGAGGCTTTTAGGTGAAATAAAATACTTTACTGTTGGGATTACCAGGCAACATTTGTAGAGAAGATATTTATGTTAAGTTTTACCTGTCTCTAGAGCTCATTTTTGGTTTTTCCATGTCACTATCATGTCAATATCATAGAATTTCATGTGACATGCTAAGGATGAAAAATGTAGAACTGATTGAGAAAAAGACATATATTTTCAATAAAATCATTTTCATATCAGTTTCCAGGCAGATACCTGTGTTTTTCCTTTATTATCTCAGCCCCTAAGTTTTTATATTCTGATCTCTTAAAGAGAGATAACTATGGTTTCAAAAAGTTCTCAGAATTTCTGTATCTCATGGTACAGAAAAATGCGTAGTGAGGGTTGTCTTGATGTCAGAAGTTGGTTCTGGAGCTGAAGGTGTATGAAAACCTCATGCAGCGTCCACACCCAGTTCACCCAAGAGGGTTTTGTAACACATTAGAGCAGCCTACAGAAGCCTATAGCCTAGGGCATCTGGATGAGTAGAACTTCGCTGAAATAATTCACCCTTCTACATGTTTCTCCTATAAAGCAGGTAAGCTGACAATTACTAAATAACTTCTTATTTCTAAGAGTTCTTGTGGCTATAATTATCTACAGCATATGCATACCACTCCCTTATGTATTGTGATGAAGCAAAATCTTTAATGTGGCCTGAAAAAAAAAATGTATTTGCATGAATTGGAAATAAACCATTGTCCTTCATACATTTCCACATGGTGATGGGTTCCTATTCTACATTATCATGCCTCAGTGAATCTGGCAATGTACTGCTCACCACGTGGGTCTCAAACATCAACTTGCTCTTACAGCAATGTGAAACCATGATTTGAGGTCATGTGACTTTCCCAGATAACTGCTGCCTACTCCATTAAAACTTGACTAAAATCAAGGTTGGTATTTGGGTGATGGTATACCAGAAGCCCAAACCCCACCACTATACAATGTATCCACGTAACAAACTTGCACGTGTACCCCCTGGATCTATTTTAAAAAATGGAGGTTGAGTTTTATGAACTAGCTTGTTAGTTTTACTTTCAACTCAGCCATTGCCTGTGATTCATAGTTCTATGATTTCTGTTTTCTTCTATGAGCCATCTACTAACAACTTTAATAGAATTTTGTGTCTGGAGCAGTACGTGGCAAGTATTTGGTTACTGGCCTCATAATCACTGTGTTTACATCTATTTGGTCATATTTCTTTGTCTTAGTGTTAGTTTATATGTGCTGTGTTGGTAAAGTGTTTTCAAATAGCTGTCTTTAGGCCTTAGTTTCTCAGGAAAGAAAGACCTTTCATTTGGGCTTAGTGAGTGCAAACCCAATTGACACGAAGACAAAAACACTTATACACTTGTCATACATGTAATGACATAAATTTGGGAGGTGCCAAGGGAAATAAGGTTCTGATGGGTGTCTTCAACTTGAAACATAACTCAGTGATGTAATTTTTTCAATGAAACTAAAAGTTCATAAGGACAATCCCACAAGCAAAATCACTTCCCCAAAATTCCAACCACATTTTTTACTTTGATTTACAAAGATAGGGCTTTGTCCTTTGATTTCCTGACACTACCTCAGAATGTTTTCCTTTGGTTTATTTTCTATTTAAAGAAATCCAAAAAGTGTTTATTATCTTAGAGGCTGTAATTAATGAAAACAGTTCTGTTTATTAACAGAATCTTTTATTTTTAATACATTTAAGTGTCATTCACTTCCTGAGATCACCAGGGTCCTGTCTCTGCTTTGCACTTTCTGGAAGTTTTGAGCTCTGTATTATTTATTGATTCTTATTCTCTTTCATTCCAAAAATAAATTATTATGCTGACCAGACACACACAAAATTAGGACTATTGCCTAAGTGTAAATTAATTCCATTTCTGATTTGCTCATTCTCCAGTCTGATGATGAAACCGTTTCTACATGGCTGGCTCTGAGACAGATGATATTTCATAGTGCAAAGAGGGATAGAACCTCACTGGTGGCCAAATGTGATTATATGCTATAACCCTGTGCCCTTACTCTGACATCCACCCCCAAGCAGTTACCCTCTGTTGGAAGCCTGCAGCTTTCTTTGCTTCTTTAATTATACAGACAGTAGGATCTGCATCCTTACTAGCATATAGAAAAATCAGAGAAACAATGCAACCAACAGTGTAAGTATTTTTTTATTCTTTAGATCCATTTCCCTTAAAACCAGAATAAACCTAGGTCACAAACCATATGCCCATGTTACTTGAACTCGTAACTTACTACATAATTGGTGGCTCTTGCCACATGAATCTTGTCATTCATGTAAACATGGGCTTGTGGCGAGCATGCTAACCCATGCTCATAAGGCTTGAATGATGCCAAGATGTGTCACATTCGTTATATACATTAGAGTTATTTTGCTCTCAAGTGTGAACTGGCTTGTGAGTAGAATAATAATGGACTTTTAGAGAGTGGGTAGGAAAGAGTATTTGAGTATTTGGGTCATGAATGTTACTTGAGCTGCAATGTGGTTTGGCCATGGGAGGGTGGTAACAACAGGAAAATCAGACAGAATTATCACAGATTTACCTGCTGTTGCCGAATTTTACTCAGTAGGATTTAACAGATGTGCACACTTCTGAACAAAGTGCTGTTGAAAAACGATTTGAACTCCCTAAAAATTTATTATTAAGGAAAGAGAAAGGAAAGGATATATTTCAATGCTTTGTCTGCCATCATAAAACTAAGAGGGAATGAAATGTTTTATGTTAGAATTTTTTTAAAAAATTTCTAAAATCCCCACTGTCTCCTCTATTATTTTACAGTGAACTCATTCTGCCAGTATTTATGAGTGCCTACTGTATGCCAGGCCTTGGGAATGTTCAAACCAATAGAATTTGGCCCACACAGGGAATTTATAGCCTAGTGATGGATGCAGGGAAGTAAAAGAACAATGAACAGAGTGTGAAAAGTGAAAAGAGATATAACTAAGGTACCAAGGGAACAGAAGCAGGAAGGTAAAGCCAGGTGGGCAGCATAGAAGGAGGGTGGTACAGGGAGTCCTCCCAGGAGAAGTCATGCAGTTTTAGCATTGTGATAGGAACATTTCTTTCCACTGCACAATGATCCTGATTCATGAATCTAAGTATCAGGAATATACTTGATATTGTATCAATACTTGTATACTGGATACTTTGTAGATATATATATATATATATATA